>NC_080633.1:14524147-14844147 GCF_027579445.1 Ammospiza nelsoni
ATTTGCTTCTCAAAAAATTGGTTTCTCCCAGATGAGTTCTCCACAATCTTTTTCACTTCATTTTTGTAGTAGGTGATCTGCAGAAGAAAATAAGAGCTGAGAGGCAGAGATGTCTGGGATAATGTCTTCTTTCTGGCTTTTGTGCCAGCTAAAATGGGAATAGGGAGTACTCAGCTGGTTTTCACTGCTGTGCCTTCCTGGCTTTTCCCCCTCCCTCACATCCTCACAACCCAGTTCCGTTGACTTTCTTCCTGCAGAAGGCAGGTGGTTGGATGCCCTGAAAGGAAAAACCATGGAGGTAAACTCTTGAAGAGCAGATGTATGTACTGACCTGCAGTAATAGCCTAAAACCTCTAGAAATCCTTTGCCTTTACTCAGAAACAGCTCTTTCACACTATGGTCATTAACATTTGCTTCCTGCAGTGGCCTATTATTGTTTAAAGTCTCTGACACATAAAACCAAAGTCTTTGGGACAGAGTAGGTAGGGGGAAAATATACATTCCATTCAGCAAATTTGGTCTACTGCCATATGTTTTTACTCAGCAGCTTCTTTTCCTGACTTTAAACGCCGTGGTTGCAGCAGCAGCACCTGCCTGTCCCAGACTTGCCATGAATACTCCTAATCATCTCTGCCTCATTGCCCCTCCATCTCAGACAGCCTTTGCTTGCTAGTGGAGAATGGAGCAGGAGGTGAAGTGTTTCTTGTTTCTCATCTCCCTTACATGCATTATACTTCTACAAAACTCTCATTGTTTGAGCAGAGGAGGGAAAGGTCCTTGTGAAGGGATCAGATCTTAAACAAGCTTCTTTCTCTAAATTCTCTTACCAGCCATCAGCTTCATGGTGGTCCATGTGCCATCTGAGATGAGGGTTGTAGTCCTTTAATCATAACATACTTCTCTTATCAATTTGGTCAATAAATGAATGATATGAGGTGTCAAGGTTTACAAACCATTGAACTCTGCTCTTGTATTCCATTGTTCCCTTACTTGCTTTTCCATTGAAAAGTAATTGCTTTGAGCACCAGGAGTGATTACAGAAGATGACACCTTTATAACCAGCCTCAGGATCTCGTTCTGAGGAAAAACTCAGCCTGTAAAATGCTGGATGCCTCACCCAGCAATTATGCTGTTGTAGCTAATTTCAGAAAGCATAAATTGCCCATTATTTCTGAAGAGAACTGGGGCTTTTTCACCAGTGGTACTTTTCCAGTGGATTTTTATATGGCTTCCACATAATTATACAACTAAGAAATATATTATTACTTTTTATTCCTCAGAATTTTTTTCTTTAATGTAAAACTTAATTTAAAACATAATTTTAAAACTTAATTTGTTGTGACCAAAGTCTTGGAACCTCCTAAAATATAGGTTTTAGTTTTTCTGTATTAAAAATATTTCATTATGAAGGTGTAATTGTAACATGTTATAATTGCAGATCAGGCAATTCAATTCATGCTAAAATATTGAAATGTGTTTAACAATTTTTTTTGTGTCAATACCACCATGTAACATGGATATGGTCTTCTGTGGCAACTTATTACTGAATGTTATCTCTCATAAGGCAGTATATTCTTATTTCTGCTTGAATTTTCATGGTGTACATCATGAAATACCTAATTTTGCTGGAAAATCCAGTATTGGAGAATAACTGGATAAACTGCTTCAATTGCAGTCCATGAGAGCCTGTAGCAATTTAGGAGCAGCACAGGAGTTTCTTGAAGTGATCCCAAATGGAACATGTACCGTTCAGGTGAATTAAAATGAATGTTATGATTTAAGGAATGATGAAGTATTTCATTTTGGTAGATGATTTTAGCATGCTTTCCCCCATTTCTGCATCCTAGCTTTTTCCAAAGCTGCTTCTTTCATGGAAGAATTTAGTATTTGACTTTTCACTGAGTCTGAATTTTGTACTTCATAGAAATTCCAATTCTTAACTGGTCTTAGAAATCAGTAACCTCCAGTGCATATTTCCAAGGCAGGAAATATATGAAAAGCAATGCCTTTAGGCAAATGGTATGTGTAGCCTCCAATATGATCTGTTGTTAACACAATGTCATTTTAAGAAACTTGATTAGATTATGCAAAAGAAGTTCCTTGAAATTATTAAACCAACATAATAGATGTTGGATGTAGAAACTGTGGGACAGTACTGAAGTACACAGTATTCTTCCCTCTTCCATGCCCATGTGAGGACATAAAGAAGAAAGCATTTCTCTGACTCGCTGCCACTTGATGCTCCTGTTTGTAGTGCTCCAGGGTGGCAGTGGCTGTCTCACAGAGCCTCCCTGTGCTCCACAGGGACACGGGCCAGATTCGGGGTGTCCTGGTGTGTCTTCCACCACAGGCACTAAGAAACCACAAAGCTGCTTCCATTCATCACTGTTTGCTTCTTGGACCCAGGCTGAGGAGGAATAACCTCAGAGCTTGTGGCAAAGCAGGAATTTGAGAGTGTGGCAGATTATTTGCTAGATATGCTTATTTAGATAAGAGGCACCATTGAGTCTTTCTAGATGAAACTAGAATAGCTGTGATGACATTTGTTTTACTGTGCAAAGTGGTCTGTCTTTCATGGAATATTAAAGGGAGAAGACAATGTCAATTTTCAAAGCAGGTCTGTTTGGACAGCAGTCAAATCCAAACTACTAGGAGAACAAGAAAATAAAATTGCAGCTAACTGTAAGGGACCATTGTGTTAATATTGGAAAAAAAGCAGTGTCTGAAATGAAATTGTGAATAGGAAATTCTTGGATGACTGAATATCTGAACAGTTGAGCACAATGTGAGCAAATAACTTTGTGTTCCACACACCAAAGCCTGATTTTATTTTAAAACAGAGCATAGTAATTGTTCAAGACTTTCAGCTGTCTTCATGTGACAGGCCAGGTGTGCATATGCTCATTCATGTATGGCATTGTGCATTTCCTACATAATTGTCGAGATCATGCCATTTGTAGGATCTGTAACTCCATACTCCAGCATAATAAAAGGAGAGTCTCTGGGGGCATGGGGGAAACTGAAAGAAGTGTATTCCTCTCTTCATAAAAATAAACCTACCTAAGCTCAGTAGGGCTTCCTTAATAAGCATTATTAGGAACTGGCTGATCAGCAATACTACCCACCTACATCTGGCACTGAATTTCCCAAAGATACAGCTTTTTCATTATCTTAGGGGAAAACAACAACAAACCTGTATGCTTACAGGGTAAGTCCTGCTTCTTTAGTGCACTGTTCAATTGTTCAATATATAATATTTTCTGTCAGCTCTCTACACTGCAGAATTGGATGCTATAGATCTAAAAAGTAACCAGAACAACAGAGAAATGTAACAGCTTTCAAATGCAGCCAGTGCCTTACAGAGTAATTCAGTTTTTAATTAATACACAGCAGCAAAGTACAGTTGGAGAAAAACTGACTGCAACTGCATGCACTTCAATCACCATGAAATCCAGAAGAATGCTGGCTGACCGCAGATGAAATCTGATTTCTGAAATAAGGTGTATTAAACAGTTGCTTTCAGAAGTTGGGGGGACAATGACTCCTGATTATAGAAAGAAGCAGCAGAACGCCTGCCGCTTTCCTCCCCGTTCCCTTATGGGGAAGGCAAGAATCAGGCAGAACCCGTGAAAAGTGACAGCTCGTGTGAAGTCTAATCTTGCTGGTTTACCACTGAGGATAGTTTTAATTTCCAACTGCCAATGGCATTTACTGTTCTGTATATAAAATTGCCCTTAGCTGGTATTTTTTGACTGCTGATGAGCTTTATTCAATTACTTCCTGGATACTCCCAGCTCCTGTTGACTGCTGGGGCACTGGGGACAGTGCAGCTGTTAAAAAGGGCTCCTCGAAACATGTAAATGAAGGGATGTGAGTACTGGTTCCTCTGCACTGCTTGAAGTCAACTTCTAGCTAGGTTGGTTACCTGGGAAACAGCTGTCAGCACAGTGGAAAGGAATCTATTTAGTGTGGTGGATAGGTGATGGTTTTCCAAAAAAAACAGAAACAGCAAAAAACCCTCCACTGCTCCATAATTTAGGTTTTTAAGTGTATCATGAAAGAAATAGGAGATAGGGTGTTCTTGTAAAGTTTGTTAAGAATAAATTATTCCCTGAACAAAATAGTCTTGAACTGCAGAAATGTTTAATTACTGGGAAGAGTCTTTTTATAAGGGATTTAAATTTCAGTAGTAGCTCAAATTTTGTTTGTAACAACAATACTAAAAATAGCATTTTTTTACTTGCCGGTTACCTTCAATTAGTATGCTGCAAAGATACCAAAATGGAGAATAGTTTGTCAGGTTGTTGACATTTTTTATCTTCAGGATTCTTCCAATAGCACTAGTCTTTAGATCAGCCCTCCACTGAAGTTAAATATTGTTGAATTTTTCAGATAGTGTTTCCTGCACCTGCAGGTTAAGAATAGCTTTTCCAAAGTGGTGAGAGTTAAGAATTCCTGGCTTATGCACTGTGCTCAGATTCACTGACCCATGTCATATCTCAAAGACAAAAGCAGAAAAGACAGTGAAATGAAAATGCTGGGTGTCTTGGCACCACTTACACATTTCTGATGGCCTAATGATAGCAGCACCATCAAAGCTCAAGTTGTCACCTGTATTGTTGTGCAGTTTCCCTGTCTTTAGAAGGGGTTTCATGCTGCTGTTTTGGTAGAGGATAACCACTTTGAGCTATCAAAAGCATACAAAGTACATGCCTGCCTATCTTCTTTGTTCATAAATTTTTGCTTTAGCTCTTAATGTTTCAATTTGAGGAATACACTCTGAGCATCTCACCACTGATTTGTCTTCCTCATGTGACTAAATGGATTTCCAGACTCTCATTGCAGAGATACTTTCTTAGGTTCCTCTTCTACCCTTTCTCTTCTACCTTACCCTGGTTTCCTTAAGGTTGTCTGAGGATCTAAATACATCTTGTATTGCTACAAGCGAGTGCAGGACACCCTAGGGACAAATTTCCATTGAAAAAGCCATACTCCTGCCTTTTCCTCTGCCCACACCTGGTGTGTCCCTGACTGTGGTAGAGCTCACAGAGGGATCAGGGCACTGATCTTCCTGAAAGCAAGCCCATTTGAAGAAAAGAATTGAAATGAAAAAAGAAATAACATGAATTTTCATTCAGCTCTTTGATTTGGATAACTCTAATTTCATGAGTGCTTTGTGGCTCAAAGGTTGGGACAGGAACACTCTGCTCAGAGAACAGAACTTCAACATCGGTTCAAAGAAAGAGTGAAACACACTGCTGTCATCTTAGCCAGTTTTGAGACTCTTAGCCTAAAAATCATGTGATTATTTTATAGCAATAATCTCCCTGTCACTTAATTTGATTCTGTAGAAACCAACATGTCTGTACCTCCACACATAGTGAAAATCTGATTTTTTTTCAGGACTGTCTGTTGAAAAGCTCCATTTAGTCTAACCACTTAGTCCATCAGCTGGAAGATTATCATCTCAATTATCCATGTATCCTTGTCCAAGATCTAATATTTCTCAAGCTTCCAATATGCTACAAAAATGTATCAAATGCCATTCGTTGGGAACACAACTGCTTCATAATGCTCAGTTTCCATTGCTACCCTTGCTGATCAATATGCTTAAAACCACAATCCTTAGCTTAAGTTAAATATAATTGTCCTATAGGAAAGATAGGAAGGAAAAATATCTTGGAATCTATTTGAAGGCAACTACAGCTAGCTGGGAGCAGATGATGAGAGGAAATGATGCTAGATGAACACAGCTTGTTCCATGAGTTCATCCTTTATGGTTCCAGAAATAAAAGTACTTATCCCAAACACCATGTATATGGTTTTACTTTTGGATCTTTTTTTAAGCAATCTCATGACAGCATTATTGCCTCGAAACAATTAAGACCACCTAAAGGAACCAGGCCTAGGCTGTATCTACTGCTGCAGAAGGAGAAGCCAAATTAAGCACAAGAGGTGTCTTTGAGTAAAATGACACAGCATGAAAAGGTTCCTCCCCAGAAAAGGAAAATTTCACATGGTTATAAGCATATGTTCATGTTAATTAAGGACACATCTAGGGTTTGAAGGCTTGAGAAATTGATATTACTCTGCAGAATATACATGATCACTCTTAAGTATGTTGTGCCTGTAACTGCATATTACTATATGCTCCACACTATACTTAGCAAGTCTGTCTGTCAGAAAGCTCTAATTGCTTTATGTGTGAGAACATTAAGCTGCAATAAATTTATATACACAGCTGTTCCATTACTGTGGAACAAGTTTTATCTCCTAATAAATTGATGTTTCTTTTTAGTGTCAACTCAACCCAAAATTTACACCCAAGAAGATGAACCTTAACCTCACATAATTAGCTCAGTGACACCAGTGGTAATAGAGGGTATACACTGTACATTTCTTAAACATATTGATGGAAAAAAGTTTTGACTTCTGTTAATTGTTTCTTGAAAGCATAATTCTGATTAAGAGCAGCTTTAATTGGAAAAGGGAAAAAGAATCACGACCTTTAAACATGCACTGCAAATATCATGTCTGCATTTACAAGGAATTGCACCATAACAGGGAAAAAACTAAAAGCCTTCTTTAAAATAGAGCATGGGGAAGAAAAGGCATTGTGGGTCTGTGTCGAGTCACATTTAGGTTAATGGAACAGAAGCTTAGACTGCCCTGGACTTTTGATTAATATTTAATTAATCTTCTGTAGAAGACTCTGATTTGAATTAAACTGGGTACTAATAAAGGAACCAATTCACCAAGGAGTTCACATAAATTTGACCTGCCATTATAAGAATTTAAATTAAAATGGCCAAAGTTTTGTTTTCTGCTCATTTTATGCCTGGTCTATATCAAGTGCAAGTAATTTACTAGGAGTGATGTAACTGGAAAAGTGCAACAGGAATTGGTCACTAGTAATAGAGCCACAGCTACAATATGACATGCCATTTGGTTTGTTTTAAGTACCATGAGCTAAAGAGTTGTATTGTTCTCTCAGTACCAGCTTTTACAGCTGGAAAAGAAGCATTTAGCTGTACACAACAAAGGAAAGTATCATTTGATTAAAAAAAAAATGTTTCTGGGAGTTGCTTATACTTTTACATTGTCTTTTAACCAGCGTGGCATTAAAAATGGTGCAGATGAAGTCGATTCCCCAGGTGCTGTGACTTCCTTGACCTCCCTTCCCTTGTGTGTAGGGGTGTAAGTATTGCCTTACTATTGAAGTAAGTATTGCTTACTGTGAAGACAGGGAGGGTTGAACTGTCTCATGAGGGATTCTCCTTTTTATCAGTCATGATGGATTGTAAAAAGCATCTATACAAATTCAATATAAGAAAAATGAGTTTGTAGTTAGCTCACTCACAGTTTTTTCTGCCAGCTCTTTTCATAGTCAGGGTAGATGCCATCACCATCTTGCGTGCTAGTCAGCTCCTGACCTAGTGAGCGACTTTGATGTGACCCTCTCCATTAGTTTGGATGACACCTAAATACCACAGAATTTCTTCAAGTCTCATTACTAAGTTCTCATTCAGATACTCTGACTTCAGCAGCCTGCTCTAATATCTAATTCATCTGGTTTTTGGTGTCTCCAGGGTAGTCCTGTGTAGCTTGGCTCCTTTTGCAGTCAGTCAGTCACTGAGCTGAGCCCTCGCTGCATGCATTTGTTCTGGGGAAAAGGAACATTTCACTAATGTGTGTGTGCCTCCATTGTGCAAGAGCAAATCTGTTCTTAAACTGTGAAATCTTTGGCCAAGGGCTGGTTGTAGGCAGTCTGTGCAGTGTCTGCTGCAGATAGGGGTCCTGCTATTTGAGTAATGCTTAATGATGCAGAAATCTGGCAAAAAAAACAAAAAAAAGTAAATTGCAAAAGTGCAGCAAAGTCAGATCTTTGTGGGTGCTGCTTACTAAGGATATTTGTCATTCTTTCCTTACATAGACTCTAATTCCTGGTTTTGGTTTCCCTGGAAAGCAAATTACTGTGTGGCTCAAATAGGAAAATTCGTGGGAACTGAAATTAATCTGAGCTAGCAGCATAGCAACAAAAACTGTTCTCTGGAAGCTATGTCTTGCATTAATTTTTTTGAAAATTCCAATAGATACTCATGGAGCTTCTCTTACCATTTTTATGGGAGAAGTAATTTGTAAAGAAGGCTGGAGCTTACATAAGTGATGTACAATGTCTGATACTGCTCTGGTACTGCTTCTCTCTTTACAGGATCATGGCAGTCACATATGTTAAAAAATAGTGTGACCTGTTACAATATAACCCTTGAATTACAAAGTCAGTACTACATTATGAGCTTATTTCCAAGATTGATCTTAAATATCAGTGCATTTTTGTGCTGATGTTTCATTAGTCTGTCATTTAACAGCTCATTGCATTAATAACCCTCATTTTATTGAAAAAAAAATTTAAGATATTAATTGCAATTCTTATTTTTTAAGATAATTGAAGAAGCTGCACTGAGTTTTAAAATTGAGGTAGAAAAAAATGTAGTAGAAAAAACGGTTTTAATACCTTTTTAAAATAAATGTATTTCTTAAAATTGACATAGTCTTGTATATGTGCCTCTCAGACATTTCAGCCTACTAGGATTTTGCCTAGTGAAGAATGGTCAAAGCCAGTGGAAACAAGTCTATAATTTGCATTAAATGGAACTGGCTGTTATGGTAATAGATACAGTTACTAGCTTATAATATTTTATCTTGTCTTCTGAGAGCACAAAGGAGCATTTTGTAGGTATGTGTCAAATTCTTCAGGTCAGTTGAGTTCATAGTCATGTAGGCTCACAGTTCTGTAGTCTAATTTTCATCTGCTGGCAGAAGTTCTCCTTTGCTGGAAATACCCAAAGGAAACTCTAAAAAATATGTGGAGAGTGGTGGAATGTCAGGGTACAACTTAGCCTTCTGTAACTTCTTTAATTATACATTTTCTGGTGTTGTAACAATTAATTCCTTCTATTGGAGAGTGGTTGCATATGAACTATAGGTGGCCTGATTAGCTCTTTCCATGGAATATAAATTGTTGCCAACAGTTGTTTGAAAAATTCTGTTTTTATCTCACTGCAAGTGTGTCATCCCATCAATGCCTTCAGAGTCTCAATCCTGAAAAAGAGAGCAAGGAAGGAAAATATCTTAAATAATGAGTTGCAATGGCAATTTTTTTTTGTTTTGGGGGGTTGCTTTTCATAGATATTTGTTTACTGTATAGATCAATTCTTAGTGTGTCCTTTGACAAGTGCAGTCCATTAAGTGCTTTATTCATGAACTGGGATCAAGGGATTGTCTCAGCTCTAGCCTGCTCTCTGAAATAAGATAATACAAGCAATTTCTGTTAAGTATTATGGTTTAGGAGAGTGCAGGGAAAAGAAAAAGTTCTTTAATCTCTTTGATCAGATTTGAATGGCAGTAAAATCTTATGCATTAATGCTTAAAATTTGAGATTTTATCAGCAATCATTTTAGTAAGTAGAACTTGAGCTGCTGTGCTGAATAAATATACTTCTCAGTACATGTAATGTGTTGATTTCCCTGGAGTTGCTCTGTAATTCGTTGTAGAGAAAGAATGAAGAAATAGTAAATAATAAAAAGAAGAAACTGAGTGATATAGCTGTAAATGGACATGTTCCAGTTGGTATGATGTGCATCTTTCTGGCAGCCAGGGATAGCTTACCAGGTAATTTCTACAGCAAATTGTTTCAGAATTAATCCCTGAATTTCATACTGGTAACAAGAAGCTTAGAGCTGAAATTATTCCTTATTTCTTGCCCCCAAACCTTGGTTAGATCTTCACATGTCCATAAATTCTGAAAGCTCTGTTGGATTCAGTGGGTCTAGATGGGTTTGCACTAGCTAAAGCTGTAGCCCAGAGATGCATTTTAGAGCTCTGTACAGGAACTGGCTTTGCTGTTCTTTAGTTAGAATCACATATGTAGCAATTTCCATTTCAGCAAAGCTCACGAATTAGAAGTCTCACTTTTTTAATAGCGTTCATGAAATATTTCTGGTTCCCACAGCGGGCCCGTGAAGCGAGTGCGCGTCAGACGCTCAGCGGCAGCAGAAGGTTCTGGTTTGTGCTGCTGGGCCTCCTGCCTCCAGTGTCTGAAATAGAATTACAGCACAATTTATTACATTTATTATCCTGCTGTAGAAGAAAAGGCATTTTCATGTTTTATGATCTGAGGGCCTGTGCTGTGTGACTAGCCTGTTACATTTTGGGATCTCTGGCTGGTGCAAGTTTGAGCAGCAGTAGTGTGTGCTACACAGTCATGTTTGATATCTGCAAAACTTTTTTTTTTGGCAGTTGCCACTTGGACTGAAATCTTTCTGATTAAAGATGTCAGAAAAAAGCAGTATCTTAGAAATCCAGCTAGGTAATGATGACAAAATAAAGTGATATCAGTTTGGATATATTTTTAACAGGATGTCAAAACACATTGTCATCAAAATCCCCAGAGACACCATTATGGTGTCAAAATGAAACGTTATCAACCTAAGACTACAAGAATAACAACGAGAAATAATACTATTTTAACTTTGTAATGTACTGCCAATATCATGCAAAATAATTTTGATGTTCTAAGTGGAATTACTTAGTATGTATGTTTCATTTCTTCCTGTTTACTAAAAAGCATGTGGCAATTATGTTACCCAAGAAAATGTTATAACATTTGCATAGCATTTACTGAAGTAATGTAAAAGTTAAGATACAAATTAGTCACACTGATGAGACGTTGACCACAAAAACTGTTGTGTTGCAGTCCTTGGCTTATCTCAGGCATGCCTATACACTTCTATATGCTTCAGAAACTAAGAAATTTAAGGCTTTTTGGTTTTTTCCATAAAAGAGAATTACAAACAATAGCATCGTGTTCTGTGTAAAGAGCCCTTAAAATTATACTGAAGTAAATGAGATCTGTTTATTGTATGAACGTTATACAAGGCTTTATAAAAGGCTTTTGCCCATATGTGGTTATGTGAATGCAAACACAGAGAGGCTGAGCAACTTGATTTTGTTCTAATGAGGGTTTCTGCCAAAATATTAAAGTGTTTTACTGCTATGCCAGTTGACCATCACCTCCTACCAGGCATTCCTAGTACCAGATTTCTTAGGATGATTCATTTTCCACCTACCTTAGGCACAATTTAACATCTAGAGTGGATTCATCTGCCCTAATATAATTGTCTGAAACTATCTTGAGCTTGTCCCTCTACTCTTCTTTGTCAGTGAAAAAAGTAATGAGCTCTTGAGAGTAATAGTTGCTTCCAAAGACAAGTACTGTGATTGCCCTCTGGGATAACTTATTTCTCTGTATTTCCCAGAGAAAGGGTCCAGCTGACTAGTTTGAATTACATTCTTGCCTTTTAAATGATTGCAGTTGGTTGCAAAAAATTGCATCTTACCTTCTCCTGGTAAATAATTTAGCTTTACTGTAACCTTTATCAGGCTAGTTGTCTTGGCAAAATATGGAAGTTACAAGTAAATGTTGTATTTTGTCTGAAGTATGAGAGATATATGCTTTTGGGTTTCTGAAATCTGCACTTGGGTTAAGACTAAACAGCCAATGGCAGGAAATATTAGAATTCAGGGTTTCTAACCCAGCGTTTCAAAGCATAGCAAGACCCTCAGCAATTACTGGGCATCCTGCAAAATGCATAAGAAAAAGAATTCCTGAGGAAAAGGCATATTTAGCATTTCCAAGAGGAAAAATAAGTGAAATAACTTGAAAATATCTTAAGTAGTAAAAGTTGAGTTCCACCTAACTCACTAAATAACCAAGCAAGTTTTTGAATAAAAGGCAATTGCTGGTTTTTTCTGTCCTTATCTGGAGATGATTATTTTTTTAATACAACTGTAATTTCACAGCAATTTATAGTTTTAAAGTCAATCAAGACAGTGTGGTGATAAACCATGATTAAAACATCTATTTACTAAAATATTCATCTTTAAAGTAAAATGCTGAAAGGATTTATCCAGAAATCATTTGTTTTGCAAGGTATAATTCTGAGATTTGTTTCTACTCTCCATATGCATATAATTAATTTTAAAATCTTATTTAGTTTTTATGCTAATCAGTGTAAATCTTAGTGATAAACTTCATAAGAAGGCAACAGTCGGGTGAATTTAGGCATCAATTCAAGTAATCAATCTTAGCTTTGATTTTATTTTTTTCTTGGTTGATTCATATTGTGTGCACAGGCACTGAATGATGAAATGCTTAACAGTAACTTCTGATTTAAAGTTTAATTTACAGATTGCAACTTATCTAGTTTGAAAAATAAAACAATGATCCCATAATTTTCTGTGTTTTATATAGTTTCTGATCTACTCCTACCAAAGGGAGTCTCCCCAACTTTCACATAGATTTGGTATCCTAAGGCCAAGTCATTTGTGTTTGTTTTTAATGAAAAATTTCTCATTCTGTAGTTTGAAATTAGCCTATAGTTAAAGTAAGATATAATGTAAAATCACTCAAAATATTATTTGAAGATTTATAATGCAATAGCCCCTCTGTCAAAGTACAGAAAAAATTATCCTATAATTATGTAAAAGGCTGGTAAGGACAGGGAAAGACATGTGAACTTGGTGTAATGCATCATCTTTTTTAATGTTCAGGCTTTTTAAAGAGATGTCTTAGTCCATAGGTCAGTGTTTGTCTAGCAATGTATTGCTTAATACTGTAGTTTAAGGAGTACTTTAAAACAAGATGTCATTTTTATTAAGGGCAAGTGTTCACAAGAGTCAAAAACATTCTATTTTGTTTTGTTAGTTGCAACACCCTGGTACTTATTCACTAAGTGTTTTCTCTAATTAAAGAGAAATAAGCAACATAATATATATTTTTGAGTTTCCAGTATAACTTATGTCAATGCATTAAGCAAGGTCTAAATACTTTTAAAGTGAACTTTTGCATTGAAGCAGAGCTAAATTTCACCACTTACACTATATTTTTTAATGATGCATTATTTAAATAAACCTTTTTTTCCAAATCTGTTTTCAAATTTGGAACTTTTGAATAATTTGAATATCACTCTTGGTTTGTCGTTCAAATGGTGCAATCAGGACATTTTTTTTCTATTTTTTAGTGTTGCCAGACCCAGCATTGTTGGGAAGCAGATTTTAGAGCGCGGTGTCAGCACGGAGCAGGAGCTGAGTGGGGTGAGATGAGTGGAGGCGGCTGCGCTCTCCCCACGTCACTGCATTCACACCTCACAGGTGGTGCTGGCCACGGACAGATGTTCCTTTTTGCAAATCCTGCTGTGCTTTAACAAGTGACTGCTCCCTGGCTGCTTCTGCTGCCCCTCTGCTGAAGGGTTCTGCCCCCTGTCTCATCCTGAGAGATCAGAGGGAGCTCTCCCTAAAGAGCTTCTAGCAAAGCAGCTGGATTAGCGTAAATGGAAACAAAGGCTGCCATGGCCTGGAGCCTGCTAGGGATCTTGTGGATGATCCCTTCTGCTGGCACAGGAGTGGCCAGCTGGGTCCAGGAGGGGATTTCTTCTCTGTGGTCTTTGTTAAATGTCTTTGTCTTGCTGTGCCAGGCAGCTCTCACGTTGGCACAGGATAGCCTCTGCTGTCTAATTGTGGGTGTTCATCAGACTTAGCAGCACTGGAGCCATCACTGTCTGTTCCAATTAGGACAGGAAGATTCTTAGGTCAGAGCCCATTTCTCACCACCTGACTTTGAAGTAATTTGGTATTTCATTTGGAATCAAAACTGCAAATTTCTCCCTTGCTTGATCGCTAGTATTTTTTTAGTTTTCTTTTTTTCATGATTTATTAAATATTTCCCTGTGTATTTCTGCTATTTCTTTAACATACTCATAAGAAATTCACAATGAGATGTCTTGTATTTACTTTTAGGTTTTGTGGCATTCTCTTTTTTCTTTTCCTTTTTGTTTTGTTTTTTTTTCCTAACTCAGAAAGTGCAATACCCTATGAGAACAGCTGTAACAAGTTGTATGTGGCTGAAAATTGGCTTGGCTTCAATCTGCAAAATCTAACAGCTCTAAAGAAAGGCTTAGACTGTGTGATAACCCAGTAGCTGAGTGTCTGTTTTCAGATGTTTATAGCAAGGTCCTAAAATCTCTGCTTTTCCTTTTAGTAGAAGAATTCCACTGAAAAGTAAGACTGGATTTCAGTCTCCGGTGTGCAGGCTCTGACAGGCTAATAAGGAAGAGTGATGGTGGCAATAAAAAGGGTCTTGGGTGCATTCTTCGTATTTCACTGGTTGTAAAATGATGGCCCTGCTACAGAAGGGCCACAGAGGGACTCAAAGTGAAATCTAGTCTGGAAAGTTTGGAGAGACTGTTGTGGTGAAGTGACCTCCCCATCAGCCCCACCTCTCCACGTTGTTTATGGCCATCACATCCAAAGCAAGTGCTGGATTTCAAGCATTTGAGGTTACTTACCTTTTCAACCTGGAGAAGAGAGGTGTATCTTTTTAATTTTTAATTATTTCCTCTGTTGAAACTGTGTAAAATGCTCATCAAAACACAATGTCAAAACTTGGAAATTAATTTTTTTCACTGAAGAAGAAAGTGAGTGCATTGGAGACTTATGTACTTCATAGTATTGCAGTTGATGAGCTTCCACTGTGAAGGTAAACTGGATTGACACTAAAATTCCCAATGAGCTGATTTCACATGCATACATATTGACATAAATCCTGAAGTTTAAATCCTGTTTTGATGGAATTACTATGCTGAAGTGTGTAGGTATGTGTAAAGGTAACATGCTATATCTTGCCTGTCACATTAAGCCGATCCCTGAATTTAGCTGCCTTTAAAATCTCCTGACTTTAAAGGGTATATAATGCTCAGTGTTCTTTTAGCAAATACAAAATGGCAAAAGAGGATGAGTTTTATAACTGGGTGAACAGTAGGAATAAGCCAAAACTGAAAGAGATCTGGGGGAAAAAGTTCTGGTAGAATGTATACCCTTCAGCATGCAAGAAGCTGCCCTTGTTAGAAACTAACTTTGCATGCATAATTAATTTGAGCTGCACATTTTGTTTCTTACAACTAGAAGAGGAATTTAATTCAGGTGTTTGGTGAACATATGGGGGATTTACTGTGAATTTATAACCTGTGGTTTGAGTGTAAAAGCCCAAGATACTAGCTGATTAAACTTAATGAAGCTTGTGCAGAGAAACTATTTTTATTTGCAGTTTTGTAATTCATACATTTTTTTTGTTTTTAACACCTCTCCTCTACCTTTTTATGCCTTATTCCCAATAAATTCTTTGACAGTTTAGAAAAACAAAATTAGTGTGGAATAGGGCTTTTTATGCCCTTTTCCAGGTTACAACCACGGTACATTTGTAGTCTAACAAATTTGATCTCTTGCCCAGCTAATTTTTTTTCTCGGATGACTATAGCAATTCTGTAATCATGTAACAGCTCTTTTATATGGCACTGTCCACGGCTGCTCCTGTTTGTGCACCATGTCTGGATGGGTTAATATCCATGTGTTCCTGAAAAATGTGATGTCTCAGGAAAGGACCCTATGTAGGGCACAATGGAAGGAGAGGACCAGCCAAATCGGTTACTCTAACTTAAGCCTGAGGAGTGGCATTTAGATGTCAAAAAATAAACCACAGAACAAAATAGGAGAAGACCAACCTGCTCTGGCAAGCTGGTGGCAGGAAGGAGAGAGTACAAACTGTGCTGCTGCTCAGCCCTCATCGCCTGCGCTCTGTGGGCACAGTCATCTGTGTCACTGATGATTAACAAATCTGCTTCAAGTGAGCAAACCAGCCGGCTGTGCATTGGGACGTGCTGGTAACTTCAAGGCTGGTAAAGGGCACACTTTCATTTTATTTTATGTCCATGACTTTTTGAAATAACCTGACAGTTTCTGCTTATTCACCCTCAAGGGCCATCTGAAACAGACAAATCCATCTGCTTGGGGTTAAACGCTGTGGAGAGAGGGTGCTCGAGTTCCAGTAAATGTAGCTGAAGTTTTTATATTAGATTATCACCACTCTACTTTCTGTTGGGCTGTTTCATCCTGCTTAAGTGATGAAGAAAAGGGCCAGTTTTGTAGGCATTCAGTTAGTCCTATACTTTGGTGAGGATGTGTGCCACCAACCATGGTGTTGCCACATTGTCAATCTTCAATGTGATGGAAATAAATTTGTTTCTTGCTTTTCTCTGTGTGTAAACAGAGGTAGATACAAATTCAGACCTTAATTTTTAATATGACACAGGTAATCTGTTCAAATGAAAAGAAATTTGTATCATACAAATGGGAGATAGTTATTTGCCAGCTTGAAGCAGATAAGAACCCATCTGTGTTTTATTGCTGCTATCCATAGATCTAAGCAGCTGCTCAGGCCGGCGAGGCCCTGGCAGCTCAACTGTGTGATAGAAGATTTCAAGGTGTAAAGAACACTGTTTGTTTACTAACCTTTTGGTTATTCCAGTCAAGTTGCAACTGCCTGGTGGTGTTGTTAAGACCCTTTTCCATGATTTTTCAGGCCAATGAATTTTTTTCCAAAGCTTCAGTCATCCCTGTTCAGTGGCATGTTTGTATCTACTTTATCACACTGAAAATCTGACTGTTTTGAAAGGAATACAGCTCTGCACATCAGTGCATGACATCACACTGAGACATTGCTTAATGATCTGAGACCTTGATGGCCATTGCTGCAACTGCTTGTTCCTGGAAATATATGACAGCCCTGGCCTATCTGAGTCTTGCTTACCATTGCATTTTTAGTCTGTGCTGCTGGTGGTGTGTTTTGAAGCAGCACTCAAAAAAAAACAACTGATTGTGAAATGTGCCATCTGCAGATGGAAGGCAATGGGGTGCCAAGTAGAGCTGTGATAGAAGAAAGCACAGATGCTTTGCAACCCGAGTAAACTTTGGCCCTAAAAGCCTTTCCTTGAATTTTATTTATTTTAAGAACAGTTAACATTGAGAGCACTTTGATAGAAGAACATCACTGGTATCTGATGCTAGGAGGTGCTAATTGTCTTCTGTAAATGCACAGCCATCCTGTTATTAAGTAGGCATAAGGGAAGGCTGTCTGGGCAAGCTGTGGTTACTGTAGAGAGCTGTAATTCCAGTTTTGCTAAAAATTTTAAAGCTAGCATAGGTTAAATCTTCAATAAATATTGGATGTATTTCAAGGTAAACTCCTTCCTTCCTGCTAGTAGTCCTCAATTCTTTGAGGTGGATCTGCCTTCAGATCTTCAGTGCATTTGAATGAAGGGCTCAAACAAAACATGGTACATTTAATTGAACTTTTGAGGACTTTCCCCATACACCCACAATGGGAATTTAAGTAGCAAGAACACCTGCAGCCTGCAGCCTAGTAGCCTATTGATATGACCCTATCTTTCTTGGGTCAATTCATCCAATAAGTCAAAATTTATTTTGCTTTAGACTGGCTAAGGACACTTCACATGGGATATAATTTGTTTAGCTCTGCCCCAAGGGATAATTATGTGACTTGCATCAAGATTTTTAGATAAAGCAGAGCATCTTGGGATCTGAAAAGGAATAAAGTTAGATTTGCACTGTTGACTCCAAAATTTTATTGGTGACAGTTTTCAGTGATTATGATTTTCACATTTTCCTCCTTCTAGAAGTACTAATTGTGAGTTGAATGAGATACCAAGTGGGTGTACCAAGTGTTCCCTGAGTGCAGAGGGAGTGCAGTGGGAGACATAAAAACCAACAAAAAAAGCACTGATGATAAGAGTAACTGAATGAAGAAAATCAGAAAAAAACAGAGGTGACAGCATGACAGGCCAGGACAGAGATGTGCAAGCCCTCAGCGGTGAGAAGATTAAGGCAGCTGTAATTTTACCTAGAGAATCAGAACAAGTTTGAAATGAAAATGGAAACCAAAGGAGGTGAATCGAAGATATAGTCTAAGCCCTCAAATAATCTTTTAAGAAATGTATCTTAGTGCCTCCTTAGCTGTCTGCCTTTTCCTCTTCTAAATAAAAATATTTAATTTTTTTAGTATTATTAACCCACTGACTTATCTCACTTTATGTTTCTTAGAGACTTTTTGAGCTCAAAGAAATTTGAGGAGATACAGAAATGCCTTTTTTTCTAATTTTGCTCTTTTTTCTTCTGTGAAATAGTTCTTTTTATAATTCACTTTTGCAATTTTCTAAATCTGAGTCATGTCCCTTGCTTTTCAGATAAAATAGAAATATTATGTTAAAAGATTTATCTTCTCTGCCATTATCAAACCTTTAATAAGTTTGAATAACTTTTCTTAAATCAGCATGACTTCTTTTTTCTTTTCACTTTTTTGTAAAGGTTTCTTTGGCATTAAAATAAGTCCTTAGGTCTGGAGAGAAGTTGATCATAAATCCCAGGATCCTCCTTGTCCTTTGTTACTCCTCTCTGCAGTGTCTGCAGGGTGTCAAGTTCATGCATTTGCTGTTTGGGAAAAGACACATTTTGGCTTCATGTCATGGACACCATGAATTTATTTTCTTGCTGTTCCTCTGATAAGGTAGTTGTTTTAATGAATAAATATCACAAAATGTGCAGAAGCCCTCAGGTCCATAAGAACCCTTCCAGCAGCCCATTCTGGGGCTGGTGCAGTGTACCCTGATAGTGCACAAGGTTTAGTGCAGTACTTTGGAGTTCACCTTCTGTCTGCCATTGGGTAAACTGCTTCAGTGTCACTTCTGCACTGTGCTCCCTAAAATCTGAAAAAGCCTTGGTTATGGAACCCTGATGGTTTACCCATCATCTTGAGTACCACAAGGTGTCTATGGATGGCATTTTTTCTAGTAATTTTTGCACAGAAATTCAATGGCTTTTCTCTTTCAAACATGTTCTTATGCCTGAGATTTCAGTATTTACTATATTTTTGCTTTTTAAGTGCAATTTATCATATAGGAAACACCTGTCTGTGGAAAGCAGTGGGCTACTTGTTTGTTGGATTAACAATAACAGTTTTAAAAATCAACAGACCATTTAACAGACCATTTAAAAGTGTCTTGTCTTATATTGGATTGTGATTAATCCCTTTAAAATGTGAAGTGTATAGCAATGCATGGGAAAAAAACAAGTGGTTGTATAGTAAAGCTAGGCAGAATTTGACAATAAGGAATAAATTTACATAAAATAAAACTGTAAATGGAGATAAGCTGTTTCACAAAATGAAGTTGAATTAAGGAAATAAAATTAGCAACACACCTACAATGAAGTGGAAATCTTGAAAATAACAGTATTTCATTTCCACCTGTTCTAAATTAAGCTTTCTTTTAACTGTACTTTTCAAAATGGTAATTTGCACATAGAAATTGACTTACTCTACAGATAAAGCATTTCCTAAAGCTCCCATTTGGGTTTTAAAAAAGCATGAAAGAAAACACTTCTCTATATTCCTTCCTTTTCTTTGCCTTTGGTTTCAAATAAATTTTAAAAATAAATCAACCCAAACCACTTCAAAAATTAGCCTTTGCCAGAACCATACTAATTTTTCTGTCTGGCCAACCAAGCACTGATAAACTCTATTTATTGGCTCTGAAAAGAGTGGGAGGTAATGTCTCAAACATCTACAACCTCCAATCCCCTGCACCTACCAGTCCCAAAAGACATGGAAAACAGTCACAAATGGGGTCTAGAATTGTCTCTTTTCATACGAAATGAGATACAGGATATAAATTCACTGTGTTTTATTGTACCCTGTGTCTAAGAAAGGAAATCTATGGAATTGCTTTCCATTGTCTCCCTGCAGATTTCTCTTTTGAAACAAAGTAATAGATGCCCATTCCTCATCAGCTCTTTTGAAATAAACAATGAAATGCAGGGCACAAGAAGCCCACAAGAATAGATGAAAATGCTTCTGGTTAGTCTTGATATAGCATATTTGTTTGTCAGGCTTTCTGTGGCTCCCACATTAACGTGTTTGAAAGAGCGGGGTTGTAGGGTCAGGTGGGAGCTGCACAGCTGGAAAAATGTCAACAAGATTAATAAATACCCACTTAGCCCCTTCTCCATGAAATAAGCCATTCCTGTGCATATTTCATTCCATGCACATGGTTTCATGTACACCTGCACCGTGGAGTGTGGATTTCTGGGTATTGTGGAAAAATTGATGGTTTTGAAGGATTGAAGGTCCTGGGTGTGCTGGTTTGTATCAGTACCTCTGGGACTGGGCCCTCCCCAGCCACCAGTGTCTGTGGGGCCAAGTGAAGCCAGCTCTCATCTGCTGCCCAGATCCATTCCTGCCTATGGCCCTGTCAAATGGATGGCTTTTTAGTGGCCCCCAAGCCTTTTAATGCTTTCAGACTGATCAATTTAAAAGACTTGTTAAAAACAGAACTAAGGGATGACAGGCTCTTATTGATTGGGGAAAATAACCAAATTTTACATAGGTAGAGCCTCCAGACACTGTAATTAATTTGATGTGAATAAAGATCAGATAGTACTACAGTTTATTGATCGGGGAAAAGTATCTTTCTTGTTTATTCAGTAGCAGAGATCATTAGGACTTTTAATTTCCCTTTATGTTAAGTCTGACACTACTATATCTATTCTTCTTCATTCTCCAGGAGTGACATATACTGAAAAGGTGCCAACAGCTTATGATAATTTTTAGGAATATTCTTATTTTTCTTGTCCTTGCAACATCTGAAATTTCTTTATTAGACAAACAGCATTAATAATCTTTTAAAAAAAACTAAAGATCTTTGGACAAAATGCTTGTAAATTATTTTTACACCCAGTCACAGGTGGCAGTTCCCAAGTATATTGATCATTTCCACCCTTCCTGTTTCAGCAACAGATCGACCCCCAACAACCACGACCGGATACAGCGCCTGCGCCAGGAGTTCCAGCAGGCCAAGCAGGACGAGGACGTGGAGGACAGGAGACGCACGTACAGCTTCGAGCAGCCCTGGGTGAGTGTGCAGGGCCTGCCGCAGCTGGGACACCCGGCTCACTCCTGCTCCTCCTGGGTGGGTTGGGAGCACGCCAGAAGGGAGGCAGGGTGCTCTGCCTCCATGCTTCTGCCCTTGCTGTGATCCCCAGCTTTGGTTCATTGATGTTTACTTCAGTTCTAAACTTCTTCAGCCATCTGTCATGGGTGCAGACAGCATTATTTGCTCCGTGGTTAGACCCTTGACTCTGGGAGTTACTGCTTGGATTAGTATCAAAGGCAGTACCTATTGGTCTGAAAGTTTCAAGGAAAACCAGAATAAAATACATACTAGCAATAAATAATGGAAGATGTAACCTTGTAAATGCTATTTTCTCTGAAGCAATATCACTGTATTTAGTTATTTTCATAAAGGCAGAACTATGTCTTTTCACAGTAAAAGAGAGATGAGCCTCCTTTACAGTAGCACCACTCTGACACTTACATTAGCTGAGACAGTTCTGTATTGAGATATATGTCCTAATTGATCTTTTAAATCCTATTCAACTGATCCAGTAATGTGATACAATTATTTAAATACTTGTGCTTATCTTGATTAACATAATTGAATGAATTAGTGCTGCTTTTTAATCAATTACATGTCCTAAATTAGGATCCTTTAAATATGAGGCAAAACCTGTAATTTTGTTGAAAATTCCATGATAAAGACAGCGAGCAACTTGTTTGTGTTCCCAAAAAAGTGGGAACTGTGTGATGACAGCAGTAGAATCTCTCACAGCTTCCTCTGAAGCAGGTGAGGTTGGTGAGTTTGAGTTGTTGTTGCTCAGCATTGCCATGCACACTGAGGTGAGAATAGCCAAAGAGCCACCATGTCTGTGTATGAAGTCACTGGGAACAACAGTATCAGGATATAGGCTTCTCTTTTCTTGTATTAGAAAACATCTAACTTCCTCTGAAATGGAATAAATAATATAAATTTGTTTTTATGAGCAGATGCTTTCAGTTTGAGGTGGGGGAGACAATGCGCTAGCTCATCACAGGGAGTTTAGCCATTTGGGGTAGGTTGGGGGTGGGTGTAGTTGATACCTTCTGCTACCCAAATCAGCTACTGTTTGGTTTCCAAATGAGAGATTTCAGCAACATTCTTGGGAAAACTGTGTATGAGAAAAGCTTGCACTCTTAAAGACTTGAGAATTTAACTACTGGAGGTCATGGGCCAAATTGTTGTATATCTAAATGCCATAGCAACTCTAGACAGTCAGCTTGGCTTTTATTATACTTTCTTGTAATGAATGAGAAGAGAATTATTTGGATGACAGACTGATTACCTTAGGAATGGAATAATTTCCTAAATTCTGGGTCAGAACATTGACCTTTCTATTTTCTCTTATTCAAACAAATGTTATCTCTCTGTTTACTCCCCTTCTACAGATCATGCAAATGAGCTCAAAGTGACTAATTCAGCTTAATGTATTAATATTAGTTCTGAAGCTTATTGTTGCTTTTGTAGGAGCTGCTCTGTTGTTAAATACAAAGGTGACCAAATGTTTTATTTTAGATAAGTACCTTAAAAAAAAGTTGCCCAGAGTTCTATTTGGCTTATAATTTTATTTTTCCATCATGCACTCCAGCCTTTCAAGATCACAATGCTTGGAAAGGATAAAGCAATGATCTCATCCATTTCAGCACTTCACAGTTATTTCAGTTTTAAAGAGCCATACCCTCTTTTTTAAGGAGTGTGTTGTACTACTTTAACGTTAGTCTAAAATGATGGACTTTCTTGAAACAACCTCTCAAAACAGATCCAGAGGTGTTATTAAATACCGATGACACCAAAAAAAATGCAGAATTGGTTTATAATACATGTGTAGGAAAATACTTAGATACATTCATCAGTGTGTTTTCAGTCCTCTCCATCTGTGAGCTGTTGGTTCCAAACCACAGCAACGTGCAACTGTACACGGGCCATTGTTGAAAAGAGAGTTTTCACCTGAGGGAGGTGGGTTGTACAGCCTACATAAGCAAAAGGCTTTGCATACAGAGAAGCCTCTGAGCCCCAAGGCAGCAGCCAACTCTGACCTGGTTTGGATAGAAAGAGAGGAAAAGCCCATCCTTGGAGAAGTGTGTGCTATGAGGTGATAAGTAGTTTGCATTTCTCATTACCAAGCTGATGGGATGGTTGAGGACAGAGAGTGAAGTGCTGATGTGATGGAGGACTGTTGGTTACTTTAAGGAATGGAGTTTGCAGTGGAAGTAATGGATGCTGATGGAAATCTGGCAGCTCTGAGGATATTCAGAAGAGCTCAATGCCTCAGAAACCCACTAATATATTATAAAAATGGTCCTGTAAACCTCACCAACTCCAATTCCTCCCAGATTATCAATGGCCTGTGACACAGGAGTCCAGTTACCTGTGGCAGATACCTTCAGCCTCCTCCCTGGGTGGGAGGCAGATCCCATTCCATGGAGCACAAGTGGCTCTGAGTGGTACCTGTGGGTGCCTGCCCATCCCTCCTTGCTGAGGCCCACCAGGTGAAGGTCATTTCTCTGTACTTGAGCAATGCAACAGCACTGGACTTTTTGCCCTACTATGTTTGTCCTGCCAGTAAACAAAGTACTTGACTGCCTGTGAGTGTTCAACAGCATCAGGCAGCTGAACAGACACAAAAAGTGATAGTGCTGGAATGAGACGACACTGTCTATTAAGCAGCATAACATTTCTGCTCAAGGCCATTTGAATGACACACTGTTAGGGTTTAAATAACTGCCTAAATGTTGCAACATCCAGCCATGTCTAAAATTCACTGGTTCTGTAAGCTGAGCCAAAGCTTTATGGAAAAGATTTTTGCATTTGTTTATTTTAGGATGACTTTCTCAGGCATCATAGCTTTTCTTTTTTTTTCTTTTATGTGGTGCTTTTTATGTGTTTGTGCTTCAAAAAGTGAGGTACAAGAGGCTTTCAAGGGCAATACTATAGGCCTGATGTTGCATGGAAAAAAAAAGATAAAAATAACATAAAATTTAATTAATCCATTTTAATCCTGCTGGTGTTAATTCCAGTCAAAGTGCAGAAATGTGTATCTGGACATGCAGAATTGCATGGAATTACAGTGTGTCTGCTAGTATTTAAGGCCCTTGATGTTGCTATGACACTTCTATACCAATGAGTATTCTTTTGGGGCTGATTTTTCTGTTTTGTACAAAAGCTGAGCCTGTGTTTTCTGTGCTTTTCTGGATTGTGTTAGGTCTGCTGAGGCTTACCTTGTACCAGTTCCAGACTTCGGGGGACTTGGTTGTAATTTGTTCCACATCTTGTATTTCTGCCTAGTCACATCTTGATTAACAGACACACCCACCCCTTCAACAACAAAACCACAGCTCTGTAGCCCTAAATGCCATGGGAGTGAACAATCCAATTTAAAAATGAGCATTTTAAATCCATGGAAAACACTACAGCTGCTTGCCAGTCCTGCTTGTGGAAGCACAGCAGTGATCCAAAAAAGTCCACAAAGATGCTTGAGGGACAAAAGTTGGTGCTTTATTTCATCATATTCAATACAATAATTGGTGCTGAAAATGAGAGGTGGCAAATTCCATTCACAAATACATTCATCTCCAGTCGTCCTGGATCTATTTAAATGACAGGAAAAATCTGGTGTTGAGAGAGCAGCTAAGCCAAATGTACTTTAAATATTTAGGAGTCAAATGAAAATGTGCTTGATTTTCTAAAGATAACAGCTAAATAGGTCATAATATATACACTACCTGACTTGGCTGAGTATAGCTTTAATTACATGGACAAATTTGTGAAAAGTAAATAATTATATGATTTTCATAGAGGAAAGACTCCAGGAGTCCTAATAATATATTTATACATGGCTTGATAACTAAAGGCTCAGAAGGGCTGGGGTTTTTTTCTGCTTGGCTATTTTCTACTGTTTGTTGTTGTGCAGGTCTTGTCTCTATAGAAAAAAAAAAATCTTTTTATTCTGTTTAATATACTTATTTCTTATCCCTGTAGTCAAGTCCTTGACCTTCTCAAAGCCATACTAAATTCTAAATAGTCTAAGATTCTTCAGGAAACATTTTTATTGCTATAACTTTGACTATAGCATATTAATAATACCTGAAAAAATGAATAACAGACTTTATTCAAAACAAACATTGTAAAGTTTATATCAGTCTGTAAATTATGTAGAATTACTCAACATATTAGTGAGAAAGAGAAGTATTGTAATAATTCTTTCTATTATTAATCCATTTCAAGCATCTATTTTAGGATATTTTATGCAAGATATTAGGCAATATCTAATGGAGTATTGCAGTAGACAAAAACCTTAGAAGCTAAATTGCAGTTTCTCCTATCTCACAATCTCTTTCAGAGAGGAAACCAAAATTATTATTATATTAACTTTTAGGAAAGTGTATCCACAGGTAATTTCTCTTTACCTGTGCAGTTAATATCCATTTTATATATCAAATCTGCAAAGGATTTAATAAAATACCAGCAATTTTTGCTAAGGTTTAGGCTCTAGCTTTAACATTTTTTTATTTTTACCTTTTTTACCCACTAGCTTTTATCTACTGATATATTTGAAATTAAAAAATTAAGATATAAGATTTTAAAATGAAATTAAGCCATTTTAGTTAGTAAAAAAACATATTTATAGCTCACAGTGAGCACAAATACCTCAAGTAGAATTTCAGGGCTTAGTGGGGTTTTTTTTGCCATACTGAAGATTTTCCTTCTGCTGTTCCTAATAGAGAACAGAAATCATTGTTCCATTCTGCTCAGCTTCCTACATATACACCACAGAAAGGTACAGAAAAGGATGTGATTTTCTTATTACATGTTGCTTGAGTTAATACATGCACCTGTTGGCAGTTTTTAAAAGACATGCTGCTATATGTTCTGTTCACCATAGCAACATAAACACAAAGATGGAAGTAAAAATAGTTTTCAAGGACATATCCCCGAGACACTGAATGTTTTTTATCATTCTGAATTTTGATATACACAGTTACTGGATTGTCTGTCTTCTGTGCCAAGTACACTTACACATAAAGCAGGCAAGGTCATTTAATCTTATCTATTTCTAATTAGTGCTGCACTATGAGAACCACAGACTTTTGGGGGGCCGTGTGCCTGCCAAGTTCCCAGGTGAACTTGAAACTTCTTGGTTAAACACAGAGCTTAATCTAGGGGGAAAAAATTAGCGCATTTATTTTAATAAAATAGTGGAGTTTTGTAACAACTGGGAACATACTAAGGGACTTGCTCCTTTAGTTAACTATTTCTTTATCAACCCAAAGAGTTCTGTGACTGAGTAAGCACTTTTCCCAGCTTGTCCCTGTGGCTCTAGGCTGTCAGATGGGTGTGTCACTGCCACTGGCAGATCTCCTGTCACCTGAACCGGTTGGGTCTCCTGGAAAGCCCTGGATGGCCCCATGATCTCCTCTCTGTAATTCAGTGGTCTGTGCCATTCCTGAGGGATCCCTGCTGCCACCACACAGCACTACCCTGTGTGGGTACAAATGCCACAGTGCAGGGACAGAAGCTGTGTGAGCAGCTTGGGATAGGGATAGGGAAAGGGATAGGTAGGAAAAGAGAGGAGGGACCTTTGTCCCTAAAATATCTTGCCCTACACTGCTGATAATGGTCACTGCAACTTGAGGCATGAGGGTTTCATGTTCTCTTACAGATCTACTCTCTGTAACAGAACATATAACAAAAAACTTTGTTTGCATAAAATAAGAAGGTAGAAACTTTAAACTTTGCAGTCCTGGTTTTAAATTAATGCATCTTTGGGAAGAGAGCTGTGTAATTTCATCTATCTTAAAGCACAGTATTATGTCCTGAATATTGTTTAACAATGCTGAATGCACTATCATTGCCACTTAAATGTATTGTGGAAGACATGAACATACATTTATTTGTAAAACTCAGCCTTGATTGTTATTGTGGCCTTGACCACATCCTAATTTAAAAGGTCAGTGCTTGTCATACATCTCATTGCAAGCAAGGCCAGAGTTCTTATCAATCTGTTCTGTGAGGACCGAGCTGTTGCCAGCTTTGTTGGATGGCTTCAGGTTGTTATAATTGTACTTAGCCTTGTGTTGACATCAGTGTTATAATTACTGTGTTACATGTGTTCCTTGTACACATTTTTTTGCTCTGTTGAAAGATCTGAAAATTGTGCAACATTCTTTTTCTTAATTTTCTCCATTTTATGCTAAACATAAATGAACTGGGTATTTATATAGATATATGTTTAGGAATGGATTTTATTAAAATATATCTGTAGAAAAGCATAGTATGAGAACTGAGACAAAATTACCAATTTGTTTTTGAAGAGTAAAGTTACTTATTGTATAAATATTTTTTGTTCAGTTACTTTAACCAACAGCACATTGAAAAGTTATATCACTATATGGAGATTTGTGTTTTACTGAGCAAGTGAAGGGTCCAAAATGGAATATAAAAGACTTCCAAATGGAAGTCTTTATAGCATCATAACCATATATCAAGGGCATTCACAATGGTATCACTGAGGTTTTGAATGAAAAGTTTTAAAAGAACTGTTTTTTCATTAATAAGATGGTTGAATGTACCTGTCTATGTGTATATATGTTATGATATGGAATTTATGATTGCATACAAAGGGAGGATTTTTGTGTCTCATTAAAATATTTTTGGAAATGAGATAATAGATTCAATTATATGAACAGCTTATTGTAGATGTGAAAAACATTCAGACTAAATTTATGTCCTTTCCAGATTAGCTAAGTATTGCAAATCCCCTTAGTTTAACAGGGCATACCTTCAGTAAATCAGATAATGGATTTGAGATGTTTGCATTTAGACCCATCAAATTATAAATGTCATCCATTAGATGAAATTCTTTCTGAACTGCAGAGAATCCAGACCTGACTCCTCAGATCCTGTCACTCTGGCCATGCACTACAGCAGGCAGACAGGAGTGACAGCTCCTGCCTCTATTGAACCATTGGTTCCTCGGTGCATTAAAAAGAAATATCTCTGAAGTTACATTTTGATCTTAGTCCATTCATACTGCATTAGGACTTTCAGAGCCTCTGTCACTTTACTGCAGGCTTTTGTGGTAACTTCATCTCTCCACACGTGTGTGTGTGCTTTCTAGGTGATGCATTTTATTGTCCTGTATAAACCTAAACTGAGCAGCAGCTCAATCCTATCTCCACCTTTTTGGTGATTTCACCATTCTCTGTGCTGTCAAATTCTTTAATCCATTATATTTACAGCCAACTGAAAAAAGTGAAACTGTTTTCAAATAAAGAGAAGCAATTTTGATTTCATGTCTTATCTGTGATAACTACTTTCTCACATATGACATAATGTAGCTGCAAGCTTTCCAATGTTGTTGAAGTGAAACCCATGAAATTAGGAGATTGGCTGTAAAATCTTAGTTTAAATGTTTTTATTCTTTATGGGGAAGTTGATATGGGAACTTCTGAGTTTCCCTCTGGTTTGCTGTAAGCTGCTTATAACCACACAGGAGAGAATTCACAAATAAACCCTATGATTTTCAGGTAATCACTCCCTTCCATAAGCTGAGCCCTTCAATAAAATATCAAATGTCAGAAGACTCTCAATAAAGTCAAGAAAGTTAGAAATGTTGACATATGCAATAACTGAAATGCTGCTCTGTATGTGTAGCCCTTGTTTAATATAGTGGGAAATCTCTGTGGGGGTTGTTGGTTTGGACATACATATGTACAGCTTATTCATCTCTAAGAAAATTTCCCACAAGGCTGACACATGATTCTGTTTTCTCAGTTTGTTGCTTCATCTCACCATTCCTAAAGCATTTTTTCATTAGAAATGCTGTTTCTAAAGTAAAAAGTAAAGTAAAGTAAAAAATGCTGTTTCTAGAGTAAAAAGTAACCTGTTCTGAAATACACATTACTGTTACATTCAGGATTCCCTTAAATGAGTTCACAGTTATTCCTAGTCTGTACTTTCACATTCTGATTCTATCATGCAGTAATCTTCTTATAATGGGCAAATTGTATCTGTTAAATTCTGAGCTGAGACTGATGCTCTGACTGAAGTGCCTTCTCATTGACAACAAATTTCTAAAAGTTGTACACCTGTTTAAAACTTGTTGTTTCTGGCTACCTGCAGGTGCAGGACTATAGTCAGACACAAATGACAACTCTAGTTTCTAAAACTTGTCTTCTATGTGCAAAGCTTTTGGAAATCTTTTTTCTCTTGCATATATTTGTGAGCTATCTCTTTCTGCTGCAGAAATTATAATAGAAAAAAACACAAGAGATGTTTGTTTTGAGGAAAAGCAGAGATAAAAAGGCAAAACATGCTTTTAAAAGTAAGTCTGAGACAAGCTCTTTCAGTCCCAGGCTCAGACAAGGGGTTATGCTCCCTGACTTCCCCATATTTAAACTTACATATTTTGAAGAGTACTGGTAATTTTAAGGAGAAAAAAAATAACGCTCTGTTTCTTTGTAGACAAAACCTTATTAGTAAAACAACAAGAAAAGCCCATAGCTTTTCTTTGATTTTTGTGACACTTTATTTTGCAAAATGAAATCACAAAATCTGAAGAAAGTGATAGGTATCTCTACAAAAGTAAACTTTTCCATGGTCCAAAGTTTGAATCCAGCCATTCAGTCAGATATTTAATACTCTCTATTTCCAGAAAGACCATCCATTTTCACTTGCTTTTAGTATTGGCTTAAACGTTTCAAATTCTCGCCTCATCAAGATCCTACTCAGAGATACAGGAGTCCTCATTGACCACAAGAGACTTGCTGAATTTATCTATTTGATCATATTGAACCAGAAAATGTTTTCCCAGTCTTTGGGCCAACTGAAAAGTAGGATAGTTCCACTAAGGCAGAGCATCACTTGAGTGGTTTGGTGAGGTTCACAGGAGCTGCTGTGCTCCTTCCCCCCTCCAGTCCTTAGGGGGGTGTAGAACTTGGCATTAACATGGCTAGGCTAACTTACAGTCTGAAAATCTGTTCCACTGACTTAATTTAAATTACAGTGTTGTCGTACAAGCATAACCCATTCTGGATGATTCTTTGCTCATACATCTCAGAAACAGAATTTGTAGCACAGGCCACTGTTACGGGTCAGAATTTACCCTAATTATTGTGCCAGAGCTGCTTAAACTGCAGGTTAAATCAAGTATCCCTGTATTTGTACAATAGCAACTTAAATGATAGCTCTTTTGTGGGTGTTTTCCTGCTTTGTTTAAGACACTTTCATTTTGTTTTGCAGCCAAACACCAAGACATACTCACAGAGTGGCCGGCACTCCGTGTCAGTGGAGGTCCAAATGCAGCGGCAGCGGCAGGAGGAACGGGAGAGTTTCCAGCAAGCCCAGCGCCAGTACAGCTCCTTGCCCAGGTATGGGAACCCCCAAAGCTCTCTGTGCCTAGGAGCCTGCAGCTAATTTCATTTGTGGTGGAAAATGTCAGACTTTGTGCAGAAACTTTTGTTCAGCATTGATGTCAAGTGGAATGTATTCACTGTGGAAGAGGCATAGAATTTCTTAAGTGAGAGCATGTGGTAGCTGAGAATTGCTTCAGAGAATTTCTTCAGAGCTGATTTCAGGGGAATTTGATGACATTCAGCACCCAATAGAATTGAAATATTTAAACAAATCTATTCTTTGTGGGACACCATCCAGTTTAATTTTCTGCAATTACAAAAGTCTCCTGAGCATGACACGAGGTGTCCCATTTTGATATGTCAGATGATTTTTTTTCCTCTTGCCTAATTCCTTACTGGGTAGAAATTCTATCTTTGAGATGTTACTATGCAAAAAAATTAAAAGGGGAAAAAAATTTCAAGACCTCCAACAGAAAAACATGGAATGTGAAAATCACCCAGGAAACCAAAGGTCTTCAAGTCTGCATATATACATTTTTTAATAGATATAGAATGCTGAAAATTAATTGATTTTTTTGTGTAAACAAAGCTATGTTTTTTTTTAAATAGTAGGTGTTTTAAAGGACTAGTTGTTTCGGCAAAATGGCTTTTACTTGATATTTATTTTAAGAATTAATAGAAGTTTAGCCAGCTTGTGTTACAAATTAACTCTCATAGTTAAGCATTATGCAAATAGTCTTTGCATTTTGAAATATCAGCAATGGTTGAATGGAGAATAATTTACACCAGAGCTTGGTGTCAAATTGCTTTCAAATAAGGCTGTATTATTTTTCATGACTTGTGTGGAAATGGTGTGGAAAAAAAAAATGTTTTGACAAGATATGTTTTACCAGGTCTAACTCTTTTTTTACAAACAAATATAAGCCTTATAACAAAGTTATCTAGCCATGAACTCTTATCTTAGCAGTATCTTTGAAAATAAAACAGTTTCAGATTTTCAAATGCTTTAACACCTTTCAGTGTAAATTTTTTTCTGTTAAGTTTGGAAGGTGGGAAAGAGAAATGTAAATTTCCTGTGTTTTCTGAGATTGTTAGTTTTTCATCTTGAAAATCTTTATATCCTCTCTTCTTTTTATCTCTGCCTTCCTTTGGAACTGACCACACCTATTAATGTCATATTGTTTCTCCTAAGAAATTCTCTTTCAGTTATGCTAGCCTCACTCAACCATGTTAACTTATAGTTTTAAAACTATTATGCTTAAAACTTGCTTCCCCTGTTCACAATGGCTGGTAGCATTTAAAAGTTGGAATCAGTTGCAGTGCTGTTCAGTGGCAGAAATTAAAAACTCTAAGGTGAAAATTAATCTACAAGAAAATTAATCAACAAGAAATATGAAAAATAGATCATAGAACAGCTCATAGAAATACTTGTTTTGAAAAGAGTTACTGAGAACTTTACTCAAGGTGGTTTTCAACATGAGAAATGGCTAGCAATCTAGCAATACACGTTACTGTGTAATTAATGATAATTTAATGGATTAGTGTGAGCTCTCTGGGTGTTTCTGCTGTGCTGAGAGCAGACAGAACTGCAGGGCTAACGTTCAGCACTGTAAATACCACAGTACTCCTATAACAACCTGGGGCATTGAGTTCTCCAGCTTTATACACTGTTCCTACACTGTGACTGATCTTTAAAGAAATCCTACTGTTACTCTGAAAACTCAGTGTTGCAAGCATGATTTTGTAAGGATTGAAGTTTGTACACTGGCTTCATTCTTGAGCGTTGTTGCCTTTCATCCTGTGAATTCTCGAAGAGCCTCCTATTTTTTCCCCTTTGTACATTCAGATCTTTAGTACTGAAGGCAAATAAACTCTTGAGTCAATTTTAAAGGAACTTCCCAGAAAGATGGGGAAAGTGTGCCAACTAATTTTGAACAAGTACCAGAAAACAGTCAGTAAATTAAATTAGTTCAACTAGTCATCCGCTTGTCCCATGTGAAAATGTAAGAGCAAGGTTTGACTCCATGTTAATTTTGTATTACTTAAAATTTATCTTGCTCTAGATCAGGAACCTGACAGTTTCGTAGCCTACAGAGGTTCGTTCAATTTACTCTTGTTCCAGGGAGTGATAAAACATGACTCAGAAGCATTGTTGCTTTGGCAAAGTTGGATATGAGATTACCAATAACAGCTATAAAAATTTTGTAAGAATTTACATTATGTTGTAACTTTTTCTGCAATAATTCACATTCATCTTGCATAATATTTTTCATCCAGAGGCCTCAGAATCAGTTATGAAATAAGGTAGATATGGTAATTTTCAAATTATACATGTAGAAGGAAGATTGCAAAAACATTAGGTGACTTTTTACTTTTAGTAATGGTAGAAAAATTTTCCAGTTCTCCTATCTCTCCACTGCATATTCATTGGATGAGGCCACACTGTCATATGTGATGACATGAAAAACCAAGCCATATATAAACAACTAAATTATTTTCTTATTGATTTATGTCGCAATATATTTTATTTTATTGCTTGATTCTCATACTCTAATTTTAGTCTCAAAGTGGGTATCTCTTTTGCTGCAGCACAAAATTGTTTTACTTTATCACCACCAATCTTATTTTAAATTCATACAAGCATCTAGCAGTTTGATAGTAAATTAAAGTTATTTCAAAACCATAATCTGTCTTCAAAATAATGTGGTGATTTATTGTGAAAAGAGATAAGAATTTGTAATTCCTGTGTGTATTTGGCCTACTTATCTACTCCCTGGAGCCAAAAAATGAGTAAAAAATGTTATCTCTGCCTCTTCTTTTATGAAAGCTATAGCAGACTGGGAAACACTCCTTATAGCACAAAATTCCTTAGTTCTGGACATGGGAGGAAGAAACTGGAACTACCTCTCAGTAATGGGCTTTACCTTCTGACTTGTGCAGTGTTAGGGCAGGTGTTTTAAGGATCTGCCTGTTGCACTTGATTAAATAATCAAGTGTCAATTTTTCATGAGTGACTTTACAATGGCTGGCTGTTACCTGCATTTTTAGGGAGCACAGAAACACCTGTGGTCTTTCCTAGTCTGCAACTGAATTGTAACACTTTTCTTGAGAACATGAGGGTAATTGTAGCTGGATGGGTTTTCATGGCATATTCCTCCTGCAGAGGCCTAGAAATATAGTTCAGCTCTCTAGGAATTGTTCTCCCAACAAAAGAGACAAGAAATCATTTTGGGGCAGAAGAGAACTGCGACTCTAGAAAGTGACTTCTAGAGAATGCCATCTCTGGGCAAAAGCTGATGGCATGGCAGAAGCTGTTTTCTTTCCAGTGATTGTTGTCAATAACAGTCAAAAGTGAACCAGAACATTTGTCTTAAAAACCTTTTTCATTTTTCTTTTCAGGCAAAGCAGGAAAAATGCCAGTTCTGTATCTCAAGACTCCTGGGAGCAGAATTATTCCCCTGGAGAAGGATTCCAGACTGCGAAGGAAAATCCCAGATATTCTAGCTACCAGGGATCAAGGAATGGCTACATGGGGGGACATGGCTTTAATGCCAGGGTGATGCTAGAAACACAAGAACTGCTCCGTCAAGAGCAGAGGCGGAAAGAACAACAACTGAAAAAAAAAACTTCTTCTGAAGGGCCTAGCAACTATGACTCGTATAAGAAAATTCAGGACCCTAATTATGCCCCTGCTAAAGGTCCTTTCAGACAAGATGTACCGCCTTCACCATCTCAGGTAGCGAGGCTGAACAGATTGCAAACACCAGAAAAGGGAAGACCGTTCTACTCCTGAGGTGAAGAAAAGGAGGATCAACTTACCATGCAATAAGGAACATTTTCATATAAAGACTTCTATTTTGAAAACTTTTTACGCTGATGGTACTAAGGAATATATCCATTTTCTATTTCAGTGCCTTTGGAAATCTGGGCAAAGCATTGGTGGGCCTTACGTCTTTGCCGTTCTGTCCCAAGTGTTGAATCCATGGAAGGGCATTCCACCATTTGACAATCATAGTGGATGTGAGCAGCGCTGTCCCTGCCTTCCTAGTTCTGTAGCCCAGTCCAGTAGCTGTCAATGGCTTTTTGCTAGGATTTGTTGTAATGTGTTTTACTTTGCAGTGACTTATTACACCATAAAACGTGGCATAAAATTAATGAATTTGAGGTTGAAGGAAGCATTGACATGTCCTGTATTATTTCTCTCGGTTCAGAAGGAGGTGTACATATCGCTCTTGAGTGGATAAGGCTGAGCTCTACTCTGAATTGCAGTTGGAGTTCTGATACGTTTTATGGTGGAGTCATCACCAGTCTTTGTTGATCAATATTTAAGTGTCTATATGCTGAAAAACTATCCTTCTTCTATTATGCACATACGCACTCTTTTTTTTCTCTCTCTCCCCACTCTGAGCTTATTAGAAAAGTCTTTATCCTGACTCATGAGGAAAACAATATTAAGCTTTCAGTTATCCTGAGAATCCTGTTCCAATTGCCTTATAATCTTAATGCACAGTTCATTACAAATGAAATAACTGGAGAGAGATTATTTATACAGACACAGGGAAGCCTTTGATAAGTATATTTCACTATTTTATTAAAGATGGGAAATTATGAACACACATGCAATTGAGTTCTGCTTTGCTTTGCTTCTAAATTAATTTGGTCATATGACATTTGTATCTGGGAAAAGAACTAGGGAGGGTGTCGTGTCAGCTCATCTAGTACACAGTAGTCTTTGGACAAATTTTGGAGATAGCTCCAAGTAAGAGCAGAGGAAATCAAAGTTTTTCTTTTGATCAAATACCTGTAAAGAGAACAATTCCCTCTTTTTAGGCATTGTGAATCTTTGTGGACAATTTCCTTTGTGCTTCCATATACCATATTGTTACATCATGATGCTACATTAAAAAGAAACCTTTAAGTACATGAATGAGAGATAAATGGAGAAAAGCTGTTACACATCATCCTGAAAACATGTCAGTATCCAAAAATTACTAAGAAAATGATTGCTCTAGCAGAGAGTAATATTTGAATGTGCATATGGGATATGAGAATTTCTTTTGCAGCAGCTGTTTTTCTGTTTGTTGGTCTGAACTTCATGTATTGTAAAAAATATAGCTGGGTTGCTGAAGTGCCTGCAAATCCTGATGTGAAAAGGCTTGAGAATGGATCTCAGCATATTGTGTAAAAAAAGGAGAGAAAGCAACAAAAAAAATCATGTATTGCGTGATTAAAAAAAAAAACCTATTTTTTTTTACTGGCACATTTTATTTTTGCGCCAACTCATTTCTAGAATGTATGTGAAATATCAGCACACATATCTGTGTCTTTTATGCCTGTTTGTTAACAGTTTTTGTTGTTAATAATGTACTCCATGTTTAAAAGTTTTCACTGTAAGCACAGTGACGTTGGATGACAGTAGCTTTTTTACACAGAATTTACAAAACTGTGTAAAATGGCTTTCCTTGTACATATGAAATTTAGAATAAAAGGCTGTTTCCATCCTTGTCTTGGTATTGCCTGTAGACCCCTATGAAAACTGCTGCAGATATTGAGTTCAAAAAATTCCCAACAGATGTTGTTTTATACTATTCCTAATGGTTTGTGTGTGTGTGTGTGTATGTGATGAGAAGAGAAGAGAAGAGAAGAGAAGAGAAGAGAAGAGAAGAGAAGAGAAGAGAAGAGAAGAGAAGAGAAGAGAAGAGAAGAGAAGAGAAGAGAAGAGAAGAGAAGAGAAGAGAAGAGAAGAGAAGAGAAGAGAAGAGAAGAGAAGAGAAGAGAAGAGAAGAGGGAAGGAAAGGAAAAAAAGAAAAGAAAAGAAAAGAAAAGAAAAGAAAAGAAAAGAAAAGAAAAGAAAAGAAAAGAAAAGAAAAGAAAAGAAAAGAAAAGAAAAGAAAAGAAAAGAAAAGAAAAGAAAAGAAAAGAAAAGAAAAGAAAAGAAAAGAAAAGAAAAGAATATATAGCCCATCTGAGCACCTGAAGGCTGTCCTCAGAGGCAAAACCCACATTGTTTAATGTGTTGTGTTATTTTAGGGCACACCTATGACATTTAAGAGGCATATTTTTAAGACTAACCTCAGTGGCAAAAATCTTCTTTTCTGTAGCATGGAATCCTTTGCCCAAGGACAGCACTGTCAGAAGGACACCCACTGCAATCTGGCCAAATACAGGCGGGTGTTCGGAAACCCCTCTGCATTTTTTTCTGTGTTTTGGGGTCTGATGGGAGCCCTTCACAGGAATGTTGGCATGGTGGAAAATGACAGAAGGCAGATTTATGAATAAAGCAATATTTACAGTGCCAATAATCCTCTATTTCCCCCATTAGTATTGGAGCTGAGTCTGGTTTTCTCCTTCTTCCCCTCATTTTTCATTTTGTTGGTTACTGCAGGAATGTCAATCATGATTCTGTGCATGCATGACATCAAGGTGTTGCCATGGCAATAACAGTGTCAAATTATTCACTGTGACTTTAGTGTGGGATCTCAAGGGGAAGAGCAACAGGAGCTGTAGGGTGGACAGGCAGCTTTCAGTGCCCAAATAAAGTCAAGGCAGGATTTTCCAAAAGACTTAAATTGTAGTGTCTTGCATTTGGGCATGGGGAAATAATTGCATTTGCAGTTTTGCAGGCCTTGCTGTCTCATCTCCTGACTGCATTCCCAGATTACATAGTTTGGCATTTCTGCAGATTTATTTGCACTGGCAAATAATTGCAAGCGCTATAACAATGCATCCACAGGAATAGAAAACAGGTTGAAGTCCTTTTCAAAACAAGGCCTTTGATAAACTGTTGTAGGAAAAAGGGCATGTGTTTGGAAAAGTATGAAGTACAGGATGTTTTATGTGTGAGGATGGCATATGTTAAAGTTTACTCTCCTATGAAACTCCTCTTCAAGGTGTTAACAATTTACCATAATTAGATGTGTTCATGAAAGAAGGCAGATGTTCTCTTTGGGCTGTGTCTGTGTTATGTTAGTAAAGAATAAGGTCTTTTTCTGGCTTTGTCACCCTGTCTTCTTCCTGACATAGTGTAGACAGGATTTCTAATATTAACTCCCATAAGTTGCAAAGGGTGATAAGGAAGTGGGAGGGAGATATTTTAATAGAAAATGACCTTTAGTTCTGCCTAGTGAATAGATTCAAAAGTTAATTGAGCTAACCACATTACTGCAGTAATTTGTTTGTGGATGCATTACCATTATGAGATTAAGTCTGTAACATTGGTATATTTGAGAATGGTCACAGGACAGACTGTAAGGGAGCTCACAACATCGAGGAGTGGGTGTACAGCTTGCTCTGCTGAAACCCTGAGAAAACCATCTGCAAAGCCTCCTGCATTTTATCAAAATAATTTGTTAATCCTATTGAAATTCCTTGGGAAAGTTTAATATTACTAATGCAGAATACTGCAGCCTTTCTCAAAAAACCTATTTCCCCTCTTCTTATGGGCCTCCTTGGAAGCATGAGTGCAACCCTAGTGAGTTATTGCATAGGCCAGATAGTTTAATGCATGCTTTGAGAACTCTGCCATCAAAAACAGTGAAAAATGGCGTAGAGCCCAGCTGAAAATGGCTGGAAAGTACAATTGCCATTTACTGCTGGCAAACAGCTGGAAGAGCAACAAAACAAAATTTAAGCCCATCATGACTGCAGATATGTGGCCATGACTGTAGATATAAGGCCTGCCTTTCAAAGCTGTGCTGATGTTTCAGTCACGTTCTCTCTGTTAATGAGTATCTGTAGCACTGCATTTATCTGTTCTGGGTATTTTGAGAAGGGGAGGGTTTGGCCAGACAAGGAAGAGATGTGCCAGATTAGCAGTGTTGGCTAAACATAGGATATTCTTGAGTAATTCAAGCCTTTGAACTTGGGTTGTTGAGACTTAAAGTGAATTTGGCTATTGCATGTCCTGGCTTGCAAGACTGTTTTCAAAATATTTCCTAATTCTATTTGCTGTGCCTGACTGTTTCTACATCTTTCTCTCCCAAGTCCTCAGTCTAGTTAATAATAAGCATTGTAAGGAATCTGTCAGGAATGCAAATGCAGAAAAAGACCTCATCTATTTATTATGCTGCTGTTGTGCCATTCCATCCTCGCCTTCCAGACTCAATTTAAAATTTGACTTTAGCATGGCAGAGGAAGGGTGAGGGTCAGAAATCCACAATGGGGGCTGATTTTGTGAAAGTAGGGTTTGTGTGTGTGCATGTGTGTACATGGGAGAGGCACAGACTGGGTTAATTTGCCTTTAATTCATGTCCCTCTTCAAAAAATAACTTGTAGCATTTCTTCACTGTTTTTCCTATCTGTGCAGAAAGCAGCTATGATTTGATGCACATGGTCATTGTTTCATGCCTCCTTGTAATCTCTTCTAATTTGTATCAGCATCACACTCGTTTACATCTGCTGATTAATTCTCTTGCATTTATTTGTTTCTCTAAATGACATGCAATTCATTCATATCCTAGGCTACTTCTTGCCAGTGATTGATTTTTCTCTCTTAGATTTGTAAACCTATTGTAATATTTTTCTCTCCTTAGGAGTAGTATTATCTTTTGTAATTTACATTTTAATCAATTTTAAAAACTGAGACTGGAAGCCTGAGTTGGAATTACACAAAAGCAGACTAAAGAATATGGCTTTGATTTCTATTCTGTGTGCAGTGCACACTTCCTAGGCACTTACAGGGACTGGACAAAATACTCTCTGAATGAGATGAAGAAAAACATCAAGCCTGGGATCTTTGGAAGAAAATAAATTAGGGGAAGTTTGGAAGATATTTATGCCCCCTGTGTTCTGTCTACTGAGAAAATACCAAAATTCCTTATATATGTGTCACTCATGACTGATGGCTTGACTGATGGTTTCACAGCTCAAACTGACATGACTGTGGTTGAAAGGCAGATGGATGGAAGAGGAAGACACTTGCACCATTCCAGAGGATGCCAGGACCTGCTTCTCTTGCAAATAGACTCCTAAAATTCTGTTTTCCAATGCACATCTTACAGCAGCCTGGAAGTCTGGAATGAGCTTCCATTCACAAATTGAGCTCTCAGGATAGTGGCTGCAGTGACATCTGTCAGGGAGGGAGAGATGACAGCCACAGGTGTTAACAGCTTCAGGTATAAGATTTTAATCTGCTTGTTTGTTGGGGTAATCCTTGTCTAGAAAATTAAGGAAAGAAATGAAGAGGGAGGGAGAGGTGTAAAATGTGAGTAAAAAGGTTCTCCACTTCCCTTACACTCTTGTCACTGTTGCAGCCACTGGGATTTGGTTGCCTTTTCTTCTCCTTTTTGCCCCAAAGGCATAAAAGGGAATAAACTAGATAGCAGTAACCTCAGCACAAAACACCACTGTCCTAGGGAGTCACTCTATTGTGTAGTGCATAAGATGTGAATTAACAAGGCGACAAGGAGAACAATGTTTCTGTCCCTCTGTTATTTCCTCTGTGGGTTTCCCTGGGGTGTGTTTAAATTGTCAGTCCTTTGGACAAGGAGCTGTGTTTATTTTTTATCTATAGAACAGAATAGTATTGTTGGCAATAAAAGCTGGTGACTATTTGGTGGCAGAGGGGGAGTTGATGTGAGAAGAGTTTTTTAAAGTTGATATATATGGACTTTTGCAGCGGGTGCACAATGTATTTGTAGCTGTAATTATATTCTCATTTATAAGTACAGTCCATATTGCAGGGCTCTTTGCTACAGTTAAAATGAGTTTCTCAGGTCTCTTCTTTTATCTAAGGCACCACTTCTTTAAAGTTTTAGAGAGAGTGAAAGAAATTTCTTGTGGAAATAGGAGACACATTCCTGAAGTCACTGTTTGAAGACTGCAAACTATCAAGAGGGATTTTAAGAGATTTTCAGGAGCTGCAGCCTTCTGCCAGTAGCCCAGAACCATTATCACCTGTGTTCAGAAAGCTGGAGAAGACATTAGTTTTCACTGTTCCACCGATGTAATTCTTATTCCCACTTAGAATATGCTGAAGCCTGAGACCCCCTTCTGGGTACCCATCACATTTTATATCTTCCTTAGGAGTAAAGGCAAAGCCTTGTGATAGTTCAAATGTAGCCAGGCTATTAAAAGCTAGTAGGTTCTTAGGAACAGGAATGTCTTTGTCTAAAACTTTGCATCTAATGGTTGTGATGTGTGTTTTGCTCATTCTACCAAACATCTGTAGTTTCCTGCTGGTGACACACATCTCCCTCAGCCTTCTCAGTGTGTGGTACAGTCAGGCTCTGCACTGTGGCCCAGACTAACCTGCAAGAACCATTTTAGTGAGTGTTTATAAATAATATTAATGATAATTTATTACTACATGATCAGTTGTTTTCTGTGCTACCAGCTACAATGAAAGGGAGATTTACATGTGAGGAACACTTTTGCACTTGCAAAGGAAGTTTAAGGCTGAGAAGTCTTTTCTCACTTTGGCTTCTGAAACTCACTGAAGGTTTCTATAATCCACTGCAGCATAACAGGGACTGGAAATGGCAATGCCTTGCTTTAATGCCTGGTTGATGATTTGCAAAAGTCTGGTTAATAATCTGGACTGAGTTAATTGCAATTTTCCACATATTGTTCCTCACTTTGAGAACGGAATAAAATAATATTAAAAATCGAAACCACTAAACTATGCAACCTGTTGCTAGTCAAAAGCTCAGTCAATACTATAGCCAGTAAAGTAGAAATAATTTGTCTTTGCATATCTCTTTCTTTTTTTACAAAATAAGGCACAGCATTTTTTATGAATAGAAGCATACAGAATTTAACAATTGTTCATTCTTTTTTTAAAGTCAGTTTACACGAATAATTTTCTCATCTTTATGCAGAAATTTTCTGCATTTTTGTTGACTAAAATATTACTAATCTAATTTCCTATTAAAAAACTCATTTCCAGCATTGCAGAGCTGAAAGGTGCTACCAAGCATTTAGTCTTCAATTTACATACAACAAACCCTGTAATCTGATGGGGGATTTCACACAAGGATGGCTGCATGCAATTACGTGGGCAAAGAAAGAATTCCATCCAAGGATCTGCTCCACAACAATTTCCACTGTTGGTCTCCCATTAAGAGTTCTATTGTTAAATTGCTTATTGATGTGGACTTAAGAGTAGAAAAATCTACACAGTGTTGTCATGCCACGTTTTCAATGCTGTTTGCATTTTCCTTTTCTTTTTCCTTTTTAATTATAATTTGCATTTGTTAGAAAGGGACAAAGTAAACAGATTGGAATAATTCATTTGAGTTAACATTCATTGACAAGAAAACATTAAGCATTCTCCAAATGAAGCATCAGTCATGAAAGACAGAAGGATAATCCTAACATTACAACTCAAGTAAATTAGGTTTTGGATATATATTCCAGCATTGCATGAAGCTGCACCAATTCTTAATACTGTCATAATAATATGCACTTTTAAATGCTGCCAGAAATCATGATTACAACAGAGAGAGGATTCACTGTTTGTGTTTATTAATGTGGGAACGTTGGAAGAGTATTTGATATTAAATGTCACAGTCTACAGTGATTGGAGCTAAACTGTAAAACTGGTTGGGAAGGTTTGTGCAGATAAATACAAATGGCAAACAGCGCTCCACGCTCTGCCATGGTGGAAGGACATTCTGGAGTTCTGCCTCTGGCTGCACAGAACAAGTGCAACCTTGTGAGCCTGGTGCCACCCCTTTGGAAAGGAGGTGAGAGGAAGTGGAGGGTGCAGGACCAAGGTGAGCATGAGCCTGAAGCACATTTGCCCCTTCTGAGTACAAGGGAGCCATTTGTACCTTGGCTGGCTCATTTCATTTCCCAACTCAGCTGTGTTTGTCCATAGGTGGGCGGTTGGGTTGTGTTTTTTCTTGATTTGCTGAGAGTGGATAAAAATTCTGCCCCCCACTCTGTGCCAACAGCACCATCACAATTCCTTCTTAGAAGCTTTGACTCAAAAGCTGGCAACATTTCTTTCAAACAGGATGGAGGAAAGCAGGGCAGGGAACTACCTTGCCCTCTCTGTGTGTTAGGGAGACATTACCACAGAAGAAACCTTTGCAGTAATGTTAGTTTACTTAGCTGTTACATTTCTCTTTAATTAACTGGTGTGTTGTGAATTTCACAGTAGTGTCTTCTGCTGCACAAAGTTTTAGATGCAGGACTCGGCTGGGAAGGAGTATCTGGAAACCTGACTTGTAGCTCTGAAGATATTTAAAAAAAAAAGTTACAGAGCAGCTGACTTATCTCCTAGTGTCACCATGCGTGTTGTCCCAGTCCATGCTAAATTATATTTGAAATGTGATTAAAGGTAATCTCCCTTAAATACTATGTATATTTATTAAATGGTGAGTAATTTGCAATATTATGACATTTGATAGGTGATATTCAGATCCAGCTGATCCAGTTTCAGAAAAGAGCTGACAGAACAGCAAGAGCCCTTCTATTGTCTTGAGCTGGTATTTTGAGGCAGCAATGAAAGCAGTAGAGCTGGCAATGCAGTAACGTAATGCAGAACACAGGCTTCTTTTGTTAAACATCTCCTCCTAAAAATGCTGGCAAGTACACATTGTTTCCTTATCGTTCTTTCCTCTTGAGAGATTTCAATTCCATTTACCCCACGGGCCCACATCCTCCCTGAACACACGAGTTAGACAGTAAGGAGGATTACCAGAAATAGCTCAGACAATGACCAAAAGCCATCTTCCGTGCCTTTTCTTTCCAGCCAGCCACCCAACTTTCATTATCAAGGGGATGAATACCATATCTGACTGCGTAATCAAAATCCAGTGACCTGTCAGAGCAGGCACTCTCTTGCTGTTTCCCTTTGACTAGGCTTCAGTTCTGGCACGCTTTTAACCCAGATTTCCTGACACATTGTAACTTGTAGACATTTAAGGATACAACTGCTGAGCTAATTCGTTTTAGATTGTGCCCTTATAGTATATATGGCATATTTAGTGTCATGATTTCTAGTAAAATTGGAGCACCCTGATGCCAAAGAAATAGCATTTAATTTAAAGAGCAAAGCAAAGAAGAGTGAAAGCATATTGAATAATAGAAATCTCTGCCCAGTTTTTCCAGCAATTTTTCTGCCTGTGATATTTGCCAGTACATTCCTGATGAATGTCTAAGGTAAAAATGACTGCTCATTTGGATCTTGAATGTCATTCAACATATGGAAAATAACACTGACTTTTTTAAAAATATAGTCCCACGCAGTCACCATTGAAAAATACTTTATTTTTTTTTTTCTTTTCCCCCTCCAAATGCATTACTATGTGCTTAGTGGATTAACGCTCAGCAAAGTTCAGAGTAAGTCATAGGAGGTGCCAAAAGGGCACATTCTCCTGTTGCAAAGTCTAAACCTAAACTCAGTTCCTTAGAGCCAACCCTAGATTTTGTAAAGAATGAGGGAGAGATTATTTTTAAATGCTTTTCCATACAGTATGTTTCCCCTTTTCCCTCTTAACTGAGTCAACACAGACATAATATGCTTTTTGTGGGTTGGTAAGGGAAAACAGAAGGGCTGATTTCACACCTCCAGGATAACTGTGCTACCAAAAGGGGTCCCAGAGCAGGTGCCCTGGCAGGGCCCACATATCTGTATGGTCGATTTGTCTCTGGGCTTAGAAAGCAGGAAAATTTCTATGAGGAGTCCTCTCAAGATTTTTTCAGAAGGTTACAGTAAAGAACTTCTCCATAGTCATCCCAGATTTCTAGGTGTTTTAATAAGGATTAAATACTGACCTGACTTATTTTAACAATAGATTTTCTGCTCTTTTAGAGAGGACAAGAAAAAAAATCTGGGATTCCTTTTATATTTTTTGTCCTTTTCTCTTCTTTCACAGAGGTGTGAAGTTGGTTACCTACCCAGGCATTTTGCCCGAGGAGGATAAAGTGATACCTTTTGCAGCAGACATTCTGAGGCTCCAGAAATGAGAAATGCTATTTGTCCCATCTATTAGCAAAATGTGAAAAATTCAGAAGTTAGCCTCTGAGCAAGGTACCAAACCCAGCAGCAAGTAGCAGACTATCCCATGTTTGGTGTCAGCACTAGACCTAGATCTGTCTAATAACTTAACCAACTGTGTCTTGGCACCAGGCCCTGGAGACTTCAGTTACTTTTTTTTCATTTTTGAACTGAATGAAAATTCAAATATTTAGTACTGATAGCATTTTAATTGGCTGATTCTTTTAGTATTTTCAGATTAGGCTGTGCTTCTTGGCAAGCAGACTTTTATAGACAAGTTCTTCACAGCCAGAGTTGCATCCCTACTTAGTGTGCAGAAGTAATATTTCTTAGACATCTAGTTTATGTGACAGAGAAAAAGCATCATAAGCTAGTGAAAGTTATTAATTTTTAATATTTTATTTCAAATTTTAAGGTGTGCAGTTGCTGGATAATGAAAAATACTTGGAAGCAAGCATTTTGGGGAAAATGTACATGAATCAGAAGGATGCTTATTTTGTATTTTCACTTCCTATGATCTTCAGAAAATGCTGACTGCAGTCAGCAATGTTGGCAACAGTCCTTTTTTACAGAACCCCTGAAGTATTGCAATACTTCATTGCCTGCAACAGCCAGCCAGGCTTTTAATAAATTAGTCCTGAAGGTAGAGATAGATTCTGGAGAGATTCTGAGCTCAGAAGAGACTGCTATAATAATCTAGTTTATTACCTAACTTCCTTTTTAACACCAACTGTAGAATGTCGTTCAATACTTCCTGCATCACACCCAATTTGTGGCTGAAATCAAAATCTTTCAGAAAGACATCCAGTTTACATGATAAGGGGCAAAGAATTTACCATATCCTTTGGCAATATCCTTAGTTTTTAACTGCTTGTACTGATAAAAATTTATGTTATTGTTAGTCTGAAGTCTGCTAACTTCATCTTTAATGATCTTGCTGCGGCTTTTTGTTTGCTCAGTTAAAGGCAAAATTGCATAGACATAATTTTACACACTGAACATGGCTCAATAAGACCTGGGTTCCAAATGAGAAACATCAGCCTTGAGTCTCAGAAATTCTGATCATGGAGGAATGAGCACCCAGGTGAGGGAGAGAGAGAGGAAAGGCAAACCCCAGAGTGATGTTACCTACTGAATTTCCAGCTGCAAACTGGACACAGTCAAAAATAGAGACCAATTTTGAAAATCTGGCTTGTAAATATCACAACTAAGAAATATACTTTCAAGATCCTGGCTGCTGTCAGGTTAACATTCTCTTGATGCTTCAATATCTTCTTTTTAATGTTTTCTTGGGGTTTTTTTGATGTTTCTGTAACTAAAACCAGGCTTGTGTATCAAAGAGATGGTTTGCAGGCTGCTAGTCAGTACTGTGACCTAGAGATAATGCTTTTTCTATTTGATATAAAATCATGATGCATTGTCACCTTGAACCTCCCATCCTCTCATATAGGGCTTTAATCTTATTTTTCCTGTTGAACAGAGGCATTCTCATGCTTTTGTAGTCAAATCATAGGATCTGACTAAAGCTGTTTTCAAAGAAAGCAATGTATCTGGTAACTGAAAATCTAAATTTGATTTGAAAACAAATATAAATATTTTTTATTCTAATTTTTTTTTTTGTACTGAGGACAAAAAGGAGAACAAGAACTTCAGCTTGAAGATTAAAGTCAAGATAAACGCCTAAACCAGAGCCAGTACTCCAAATTCATTTTTTCCTTTTCTTTGCTGCCAAGTTTTTTCTCTAAACTAAGAAGAATATTTGCCATTGCAGTGATAAAACTGTGAGCAGCAGAGTTCAGTCACGCCAGGGAGAGAATATGATACTTTACATGAGGATGTCAAGGTAATGTCAATTAAAAAAAAAAAAGAGAGAGAAAGGGGGAAAAAAGAGGCATAGAGTGACTTTTTAATTCACGCAGATCTTATCTATTCATAACCGAAATCAAAGCAACTCTGATTGCTCTATCAAGTGTAATATATAATTAAGGCAATTCAGTCCTAAGGTTTGGGGTTATCGCAGTTCTTTTGACTTGAGTCGCTGATTGTCTTAGTGAAAGAACTGATGGGGAGTTTTTTGACAGAGAGGTTTTCATCATAAAGAAAACCATCTGTCAAAAGGAAAACTTTACAGTGAGGATAAAGCCTGCAGAATAATCAATAGCCCAGGACTTCAAGAGCATGGTAGTGCAAGTCCCCGCTCTCAGCTGGAGCAGCGCCCGAACCTTGGAGCTGCCGTCTGGCCAAGACTGGGCTGGGCACTCTCTCCTCTGGCCCTCATTTAAATTGTATTGCAACAAACACCCAGCTCCTGGGCAGCACATTCAGTCCCTCAGCCTCTCTGGCTGGTTTTGCTTTGGCCCTGGCACAGGGGTGAGAAAGGTTTGAAATGTTAAGAAAGCACTCTCCAACACAGCACATGTACGCTCTGCGATCTCTGCGAACTCGCCTGCCCTGAAGCTTGACCTCTGCAAGTCTCTTTGAATGTTCATTTTCCAGGAGGCCCAGAGCACACATGAATTCCTGCCTTTCTGTGGCACCCCTGAGACAGGAGGAGCTGGGTATGTGCTCACTCTGTGCTCACTCTTTCTGTGCTCATTCCCGCTGCCCTGAGCCGGGGTGTGAGCCGCACGCAGATTTCTGTACCCTTTATCGGTGAGGGTGCAGACGTTTCGAGGAAAGGATTGTGCTCGCCCATTACACCTACAGTGTGCTTAAAGCTACGTGTTAGCACGATACAGTCAGGCTGAAAGGTGTTAGTGGCTGCCAACAGGGATGTGCTGGCTCCAAAGAAAATAACAATCCTCGTTAAAAATAATGGGCGTGCCAAGCAATCGGCCGGGCTACGGGAACAAAGCAATCAAGGCCCTTTATGAGGTAAAAGCAGCTGGTGGCTGAGGAAATACCAGCGGCACTTGAATGTGGCTTTACGACACAGGAGCTTTGCAGCAAGGAGCCGGTGGAGTTCGCTCCTTCCTGCCCTCCTCCCTCCCTGCAGCCGCTTCCCAAGGTTGCTGCCCCTTCTCAAAGCTGCAGTCCCTTCCCAAAGCTGCTGCCCCTTCCCAAGGCTGCTGCTCCTTCCCGGAGCTACTGTCCCTTCCCGGAGCTACTGTCCCTTCCCAGAGCTACTGTCCCTTCCCAAGGCTGCTGCTCCTTCCCAAAGCTGCTGCCCCTTCCCAAGGCTGCCGTCCCTTCCCAAAGCTGCTGTCCCTTCCCAAGGCTGCAGCCCCTTCCCAAGGCCGCTGCCCCTTCCTCTCCCTGCAGCCCCTTCCCAAAGCTGCTGTCCCTTCCCAAAGCTGCAGCCCCTTCCCAAGGCCGCTGTCCCTTCCCAAGGCTGCTGTCCCTTCCCAAAGCTGCTGTCCCTTTCCAAGGCCGCTGTCCCTTCCCAAGGCCGCCGCCCCTTCCGAAGGCCGCCGCCCCTCAGCGCTGGCTCTGCCGGGAGCTCCGCCGGCTTCAGCGGGGTAAACAAAGCAGAGAGGCCTGGGGGTCTCCGGAGCTGTGGCTGCCACCAAGAACCACTGACTGAAATAACATTCAATCTGTGGTCTTGTATTACATTGATTTCTTTTTTTTTTTTTTTTTTACGTTTCTGGTGGTTCATTATGACTTTTTAATTTTTTTTTCACAGAGAGTGGAAGGGAATGAAATAACGCAGTTTCTCTATTATCTTTAGTGTAAGAATTTAGTGCCTCCTAACACATTTTATGGAATGTAGGACTGAGAAAAAGGAAATCATAAATTCCTATCCCAGCCGTGCTGCTTGCTAGGAGGTGTGTCTATCATGTGCACTCCACTCAGGCTGGGATTTACATTTTCCAACTTGAGTGACTCGAAAGTGTGTAGGGTAAATTACTCATATAAATGTATTTCTGAGTCAGCTGAGGAAGAACCACCTACACAAAGAACTTCTGCCTTCCCTAAAAAAGGGTTCAAAACTGGGTGCTAAGATTGGCCTAGCCTTAAGGAAAGCCTGTATGATTGACAGCTTTAGAGTATTGAAGATAGGTGTGATGAATTCCACCCCTTTAATCTCATAATCCTGTCCTGCTTAAATTTAAACCAAGATTACTTCATAGTTCAGTGAGATGAGGGTGTGTCCTTTACATGCCTCTTTAAGAGAACTTCTTTCTCACATTTCAAGAGGAAAACACATTAAAGTCCCTGAGAGCCCCAATCCAGATGAATGCCTTTCTCTGTGTCCCATGTTACACTAGCAAGGGCTACACTGGTTAGTGCTCAGTGGGAGAAAAAAACAAGTCTCTTTGCCTTTTGGTAAATTTCTGATCTTTATCTACTCACAACTCTGGTACTTTGGAAATGTAATTAATGTTTGTTAAATGTTTCCTAGGTGGAAGATATGAAAATCTCCCTGCTTGTTAATAACAAACACTTAAAAAGTGAATATTGAAAGCTTACTCCTAATCATACTTGCTACTGATGTATTATGGAGGAGATAGAAAACTAACAAAAATAATTACCAGCCTGACAAACCATGAAGCCCCAGTAAGAGAAATTGCACAATTCCAGCAGGAAAGCATGTTGAAAAAAGAAAAATAAAATCCAAAAAGTTATATTGAAATGCCCACCATCTGCTTTAACCTCCCAACAGTGAGGAGATTTAATGTCTGCAAATCTCCCCTTATCTCATCTCATTGTGCCCTGTAAATGGAAAACCTATTTGCATCTAATAGAACAAGGCATGCCAATAGAAATCTCATATCTATTGGCAAGTTGTGTAATTCTTTATAGCTATATAGTAGATCCAGATGCTTTGGAAAGGGATATCTTCCTTCAGGAGTACTGCTGGAGGGAGCCTGGATTGATTCTCTCTGCAATTATAGATCGGACCATGGTAATCACTAAAGACAGGGAAGCATTTTAATTCTGCATTGTGTAGGCTCATTCTTGCTTTTAAAAGTAAGCAAACAAAAATCCATATATTTTTCTTGTCTGTATAATTTTAGGTGTATCATTAAAAAAAGTATTCAATGGGCTATTAAGGAAGATAGCAGTGTGTCCTGCAGACATTCCCAGTCTTCACACAAGACATTCAACAATTAAAATTATTCAAGGAAGATCCAGCTCAAAATTCCAATGAATAACTGCAGATCACTGATTGTCATTAGACTCTTCCCCCAGCCCTCACTAATAAAACTTTGGTACCTAGGTTAATTAACAGGCTGGCTGCTCCTTCAGAGCAGACCAAGAAAGCTGCCAGGTCACTGGTGGCCGTTGCTCCACTGCATACACAGTTGCCTTTGTGTTCAGAGCCTGTGACTAGACACAAGTCAGACTAATTTGTCTTAATTCAGTTCAGTTAGAGGGGGGCAGGTTGTAGATGGGCTTATATTTAACATTCAGCAAATCAATTTATCATGAGCTTGTGGCTTTACAGGCACATCTTAAACTGACATAAGTAGATGGCCCATGCTGTGGCTTCTTCTGGCACACACAGATCCAAGTCAGCATAATAGCATCAAGTCTCATTTGAAGATATTTGTCATAGTGTCTAAAGTTTTAAGTGGTAATTATGATATTTAGCAGTCTTTTAGCCTAGATCTCTAGATTTCAGTAGACAAATTGAAGAGGGTTTGTCATCAAGATGCTTGGGCAACTGGTGTTTAATCTTATCTCAACAGAAATGCTTAAGGAAACCAGAAGGTCTATGGACATTTCCTACCTGTTCCATCCACATTTTATTCTATTTCACTGATGACTCATTCCATTATTTGAATGCACTCATTGATGGCAATGCACACAACTTCTTTAACTTTGCCCAGTGCTTCTTTAGTGCACACAACTTCTTTAACTTTGCCCAGTGCTTCTCCTTTTCAGTGGGATAAGTAACATGTTTCAAAGCTATCAGCCTCACTCTTCCAAGTTATTTACCTTGCAGTATGCTCCTGGCACAGGGCAGTTTTACTCTAACTTGCAGCCTCTGTAGAAAAAGAGAGCCCCACTTGAGGATAGCATGAATGTAGCCATGGAAAAAATGATAGGAGGAAAAAACTCAGGGAGTGTTACCTTCTTTACTTAGACTTCTGAGAAAATATAAGTATCACTGCTTTAAGTCTTGCCCATGTAACATGAAATAGGAGGTCTTTACCTTAGATAAGTTACATATACAAAAAGACGTAATAGTGTTGTAGAATTTTCTGTGGGCAACTTTCTTATTTTGAGAAACCTTGAGTTCTGCTGTGTCTTTTAGAAAGTGACAGTTTGCTATAGGGAAAATACTGAATTCTACAAATAATCACAGAGTGCACTAGATACAGTTTATTGGCTTGATCTTTCATAATTGATGTTTGCTATGAAAATAAAGTTCAGCCAAGCAGAAGAGAAAAAAAGTATGTTGTGCCACATTAATTTTAGTTGTACAAGCACATAAATGGCCATGTGATCATTCCATAGGTTAATTTCATACCCCTGAGAAAGACTCAGTCTGGTTTTTGTTCCTTGTTAAAATTTCACATTAATAAATAAAATTGAATGTTCATGCTTTGCTGGACAGTCAGAACTCAATGATAAGAAACTACTACTTCTTGTCTTGACCACTCTGCCTTCATTTTCCCCTGGGCACTTCTAGGTAAGGTGAAATACTGTGCCTCTGTGGCTTGAACCCTGTGTTTTCTAAAATATGATAGAGAGGAATGCTTTTCAAATGGAAAGATGGTTTTGCTGCTGTGTTCCAGAAAAAAAAAATTGCAAACAGCAGCACAGAATCTCAAAAGAACAGGGACAACATTATTTGACACAAATGGAAATCTTTCAGTTCACATCAATAGGCTTTAATCAGACCAGTATTTCCTTATTGCCTAGTTTTGTTTAGAAACATCCTTTAGACTTGGAGTGAGAACTAAGCCCTTCTCTCCCTCCCCCTCCATATTTATGATCCAGGCTTTTGTCATAGTAGCATTTTCCTGCAATGCCTGCAGAATACCAATGAAATATTTCTTCCCATAGTGACACATACAACCATCCTCGAGTGGGAGGCACTCTATTTACAATATCCTACTAGGCTCCCTTCATCAGTGTCTCATGGCTTATTACCAAATGCTGTGAGAACACATGGAACACCTACACCTCACTAGAAAGACAAACTGAATGGCTTAAAACACACAGCCTTTCAGTGACTGACTCACAAATTATCACTTGGTGAACAGGGACTTTATTGCACCTACACTCTTGTGCCAAATGCCAGCCAACAAAGTGACACGGTAAATAAGTTTAGATGAAGGTGTTTACTGGTGGATAAGACAGTAAAAACCTCGTGACTCAAATGTTTTGAACTCCTGGACTTTTTCCCAGCTTAATTTTCTCTTTAAAAATGCAGCATGGCAGAATTATCCAGCAGCCACCCAGGCTTTATATGGACACTCTGTATATGGAATTCTGAAATGCATGTTTGTTTTTAAGCATTTCTAAGGGTGTTACTCTGGTAGCAGTCAGGGTTTCTGGAAATAATCAGTGAATCCCAAGTCAGAACAAAGGTGCTAATGTGGTACCAAGTTCCTGAGTAAATAAACAATTGCTAAACAAAATCTTTTCAACAGCATTGCATGTCTGTGTCAACATTGTGTTTCCTCCTTGAGTCATCTGGGCAGCAGCACTCCAGCTACACGGGAGAGGTCTCCCACTTCCTACAGCTGGAGTTTTTTGTCAGAATATACCACTCAGGATTTCCTGTGAGCCACAGGAGTTGCATTTTTTGGCAGGATTACAGAAAAAAGTCAGGTTAGAAAATCCTGATGGGCACATTTGAGGCGACAAAAAGACATGAAACAAATGCTGTTTGTGCCAGCCTCAGTGTCCATTAGCTAGTCAGGACATAGGAACATATTTGATCTTTATCATCCAAACACAGAGATACAGAATTTTAATACATGGGAAGGAATGCCTCAGATATTTCTTTTTCTGCAGATTCTGCAGATTTATAAGAAATTACTAATAAATGGCTGGGGGTGGGGGGAAGACATCCACACAGGCATTTATTTATTTCTTTCTAATATCCAGCACTTCAGTAAAAACTACAGATCTTTTTTCTGTTCATAAGTGGATCCAGGAACAGGAGTTACCTACTTACCTACTTTCTAGCTCAGATGTAGAGGAGTAGCCATTCTCTTGAGATGTTTTTTATTAAATGTAGGAAACCTTACAGAACTCCTTGATTTCATATGATTGCTGCTAATTAAGATATGTAGAAAGCATATGATCAGCTCATCTGATAGGATTTTTGCCAAGGGAGTTTGAAAGAGCTTGCAAAAATTTTGCAATCTGTATGTTGGTCCTGGTTCAGTTTGAACTCCAGGGTCTGCTTTTGAATGTCCTCTCAACTCGTTATCTCTTCCTATCTCTTGTTAAGATGCTTCCCTGAGTCCCAGAAGAGATGTTCATCCTTTTTCTAATAGAAATACAGTAAATCTCTCCTCTGTCATCATAATGCAACATTCTTGAAAGAATCACTTCACAAATTTCAAACTAATAACTTGTTATTTTTCACTGATGTAACACATAGGTGGATAACGTTCCATCACCAGTGACTATAATCACCTTCAGCCCCAGTTCAGCATCCCAGCTTCTGGCTTGATTAAGTATTTGTCACTTCTATTTCATCCTCTCCTGACAGAGATAACTTTCTTTTAAGTCAAACTGTCATACTCTGGAGTTCAGGAAGGACATGAAAATGTCAGGTAATAATCCCTCCTCAATCTTGTGAGTTGGTAACATTGCTAATATGCAGAGCCATTAGAATGTTGGCATGAATTTAGCTTAATCATTTGCAGCAGTTCAAGTTTTATTAAGATACCTTAAGGCTGATCTGGATAAGCTTCTCCCATCTTTACATGGTTTGCTCTGCTTTCAGTACTTAACAAAAGGCACGTTTAATCTTGCAAATTCTCCTGAACCTTTAACTTTATTTTAAATCAATTTCATCAGTCATTTGAGCACTTCAAAAAAGCAATTTTTTTTCCCCAAGGAAATAACCTTTTGAAAAGCAACCTGGCTCAAAACAGTATGTCTATGTGGTCAATGCCATCTGTGGATGTTGGAGACTGTCATGCTAACATCATTAGTCATGCAAATAATCAGAAAAACTGCTCCATTAAACAGATATTCAAAAGCTAAATAATACTTGAACAAACTGATCAGGCATTAGTAATAAATAGTTTTATTTTCTCTCATTTCCATCTCATTGTCTTTAGAAGAATAATATCTGGTACCTCATTCTCTCTCTCTGAGTCAAGAAGAAGAACATTCACCTCAAGAGTTAAAACTCCAGAGAAAGAGAAGAAGCATTATCTTTTCAACATGTTTATGGAACATGTTAAACATTCAGCATGTTTAAAGAAAATTATCTTTGACATATTTATACTGTGAAGAGGCCAAATATAAGGTTTCCAAAGCCTTTGTCCTCTTCAAGGTGAAATTGAGTTTCTATCTAAATCTTCTATTTAGACAATCCCATCTTTTTACTGTAGCAGGATGGATTGTTGGTGTACTATACCCATCCACCCACCCAACTACCTTCTCTAATTTCTTTTATCCTTTGAATCAATGTTTTTTGTCTGGTAGCATAAGTCAGTAGCAATATTCAGCACTAGTTCACTTTCTTGTTGCTTAAATGTACTTGCTTGAAATGCGTGACACCTGCCATGTCTGTACCTTCAATAATGATGACTAAACACAGCCAAAGGGCAGTTTTGTGGCTGATGAGTCAATTTATCTGCAGGAGTAAATGACATACCCTTGTTCATGAGTAAGTCTTTGTAAATAGTCAGTGAGCACTTCAGAGGTGAAGAAATTTTTTGGTTTGAAGACTGCAATTTTGTGTACCCAGCTCCTCTATCATGTGGCTGCAAAGACTGTGTAGTTTTGTGCTTATTTACACAGAATCTGCTGGTATTCCTGGAACCTTTTAATCTGAATAAGATATCTCTTGAAAATCTTGATTTCTCTTCACTTTCCCTCATTATGTTTGTAGCCTCTCTCCAACAGCAACACATTAAAAGCAAGTATTTTACTTTCAAGCTCACAACCCAGGAACAAAATAATGGTTTCTAAGTCAGATCTTGGTTGAATTCAGGTTGTTTCCATGAATTCAGGTAAACACAGAATTGATAGGGTAATATTTTCTTTTTAGGAATTCAGACTAAGGTCATAATTACCTTTTTTCTCAACATTTTAGGGTGATATGATGTTCTGCTCTGAGATTTATTTTCAATTTGTCATTCCAGAGCTTTATGGCACTGTTAATTCGTTTTTCTACTTTCTTATTGGCTCCAATGGCTTTTGATACATCATCCGTGCTTAGGTGGTATCTAACATGGACCAGCAGTTACTGCTCACTATTCATTTCTTTCATCATTTCCCATGCCTTTTTTTTCCAGAGTTGTAGCAGCACCTGCAAGATCCTCTTCAAAACCACCAGGGTTTTAAAAAAAAATAGCTCAATAACAGATTTACTTTGTCTTTTACATTTCTGCATGCCACTGTTTCAGTTTCTCCTGACTGCAAGTATTTCAATGTTGTGAAGCACTGGAGCCTGCAACAGCTGCTTCTTGAGGCTCCATAGAAGTAGGACCTCATAGTCAAGACTAATTTTCACTCTGCCTTACACACATCAAATTCTGTAAGCTAGAAGGAAAAAAACTTCTAAATATTCCAGAAGTAAGCTGAAGTGTGCTGTGAGTGACTCACAGTGCCCAAAATGCCATTCTTTGCAAAGTATGCCTTAACTGAAAAACCACTTTTTGGGCTATCATTTGAGTAGCTCTCAGATGTAGTAGAAGATAGTTCTCTCCCCTCAGACTAGGCAGGATTGTACCTATTTTAATTGTTAAAATTCAAAAGTTAGGAATCATTATAAGAGATTCATTTATTTGGTGTTTCAGGCACATCTTTCTCCTTGCAAGAACATATTTTTTTTCATCTTCTTACTCGCTTCACAAAGCCATTAGAATTTACTGATGAAAACTATTTAGCAAAGATTAAGTATCTGGAATTCATAAAGCATCTGGTTATAAGGAATCAAATTTAATATCACTGAGATTAAAAGTTTACCAGGAATTGATTCTAGATATTTCTGCTCTGACTTTGCAAAAGAAAGAATCTGAAAGGCCAATTTTTCAACTGATATACCTTGTTATTTCTTCATAGAAGGAAGGGGAGATGCATTCCAATGAACACCAGCTGAATACCTGGCTTTGAGATCATCCAAACTAGTGTGTATTATCCCCATGTGTTTATTGGTCACACACTTCCCACTAGTATGTGCTGATGTGAATACATTAAATATTCTGTTGGGAAATTAACTATTCTTATTATTGGAGACATTAATCCTTACAATATAAGCTATTTTCTTGATGGAAGTTGTCATGGTTTAATCACAGCCAGCAACTAAGTACCCTGTTCCCCTGCCCCCAAGGGATGGGGAGGAGAAATAGAAAAAAGGTAAAAGCCATGGGTTGAGATAAGAACAGTTTAATAATTGAAATGTTATATTAATGATGATAAAATCGTAATGTAATGAGAAGGGATTCAGTGAAGAGGAGGTGGGGGAAAAGAAAGAGAGAGAGGGGAAGGGAGATAAAACCCAAGGAAGACAAGTGAGGCACAGTTTTTCACTGCCTGCTGATTGATGCTCAGGTTCTTGAGCAGCAATTGGCATCTCCTTGCCAACTTCCCATAGTTTATAGGCAGAGTATGACCTTCTGTGGTATGGAATGTCCTCTTGGATAGTTTGGGTCAGCATTCCTGGCTGGACTATGTGCCTGTGTGGCTATGGACTTCCAGCTTCTTGTGCACCTCTTTGCTGGCAGAGCATGAGACACTAAAAAGTCCTTGAGGTAGTGCAAGCACTGCTCAACAGTAACTAAACCATCAGTGCTTATCAACATTATTCTCATTTTAAATCCAAAAAATGCAGCACTGTACCAGGAAGTTAACTCTATCCCAGCAAAATACAAGTCAGAGGTACTATAAAAATTATATATATATATATATATATATATATATATATATATATATATATGAAAAAAGAAAGCATCTGGGAAATGAAAGGTGTAAGAATCTAATGCAGTGTGCTCCAGATTTTCTCCAGGTGGGAAGTAAACTTACTGGATTAGTATATTTGTCCTAATGGGAATGATAGGTGTTTTATGTATTAGTTTTCAGGTGTGTGTTTGAAAGGAAAATTGCCTGAAATGACAGTACCAGAAATCTGCATGTGCATTATCATATTCAATATGAGAATAGAAGTAGCTGAATCCTCAATGGCTAATGACCTTGGAGGACTGTAAGTATGAGATTGAAATACATTAAAAACCTTGGTGGCCTCCATAAAGGGAAGTAAATGACAAGTGAGAAGAGAAATGGAAAATAAAATGTGTGTGTTTGCTTTGGCTGGCCTTCCTTTTTTTTTTTATTTTTATTTTTAATTGAATTTTTATTTCCTGCACAGATAACCAAAAGAAGCTTAGAGCAGACTTTATGAGAAAAGGAGCTTGGCTTGACTTGTCTTTATTACCATCAACTTTTCAAAAGTAGACTTCAATATCACAGACTGATATGATGAGTGAATCTCAAATAGCACAAAGATATTTGCTTATTGCTCCCCATGGGGAACTGATTTGTTGTTTGTTTTATTATTTTATTTGTTTTAATCTTCATGTTGTGATTATATTGGTTCCTGGACATCATCTCAGGGGTGTGCTGTATTACAATGAGAACCCAGGACAGTTTCAAGAGAGTGCTGGGTAAACTGATAACTCAACAATTCCCTGTTGTTTCTTCCTACAACTGACATATTTTAAGATAAGAGCAAGAAGAAAAAATGTCTTTAAACTATTTGTTGTGTCCTGGTAAGCAATGTGAATCATTGTCATGTATGTGCAGTGCTTGGATGGTTCAGTCACCTTTATTCCTTTCTCTCACGCCAGAAAAAATTGTTTACATATTTAACGGGTTAAGAATGATGAAATTCACATGGGAAACATTTCTACAGGAAATGTTCTCACTAAAGTCAAGTTATACATCATACCACTCTTTCTTGTGTGCTTTGGGTTTTGCTCTCTGAAAGAGGAGTTTGCACAAAGTCACCAAAACCCATGAGCCAATGTAGTGCCCAAAGTAAAACTTCCTGGACTATTCTGATGTTCTTCCTGCCCCTTTTTAAAATGTTGGTGTGCAAGAACAGAACTCTGGGGGGCTTTTTTCACTCTGAGAGAGTTAAATCCAACATAAAAAGTCCTAGGTGTTTATAGGAGGTTTATTCTGCAGTAAATGTCCCTCTTCATGTAGCTCTATTAATTAATTTGGCAGATTTCAAAAGAATGAAAGACCTATTAAATAATTGTCCTAGAGACTAAAACATTTAACTCAAAAGTTATATGACAATTGCCAGAGACTGTGTTTGTAGACACAGTGAAGTAAGAATTCCTTTAGGAAAAAATGAGATTTTAATTATTGACTTCTAGCAAGACATGATTAACAAGGGATTCTCATCCTCACTTATCAAATCCCCAGTGTCTGCCCCTGCATCTACTGTTTCTTAAGTAAAATCCCCTAACTTCCTTCCAGTTCTCAGAGCAGCCTCATTAAATCAACTGTAGTTAAACCTCCAGTAGATTAGAACTGGTTAGGGGAATGTAGATGTAACACTTGATTACCTTTCTAAAGCTGATGACATGAATTGATTTTTAGAGATTGGTCAGCCCTGCTGCTGCCAGTGAGCCACCTCCTCCCACCCCCAGGTTTCCCAAGAATGGGAGTCAACCCCTGCATTTAACAGGATTGCAGTAAACATGTTTTCTGTTCACAGGTGACAGCTGGAGATTTTCTCAGAATAAGAAAGCCCCACAAGTTCTGGGATCCATTGATGCTGTATGGTTTGTATTATCTTTAGAAAAGACACACTACCAGGGAAAAATATTGTATATCATCTCAGCAGGGGACTTGGAGCTGTTTAGCACTATGTAATTGGATCTAGGACTAATCCTTAACTTTGATGAGGCCAAGAGGAGTTACACCACTGCTGTTTCCAGCACATTAGTGATAGACAAAATGCTTAAACACACTGTCTAACACTTGATTGGAAAGGATTAAATACATTTCAGAGTCAAGTTTTGGTTCTATAATATGCCTTTGGATAATTCTTGTTTTCTTTGGTCAATACACATATGATTTCTATCCTTTGAAGCACACAGTAATTTAGCAAGAGTAATAAACAAAAAATGCATTCAAAAATAATCATTTTACTCAGTTATGATGTGCCTTAGATCAATTTTTTAATAGTCTGACTTTATTATGTAACAGATAAGCAAAAGGAATATTTAAGTCAAGGAACTGTCTGCTGCTTTAATACAAGGTAAAACTTCATCCACTTTGGAGAATTCACTGTTGGTATTATTTCTTGGATTGGCTGTTTGTCTAGCCATTGTGGAATATTGTAAAGTATGTTAGAGAGAACAGAGCATTATTCCTCTATACTTCATTCACTGTGGGATTAATTATCAGGCTGATTTTAATATTTGGTCACTAACAAGGTCTTACATAGTTTAATTTGTCTTTTCAACATGGTTTTTTGATTTCTTATTCACAGGTTGGGTTTTGGTTTTTTTTTTTTTTATTTTGGTCATCTTCCAAGCTTTTTCATTTGTCTCATATGCAGGCTACAAATGTTTTATATGGCTCATATGCATTCACACAGTAGGTGCCCAAGGCAATGAAGTTTCACTACAAATGTAATAATTTCTGAACCAACTATACAATTCCTATGTTGAAGCTATATCTGCAAAATCTTTTGGGGAGTTTATTTCATTTTAAAAGCTTCATATGTTTACTTGAATTATCTGCTTAATAAAGGATGCATTTAACGATTTTTTTTCTCTCCTAAGCAGACTTCATGCTAAGGAAATTTTCAAATTAAATTAAGACAGGAATTTTCTTCATCCACTCTCAAAATTCAGTGTTGAGAGAGAATAATAATTTTTCAGCTTTGACCAAGAAAATCTGGAAATATATGTTTCCCTAATATAAAGTGTAATGGCCTTTGTTGTCTGTGAATTGCAAACACAGTTCCATTTTACAGAAGATCTTGCCTATGAAACATCATGTACTAGGCTTCCTAAAGCACAATTTTTCTCCCTTGGAAACATAAGAGTAGGGTTAGTAGTCTCTTGCCAGTTTTGAACCTATAGTTCAAGGCAGTCTAGGTTTTTCAAACCTAACTTCTAGCACTAGAACAGCTCTTCCACTTTTTGAAGTGCCAGCTTAATGAATCATTCCCCACAAAATAGTTGCTTCTGACATTTCAGCCAAAGCCCTGCTGCTCTTGCAGGAGCCTATATGCTTTTATCTTGCACATTGGTCTGAGCTGCAAAAATGTTCCAGTTTGTCACATACTGTTCTGTACTGTCACTTAGAAATATGCTTGTGCTTGCTGAGTGAATATTGATAAGATACCTTGAGACTGTGATAAAAATGGGGCAAAGAGAAGATATCTTTCAAATTTGATAAATAAAGTCTTTAAAATACAGATAAAAGACTTCTGAGAGTCCATTATTGAGAATGAATTCTCAGAGGTGTACATAAAGTTGAGGGCTTATTGTTTGGTCATGCTCTTTCAAAGGTTTAGAGCTTTTACTCTGTGTTCTAAGAAAAAGCTCTTTGAAGGTCATGTTTGAATTCAAAGCTGTACTTATTGTCTGTTTTTCCATGCTATCTACATTACTGTTGCATATCGCATTTGGGAGCCCAATAGTTGCTGAAGGTAATATTTTCTAATTCCACTTATCCTACCCTCTGGTGTAGCATTTGTCAGTGCAGGTTTGTGTCTGCAGGTGTTGATAAGGTAGAAAAAGCTACCTGACTAACATTATTATATTGCTTATTTTTCCTAGGTAGTTTGAAATGATTATCACTGCTGGACTATAGTCATGTGCTGAAAGATAGCCTGCCCTCCTTCTGCTCTACAACCCTCAGTACTTTAAAGCAGAGGCAGCTGTGCAGATTACCTGGCTGTGAAAATTCTTACAGTAGCAGAGAGTGGGGCGGAGGGAAGAGACTGGGAAGAACAGAGATGGGGGAGGATCTGCTTTTCACTGCAGGTGTTATTCTTGTACTGAAGGCTGTGGCTCCTTGTTCAGGTGTCTTAGTGGGCAATTAATCTCTTGCTGTTAGAGAGCAGCACAGAACATAACCACTAAACTACTGCTGGTAATGGAGGTCATAGAAAAAGAAGGGAGCACTAAAAGTCAGCCATAAACCCCTCTGCAGCTGATTTTACTGTGAGATGATGTATTCTGCACCTGACATCCTCAGCAAGTGAAACCTGTGGGTCCCCCAGCCCTGAGATGTACCCTAAGAGTGGCACATCTGGGCTTGACAGGGGGTCATTCCTGTAGGACCAGATGAAAGGGGTGCCTGGCCTCATGCCTCTGCAACACTTGAGCCTGAAAATTAATCTTCTTCCATTAAGATTTTTCTTTGCCTGTGGAAGAAAAAAAAAAGCCCGACTGACTAAAAATAACCACACTGATTGCCACATGATCTTAAACCCAGTACTTCTATGAGAGGGTAAAAAACTTACCTGTGTGCTTGAATCATAATAAAACAGGAGACATGCTCAGGAGCCTTCCTCAGCTGTACAGACAGCTCAGCTCCACCACCTCTGCTGCAGCTCCCTGTGCCTTCCTCAGCAGAGCATCACACCAGCTGTAGACATAAATACAGCTTGGCATGTTCGACCAGACCTGCCTTTCAACACCTCCCATGTGACAAAACAAGCCCTCTTTTTGTTTCTGTAATAGGAACAAGCACCCTAAAACATGTTTAGCTTGAATGGAGATAGTTACTCGAGTCTCTCAAATCCCCTTTTTCCCCAGGCTCAGTAATAACAGCACTGGGATCAAAACGTAGGTAATAAGCTCCTTGGAGAAAGGACACGTTCCTACATCATAGAAGAGAAGTTTGTGTAACTTCAGCATCTTTTGCCCCCCTATTTGTGTGTTGTCTTTTCATCCTTCTACTGTCTTAGCTTCAGGATCTGGTTATGCACATACTCCATATACCATCAAGATGACCAGTGTAGAAGTACACAGGTTGGTGATTAGCCCAGCCTCATGGGTTGTCAGCATATTCCATGAGAACCCAGTATTTCAGTCAGCCATGTGATTGTGAACAGGTTTCTTACTCTAACAAACATTCCTAACAAAGATATCTAAAATGTTATCATTAGACACATGAAAAATATTTTTTGCAAGGACAAATAAATGGATGACATTTTTAACAACCAATTTATATATGTTGGACTAATCTCTTCTGCCTTAGTACACATAAGAGGATAAAAATAGATTAATCATAATTCTGTTTTAACCAGGATCCTATGAAGATTCATTAGATAATGTGTGAAAGTAATAGAGAACTGTTTTCTGTGACTGTCTCACTCTAGTTTTGGAGGATGAAGTAGTGAGCTTATTCTCAAATCCTCCTTACAGCTTGAGAGTTATTATTCTCATTCACATGTCTAAATTCCAATTAAATCCAGATTTAATCACACTTCATTGGCTCAGTGCTAAGCAAAGGCATCCAGTATGTTATCAGACAGTGCTATAGATGTGGCACCTGTGTGAGATCTGATAACCTTTCGGAGCAGCATCCGGGAGCGGGCACCCCCCGAAGGTGCTAGACAGATCTGTGAGAGCAGTTCAGCTGAAATACTAAGGGAAAATTCAAACTGCTCTCTAACATTCTACATAAAGCCTGAAAGTGCCTGGCCCACTAAAGCTGCATACTTTGGAGCCAGAAAAGGTTCCTCAGGCACCATGGCAGAGGCTTCTGCACCTGGTCAGAAGCCCTGGCAGGAGAGGTGATGCACTGTGCCTAAGCAACCATGCAATGTCATAAGAATGACCTTAAAAACCAGTCATGCTGGGTTTGTATTGCACTCTTTTGAATAATTATGTGGTTTCTCAGAACAGTTTGAGTGGTTTGCTCTCCCAAGCATGACAGTTTGTTTCCACAGTGTCCAAGGTGCAAAATGAAATTGAGCCATGAGCCATAGGCTAGATACTCTTGGCACATAGGGGAGAAGCTAACACCTTGCCTTCCTGCAACTTAAAAAAAAATCTAACCACAATACAAACAGTGTTTTTAATCTCTTAAGGATATGGATATGGCTGGAACTCTTCTTGGCTTTACGTTTCTCACTTGACACCCCCCTACAGCCAGGAAAAGTCTCCCTGGTTGCTTGTGGGGACAGATGGTTCTTTGAATATACATCTGTCTTCTGGAGAGGTCACATGAGAAAATTAGGCTTATTCTAACTTGTGAAATTTATCTCACTATTTTTATATTCCTTGTGAAACAAGATCATTTCACTACCCTACCTGTCCTGGGGTTGAGTGCTTGGAGAGGGAGTGGGAGTTATGCACATGGGTCTAAGCCTCTCAAGGTTATATCAGAAGTACATGGCAGGAACTGAAGCTACATCTGGTGAGCTTTGGTCCCGGCCTATGGATCCAGCAACCCACAGATTTGCTATTTAATTTTGGCTCTGAATACAACATCCTGGGTTTTTTCAGCAAGGACACTTTTTTATGATAGCAGCTGAAATTGTAGTTATTAGTTCTGAGCTAAACTGGGCAGGGGAGAAGGAAATGCTGGGGTTATTTTTTATTATCCATAGTATTTATTGTCCAATATTGCTTCTCAGGTAATTCACGGTGAGCAATTTTTTTTCATTTTGCTTTTTAAAATGCCCTCTTTGCTTTGTACCATTTAAATTTTATAATTTTAATTCTTGCTTTGGTAGATTATTTTGATTTATGGTGAAGATTTTTAGAGTCCTGCTCCTTCATTAGTAAATTTATTAGTAAATTCCAACATTTACACTCCTTGGAATAAGCACAGATATAAATAGAAGGTGTGTTCATTTAAGCAAGACCTGGAAATGTTTTTCATATTAATCATTACAATAATGAGCAGCTGATTTAATTATTGATCTTTCAGGATAAACAGTACCTTAAAAAGCCATGGAACTAGGTGCTTAAAGCTGATGGAGACACTTTTTTCATTAGTGTAAGATCTGACCCATGAATATAATATGCCCCATCTGCTGAAATAATGCCTGTGTGCATATTACCAGTCTCTCCAACATTTTGTTTTCAGAAATATGGAAATTATCATTACTTTATGGCTATTCTAAAACCAGAATAATAATTTTCTTCTACCTGGTAGGGCCATTATTCATACATATCTCTTATTTTAGATAAAGCTGTATTTCATAAAGTTGAAGGTCCATTTATTCCAAACATTCTTGGCAACATGTAGAAACCTCAAAGCGCATTGTTTTCATTTCTGACAGAAAACGATGCATGGCATATTTTTGTTAATGTATTGAACATATGTAGTACTTACTCTATAACAAAATGTACAAAATTAATAGCCTGTAGCTGTTCCTTTGAATTCAGAACTGATGCATGAGCAAAACATATGCATTTAATCTATCAATATAAGCCATTAAGATTAACCTGTCCTGTACTTGATTCTCAGTGTAAAGAGGTTTTCTGCTGTGATAAAGTAGGTGAATTATCATGTGGTACTATTCTGACTCCCAGAAAATGTAATAGTGACTCAAATAAAAGCAGCTTCTACGTCTTTGCATAATGATTTCCTGTTGTATTTTTACTGAAAATCTATGTAAACCCATGCTTTTATCCCCCTGCATAAATTTAGGCTGATAGAGTAAACCACTATGGCCATGGCAATAAGAGTAATCAGGGAGCGAAAATTTTGCATTGCTACTTTTGGTCAGTCACAGTAATAAGAATACTTTTCCACCCATTCAAACTATTCAGTTTTGAGCCTTTAAAAAATTAAAATTACTTTAGATCCAATAAAATGGTCTATTTCTTCAAGAACTCTAGTTGGAGCAAATTATATCACTGGCCTAAGCTATTTTTTTTTTTTTTTGTTGCAATTACCATGTTTAATGAACTGAATGTTTGATGATATGCTTTCCCCTTCTGCACCCACAAAATCTGCTTGTACTTTAAATTATTCCTTCACCTTCTGAAGTTTGCTTAGAAAAGGTTTAACTTGCACTAAGGGCTGGAATATAAAAGCAAATTGATGCATTGATTTCCCCATTTCGTCACCTCTAGAGAACAATTCATAAAGCACGGAAGTTCTAACTAGTCAATCAATAGTTGCTACTTAAATCAGAGACACTGCAGATAGCCTGTTGTTATTAAAAGTGTTCTTCAGAAGATGATAATAAATGAAAAGAGAGGAACCAATTCAACCTCTGAGTGGAGTTCAAGATTGACACATCGAAGGAAGGGAAGCTGCACATGGAGTTCATCCTTTTTTTTCCAGAGACAAATGGGAAAAGAACATTTCCCTAAAAACTTCCAAAATTCTTAAGAACAGGGATAATTTGAAATACCAATAAGTTTTGTGAAAAATCCCAACAGCAGAACGACATGGAAGTCTCTGTCAGACCCCTGGAAGGTTGTTTGAGCCCCTGACTTCCCAAACCCAATCCAGAGGCTGGGTGCTATATTGCAGCCTGCTCTTGCACCAGACACCCTGATGTTCCCACAGCAGAGGAGAGGTGAAAGTCTCAAGATTAAAGTGACCTGTCTGAACAGACAGTCTGGGCTGGGAGCCTCCAAACAACCTCAGTGCCAGGCAGTTTGATGCTCCTGCATGATTTCTGGAACGTGGTGAGGAGATGTGGGAGTCAGGAGACAAGGTTTTCATTTCCCTGGAAAATTTAAAGATTGTTATTTCATTCTGGATGAAATGTAGGGATTTGGCTTTAGCTAAAAAAAAATTAAAAATCAGACAGAACAGGAATTTTAAGCTTTGAACATTTCAGCTATAAAAGATTTCGCAATACTCCTGTGAATGATGCAGCTGACAAATGTGTCCCTCCATGTGATGGCAATGAAGGAAACTAAAATTGCAGCATAAGATGCAGTTCTGAGTGTTCTCGTTCTGAAGCTGAACTTTAGAGTTGCGAATAATGCACACTTCAAATTAAGTTGGTTAGGCTGTTTATGAGCTTCTGGGAATTTGTTCTTTTCCTAAGCCCATTATAAGGGCGTGCATCTTAATTGAGGACCTAACAGCAGAGTGGGTAAAGTGTGACCTTGCTGCCTTTCAGCTGAGAGCACTCGAGTTGCTCAGGCACATGAGGTGGCACATGAGAAGTGGAGGCCGTGGTGGGCACTGTATGGATGGAGACAGGAGGGACCACTGTAGAGCAGTGTGCCCTGAGGTAGAGTGAAACAGTGGAGAAACCCCAGTTTGCAGTGAAATTTAACCATTGCATGCATCAATTTGTGATTTAATCATTGAAGAAGTATATGGTGAACATGTTAAAACCCGCATGACACAAAATATTGCACGTGCTGGGGACTGGAGGCACACACTTATTGAGGCTCAACACTGAAACCAGTGTCACCCTTGAGGGACTCACAGTGGCATAGGGACATGAGAAATCATTTTGCATTCACAGCAGGTCACTGCGAAATGAGATTGTGCACTCAGGGGGTTTCTCTTGGGTCCTGAGTACACTGCAGACCCCAGCCTTCCTTACACAGCAGTGGTACAGCCATGTGCCAGGATACCTGTGCCCTGAGTGGGAACAGATCGTGTTCTTTACAGTCACACCTTAACCACAAGGGTGGACTTTTCTCATATTGTTCCATCAGAAAGAATGGAGAAGCGAAGAACCTGCGTCTATGCAAAAAGATCATAATTTAAATTCACCACCCAGTAATGTTTGAAAAAATAAACCTGGGCTTGCTGTCTCTTTGGTCTTTAATAAAGGGGAAAAACCTCTGTTAACCCATGGACAGCAAACTGCAAAATGAGATTTGGCGTCTAAAGGTATTTCTACTGTTATTATTAGATTTAGAGACCTCCAGCTATATCAGTACCCAGGATCAGTGGTAGGGTCAATGCTGTTCTGCTTATCCTGCTTAAGAAAACATTCTTTTTAGCTATAAAGTTTTCTGATTATGTGAGTCTTCCTCTATTGTTCATCTTATTGCTCTTCTGTTGCATTTAAACCACATTAGATTTACAGCAAGCTGCCACTGAGATGGTACCCAGTGACCTATTTGCATTGGCCATCTCTCACATGCTGATGTAATGGTGCATGACCTATCAGCAGAACATTCAAAAATGGAAGATTGATTAGGCTAAGTGTTAATTGTTCTATTAAAGGGGAGAAGAAATGCCGCACACCCTCCTTCTCTTAACCTTAAGTCTGACCCTGATACTATCTGTCACAACTGAAAATATCCTTCCTACTTCCACACCTGTACAATTAACCCTAAATAATTACAGTCTCTAATGGACCCAACATGTCAGGTTAAAATCAGATTCTCCAAAGAGATTTGATGAAGTGGGTTGAGGTAATTCTGTTCCAATGTGGCAAATGAAACATGCATTATTATTAGAAGATACGAGATGATACTGATCATTTATAAGGTCCCTCATTCTGAGAGAAGTGGAGATAATATATCACCAGGAATAAGGATGGTGTGGTAACACTTTTGATGTGAAAAACATATTTTAAAGCATGAGTGTGAGACAGAAAAACTGCCTAGCTTAAAAACCCGATGTATTGTTACTAGACAGTCCTTTGAGAAAGATTTACCCTGAAAATGAGATAGTCTTACAATATGCCCACATTTCTCCTGCAGTGGGTAGATAAACACCAGGTGTATGACTCTACCCAGTAAAACATCAAAACCCATGTCAGAAACAGCAGCAATTTTAGGAAGCACAATGAGCTGACAGTCGGCAATTTTTAGTTCTGTTTCCTCAGTGCTGTTTGTTGTCGTGCTAAGCCTTGCAAGACATCTATGGCATAATAAACAACCCAACTGGTAAATTCACCAGTGCTACTAGGATAGCATAGAAGGTCCTGAGCCCTCTAACCACAGATTCTTTCCAAAGTAAGCTAGACATATGCAGAAAATTGATGCTGGGTAGCCCAAGTCTAGTATTCATGTCAAACAGGAGACTTGTGTTATTGCAAAATAGAGCTGCTTGCCTGGCAGCCTTCTCTGGATGGGCTCAGTGACTTTGCTGACCAACAGCAGCTCACAGGCACTAAAGGCAAGGGAATGACTCTGATAACAATGCAAAGCTGCACAAAGGCACAGAATATACCAAAGGGGACTAAAAGGGAAACTGTAAATGGTTGTTGGGAGAGCTGGCATCAAAAAGGAACATATTACTGGAGTTCATGGTGTATGAATTTCATCTCCCTCTTAAGTAATTTCAGGCTTTTACAGAATGTCTCCCAGAGCTACAACATCACTTGGTAAAGGGCAGATGTAGACAACTGTCAGCCACTCCTTGCAGCAAAGAATAACTGGTGCATTGCTTCAGCTCCTAAATTACCTACTGTAATCTCGTGATTGTTAATAGATGTCAAAAATTCTCACAGGTGTCGTTGGCCACATAAAAGCCTGTCATCAATGGCCATCAGTGTGCATCAGCTTCCTTTGAAATAATGTCAACACAAACTAAAATTCCTCTGTGAGCACCTACACAGTGGGGTGTAATAGAGACACAGGAAATTTGAAGAGACCATTTATCTTAGAGTAGCATGTACTTTACTTTTAAGCCAGTATCCAATTTGTTAAACTTTTCATGGGAAAAGGATTTGGGAATGTGGCTCATATTTTAGTTTGGTATATTTTTGGCATATTTTAGTTGGAAAAATTTTATCTTGATGTATGTTGGTGTATGATAGAGCCAGTTTGTAGCAGCGCTTAGTGTGTGTCCTTTTTAAAAATTGAATACCTAAGGTCTAGGTCTTATAAAACCTCCAGTGTAAGTGAAACAGAAATAGCATGTAACTGCTCACAGAAGCAGACAAGTCTTAGTCACTGCTGTAACAGTGTGATGGGGGAAAGAATTTTTCTTGAGAACAAAACTTTACAGACACTGAAAGAATTCAGGAATACGAATCCCTCTGTCTGTCAGTGGCACAGTTTCTTATAAACTCAATGACCCAATTTGCAGAAGTATTTAGAAATCTAAAATTTAGATAAGCACCTCCTGCCATTTCAAAAAAGCACCCATTCCACTGCCACTGAAATCTGCATCTTCAAGTGAAAAATTACCTTTGAAAACATGTCTGAAGTTGCTTTAGAAAGGATTACACTCTTGCCAGTTAGACATTTGAAAACTTTACAAGATGATATATCACAAAAGCCAGGAAAGCAAATGAGCCTTCCAGTTCCTTCCAAAAATTAAAGGAAAATAAAACATTATCCCTCAGCTCTTTAAACTTGCTGATTAAAAGCACACTGCATTCAGATCAAGTTTAAATGTGTCTCTTTTTAGGCTGATAGTGTCTCTTTAAGGTAAGTACTTTCAAATGGAACAACTGCCAATTTATGGAAATTTTAATACTTAACAACCTTGACAATGTCCTTTTGATTAGCCTGCAAAAATGAAGTTGCTTTTGATAGGAAAGTTCGTTCACTTGTTTAAAATCTCTCCATATTATGCTGAACAGTCTGAATATCAGCAATCTGTCATTGGAAAAATTTGGTAACATATGCAATTTTGCACCAAAATTCAAATAAGAGAAGCAAAGATCTAAGTTGTTTTCTTAGGCTGCTCTGAAAGATGCTTATAGCCAAGTAACATTTGTCTTTTGTGCTGGATAAAAAAAAAAATTAAATAGAAAAAAATATCATATTTAGTTTGAATCACACATGATGATTGACCCCTTGCTAGAAGTGAAAAATTCAACTGGTTTAAGGATATGAATGTAATTTTATTATTTCAGAATCATGTGTTCCATTAGTTCCTATAATTTTAGCAAAATTACCACGGCGAGAAAGTTACTGCATACAAAACATAATTCATAGTTATCCATAATTTGGTCAGAATAAATGAACTATAATTACAGAGACATAAAACTGGGAGAAGTTCTTAAGATCAGATCTCTTTAACAAGTGAAGAGGTGGCTGGTAGAGATAAAGAAATGATGTCTGATGTTAAAATAAACCCAAGGACCCTGTTCTGCTTTCACTGAGGTTTTTTTTCCCCCACAACTGCATTTAATGCCTAAAATCTTATCTTTTTGCTGGCTTGCCTGCCCAGGAGCTACCTTAGGGATATATTGACCTTGCAAGAACCAGGGAAGTGAATGTTGAGTGACTGAGAGAGAAGAGGATTTTTAGTCTGACATTTTGGGTTTTAGCTTACTGCTTCTTTCTTACATTTACTGATTTCACTGATGAAATAGCTGCCTTGTTTGAATAAGTGGTAGCAGATTGCAGCCTGAGCTCAAGCCCTATTAAAGGAGCATAGTGGAATATTATGGCTGGGGTTGACACAATATGGGTATTTCCTTCTGCTTTTAGTCCTCTTGTACTTCTGTCCCTACAAAATTACTTTTTAAAACAAAATCTGAGCCTTGAGCTGTGTTTCAGCACCCTTAAAGAGAGGAGACATTATTCCCTTGCAGTGTATAAAGAGCTTTGACAAAGCAACTACTCTCAGTATGTATTAAGATGAAACTCTCATGTCCATTCCTGTTAACCCAGCATCTCCTTTTATTTTAGCAGGAGAGCTGATTTTATGTCCTGAGTAATTACCACAGCCCGTTTTGTTCTCACTTTCTCACTTTTCTGCTCTATTCCTTCCTGTCCCCTCTTTGCTGAGTTCCTCTTTGTAGTCATTTTCTGCCCCTGGTGTCCCCCTCTGTCCCACGGCTGTGGGCATTGCTGGCATCGCTGCCAGCTCTCCTGGGGGATGAAGGGGCCAAGAGGAAGAGGAGGGATGTTTGACCTGCAGCTGGGCTTGTGTCTCTCTCTGGGTAAGTTACATCTCTCACTTGCACAGTGAGCCACCAGAGGAAGAAGGCAGGTGAGGAACAATGAAGTTACAGGCTATGAGATTGGTTTTGCCGGTTTTGGCGCATCAATGGCTTGAAATGCAGAAGAAATTAATAAAGATAGTGATTAACAGCAACAGCAGCAGAAACAGATGGACTCCAATTCCTAATGGATGTGGAGCATCCTCATTAAGATCTTGTCTCATCTCCTGACCTGAGTCCAAAGCATGTTTGTAGAACAAATAGGTGTTACAAGTGCTAGAACTAATGTTATTGATAACACTGACACGCTGATCCTTATCTAACACTCCTCATTCATGATCTGTTGGTTTTTTTTTTAATTCATCATGTTATTTTCAACCATTTTTCTGCAATTTGGACTTAAAGAGCTACTTTACTTATGAATGATAATATGCCAAATTTAGAAGTGTTTTGTACAGTGGTTATAATTTTATTGCTTATCCAATAGTAGCTTAAGCTATGTTAAAACAACAAATGCATAATTCAAAATGGAAGAAAGGATGCTTCTTAGGAAAACTTTTAATGGAGGCATTAAGATTATCAAGTCCTCGGGGCCTTTTTCCAAAAAAATATGAATGAAGGAAAACAATGAATTGTATTAGAGGCTTGACTGAAATTTTAAATATCATTTCTGCTGCCATGAACACCATAAAATGAAAATATGTGCTTATCTGCCCAGAATATATAGCTCTTTTCTGAATAACATTTTCATGGGGAATAAAAGTAGCAACAGTCACAATGCAAATTCAGTCTTACATTTTTAAAAAGTGACTTATGATTGCAGCCATTTAAAATGGGAATTTTACACTGGATAGAATAAAGCATAGTTAGCTTTTTAATAAGCATGTATTCTTTAATCTGGATTAAAAAAGCTAAAGGGAGAGTACAAAAACTTAAGATCCCTCTAAAGGCAACCAGAATTTCAAACTGAAACAAATCATTAAAAATAAAGGCAAAAATAATGGTCCACATGTAAAGCCCTGGTGCAGAGAGTTAACTGTGCATTCAGCTGAGCACGTTTATCCTGCTCTGCTGAGACAGACTGGTAGGGTAGAAGATTTTCAGCATTTGTTCATTTAAAGATAAGGATAACTCTGTGCACAGAGCACTGCACGCAGAATGCAAAGAGACTCCCTTCAAAGTCTGCTCAAGTCAGTAAACAGACTTCTTCAGCTTTATGAGAATTCTTGCCCATCCTCTTGAAATTCCACAGGCAAACTCTGCCAAGGCAGCTACTTCTAATTTCTGTTAAATGAATGATGTCTTATTCAACTCAGACTGATAAATAATTCTTTCATTTATGGGTTTGAGCTTGCTATCTCGCAGACTCTGATGCATTTGGTTTAAAAATCAACATTATGACTCATCTGAATTATGTTACAGCAAAAAACCTTATTTGGTTGACACAGTTTTTTTCCTATCAAAATGAAACACAAAGTAGCTGTCCCCCTGATTTTTCTCTCTCCCTCTGTCATTAATTTTCTTGTGCACATTTTTAATAGAGAAGCTGACTTTCTGAGAACTATATGTTTTTCTAGAGCTCAAAAGTGACACATGACCTTACTTGACTTTCATTATTTCCTTTACAGAATTTGTTATTCAAATAATGTTTCTAAACTTGTGCTCTCAAAATCAATATGTAACTGTTAATACTTACCATTAAGGCAATCCTTTCAGTTTGGGGGAAAATCATGTTCAGGATCTGAGAAAACAAGGTGGAATATATTCTTTTTTGCCAGTAGCTTTGGAAACTTGAAAGTCCCATTATCCTAAGAATCAAATTGGCTTACCCTAATGCATACAGATGGCAATGCCTTGTGCTATGTACAGATGCCATTTTTTTTCTTGTTGTCCTCAAAGGAGAGAAGGAAAAGTCTGGTCTGTCCACCTTCAATACCAGTGAACTTTCACAACATAAAGATGAGTTTCAGGGTTTTTTCTACATAGTCCCATATACACACTTGAGATGTCTTTTTGTGAATTTAATAATATTTTTGACAGAGTTATTCCTCCAGTGATATTTTTTGGATGGAAAACAATTTTAAAATGAGATGGCTGCTGAATCCTGTGGTCAAGAAATATTATTGGCAAAGAAACACAGCAAAACTATTTTTTTAGGCACATCTATTCCTAATTTTTAAAAAAAGAATCAATATAATCTTCATTAGGCAATTTTTGAGAAGTCTAATGCATGAAAAGAGAAATCTTCATTTCAGTTCATTGACTATTCATGCAAATTTATTTCTAACCTGTTTTTTTGTGAATGACAGTCAGTGATTTTGCTTAAATTGCTATTTTCTGCTCTCAAGGCAAATAGCATCATTTTCAGGCTCAACATTGACTGCAAAAACTTCTTATGAATAAAAAATTCAGGCTTTCAACTCTGATACCCACAGCCTTTGTTTCCAGTGACGATCTGTAGGCTACAGTAAGTACTCATAGGGATGTTCAAGGAAAGCACATGGTTCTCAATATCTGTGAATAACTGCTGACAAAACTGCACAACCAAGTGAAATTCCTGGGATGTCTCTCTCAATTTTGAAAGCATAAACATTCATTATCCAGTTAGGTGGAGTGTGACTGAGGTGAAAGTGCTTGTTCTTAGAAAATGTGAGTCATTTAGTAAGTAGATCATGAATAGAAAGACTTTGGTCACATAAAACATCAAACTATAAACTGATTTTATAATATGTACATATACAGCCTTATTTACATGAAGCTTACACAACCCTTATACAAGAAGGGAATTACCTTATCCTGGCTTGATTCATGTAGGATAATTAGATGATTTTCTTTGTCAGAAAACTTTGGAGTCATTCAATACATGTAAGTCACTGGAAGAAAAACAGCTTAAAGTGATAGCAAAGACTGCAAAAAACTCAAAAAATCCAGAAGAAACGAAATCTTTACACGTTAAATAAGGACAGACACCATTTTCTTCAAACTGTAATGAGTGCTAAAATGAGTCCCATGAATTGTCTTAGTTGTGGCATACACAGATTTTCTGTCTGGTTAAAATTTAGTAAAAATCCCATACTTAGAAAGAGGCCTTTGGAGGACAAAATATAAGAGGAACATTTTAATTGTCATTGGTCCAAGAGAAAACAGGAATCCTGAAGATCATATTTTTTAAGATTCTAATTAAGCGGCTTCTTTCAACAATCTGTTTTCAGATTTGAAAGTCAGATTTGAAAACAACTTTTTTATGTTTTCCTCTGCCTTCTTAAGTACATACTCATACTTCCTGTGTGTTGTGAATGAATAAAACAACCCACAAACAAAGGTTACCCTCGGCTCTTAAATCCTTCTGGTCTCTAGACATTTCTGACTGATGGAAATTGGATGTAGACAAGGCAAACTTCTCTGGCTAAATGCTTCTGAATAGGATGATGGTCTGCTGCTACATAAATCCTGTGTGCTGTCAGATCCCTGGAGCATTCTTTGTTCTGGCCTTGGAGAGATTTCTTGTCAGCCCAGACAGTAAGAAGAAAACTGCAGTTGATTCTGTCAGAACATCACACTAAATGAAGAAAGTGATGATTCTCCCTACATGTACATTGAAACTTCTTTTTCAGAGATACCCTGGTTCTAGCTCAGTTAGAAAAGGCTGAAGAAAAAAAAAGAATTTTCCTTTTAATTATCCAAATGTTCTTTTCAGAGAACAGTTACCAGTGCAATTTCCTTGAACAACATGTATTTTTTCTCTGAAGAGTGTTGCAAACAGGACAGATGGGAAAGAGGAAAAGGTGGTAAAAGGAATAGAAATATTGTGCAATAATTCTTCTAAATCTTTCCTTTCTGATATGCTGTGTTGTAATCATGCACAACTCATGCCACTTGCCACTTGAAACTGCAAGCAGTAGAGATGAAACAGTAAGCAGTTACTGAGGAAGCAGAGTGGGGTGATAAAGCTTGTTGATGAGGCTGTTATTCAGGATACTAGAAATGACAGCCCACATGGACAAAGTGTCACAGAAGGACCTCATGATACTGAATGATAATAAAAATGGCACAAGAATTCAATATAGCTAATGTAAAATGATGGACAAAAAAAAATTTAACTTCATGATAAACTCTGAGGAATTTAAGAATAAAATTGTGGGGTATGAGCTCAGTGTTCATTAGTAGTAAAACCAAATGTAGTATTAAAAAATCCTAGGAAAAAGATTTAAAAACCCCCGGAAAATATTGCTTTACTGTTTAAATTAATTTATCTCCTCCTTGAATAATATGTACAATCTCAACTCCCCCATTTAGGTTTAAACTAAGTATCCAATCCCTGTAAGACTTTGAATGGCAATAAGGCCACTTCAGATTGACTGTGAAAAATGTGTACAAAATCATGAGAGACATAGAAGAGGTGGGCATGAATCTCTTGAAGCACAAGCACTAGGAGAGCACCTATACCTACAAGTTAGTAGTTGAAAAGTTCAACATAAAAGAGGAGAAGGTCCCCATGGCATGTACGTAAGCTGTGGAATTTCTTGCCACAGGATATTGCAGATGATAAAAGTTTATGGAGTTCAAAAAGCAACTACAAAAATATATAGTGAGAGGGCTAGTAAGTTCAAAGACATCATCTGCTAAGGAAGATGTGTGTTCCAAATTGCTGGGCAAGTGTCACTTTGTGCTTGCCTTGTTGTTACACTGCTAGATAAAAGATGCTGAGCTAGATGAACCATCAGTCTGGTTCTGCACAAGTGGTTTTACATTCTCTTATGACACAGGAGGGGTGTCCATGTGGAAAGCATGAAGCCCCAACTCTGTGGGAACAAAAAATCTCAACATTCTTCAGCAGGGTTGTGAAGCAAATGCCATTCACAGGCTCTTTTTACAGAACAGCATCATTTGAGTGTATACATATTTGCAGCTGAAGTGTACACAGGGTGGTAAATACATTTTTACATATAGATTTTAAGTCTCCCAAGGAGAGATGAATTGATTGATCACATTTTAGAGATGAAGTGTGCAAACACTGGCATAGAGGTACTTTGATTCAATGACCTAAACTCAGGATTGCAACTTACAACCTATTTTTGGGGGAGCCAGGGCCATGCTGTCAGACACGGTCAGGTCAGGCCATTGGAAATATTTGCTGTTGAATCAGGGATATTGATTTGATTTCACTGAGAAGAAAGGCATTTGTGGGAGTATTTATCTGTAACTACCATTTATTGCTTCTGTTTTGTCCATTAGGATGTTCTCTGCTTTATTTCTTGATGTTAATTTACTGCATCTTGATGTTAATTTACTGAATCTAAATTATGAGCTTTTTTTCTGGCATTTTAGCAAGTAAAATGTGATTCTGAGAACTCTGAGAAAAATCATGACCTAACCTTTCCCAACATAATGATAATAATGATACCATTTACAGGAAAAAATTGCTTTAAATTGGTTAGAAAACACTTATGTTAAAAGACACCTTACCAACATGAGGGAAGAAAATGCAGAGTACATTTTCATAGTTAATTTTGGTTAAATAGGCTAATGAATGTTTTCTGCAGAGCAGCCAAGATTGCCATGTGGCTGCAATCGCTGCTGGGAGCAAATGCTGCTTGTTTTTCCTTTTCAGTTTGTTCTTGGATTCTGTGCCTGGCTTTATATGGATCCTGTGCATGGCATCAACAAATTAAAAAAATGACTTGTCTGATGCCTGAGAAATAGAGCTCCTAATAGGGTGCCATGTGTCTGGCCTATTCAGGAAGTGGATTTGCATTCCCTTCACAGATTCTTGCATGCCATTTTCTGTGTTTGAGCACAGAGTTAGAGCACAACATCCACATAATCCATCCCAGCAGGTTTTGGTTCTGAACAAAAAGTTCTGGGGTGAGAATAAAACCTGGTATTACCCAGAGTATCAAGCCTTGCCTCAAGCTGGTTGCTGTGCAGAAGTAAAGCTTGGAGCAGAGTAAGAGATGCACAAAGCAACCATGACTGTACCAGCATCTGCGTCACACCCTCTGTTTTCAGCTCTAAAGGATTGACTCTCCCTACTCTTAAACTTTTAGGCATGAGATTTACACTTTGCTTCATTCTTTGTAGATGTCTGTTTACAGTCCAAAGTCCTCCAAAACCTTGAGCTTTGCTTAGAATAAGGTTGTCAGAGAAATAATTTCTCAACTCTTTTCCTTTGCCTCCTCCTTGGAGCCCTGTAGGAACTCTTCAGTCATGTTTTTTGTGACTTTTCTCTGTAATTGTCAGTGATAATAACTTTTCTTTTTTTAAGAAAGAAGGAATCTGGTCTTTATAATCAACTGACAGCAGGAACTGAGGTTTCCAAAAAAGCATCAGAGATGGTGAGATTCATGATAAAAGTCTGTCTCAGGAGATCTGCTTTCATCTTTTACTCTTTCCATCTTTTTCCTTGCTTACAGGTTGCAGCAGTGAAGCCCCGAATAAGCCTTAAACAGTACTAAAAAAAAAAACATACTTGGAAACTCACCCATTGTGACTGCAAATAGTACTATTGGAGTGGCAGCAGATTTTCTGTTCTTGTAGAGCTTTCTGATTTGAGCTGTCCTGCAACAGAAGCTACCCATGGTGTGAAGTAGACTTTGGTCTGAAACTGCAGTGGCTGTAATTAAACTTAATTGAAACCACGTCTGTGAGACAGAGGGACAAATGTCTTTAGGAGCATCACTACAGCTGCCTCACTTCTGAGCAGAAACCATATTAGCAAGGGGAAAATAAAACCCAATATAAGGTACTGTGGGTAAGCTGGTGCTGTGTAATGCCCCAGATTGTACTACAGGAAGAATTTATGGTAGGACTATAAAGCTGTTGGGTTTTTTTAAGTATAAAAAGCTTTAAGGATGAATGGTAGTTTTAAATATATGTATTTCCTTTCTGTTGGTCCTTTACAGGTTATTTCACTGTATTTTTATTGCTTATATCTAGCCACAGGGGAAAGCTGATTAAGTGGTCTAATTTTTCCTTATCTCCTATCTTCATTGCTTGACCTTCCTGTTTGAGCGTATTGGGTATTTCCAACTGAGTTGTATTATGAAATCCAGATTGTGTTCTGGAAATCTGTAGTTTCTGATGAACTACAAGAGAAACACAGGTGGATTTCTTGCCAGTTCATTTTATGGGCTTCCAGAGGCTTCAAAGCAACCGTGTTGTGCAGAGTCTGCCATTTTGACAAACTCTGTCCTGCTGGTGCCCTGGGGCTGGATTTCCTGTGAGTCTGCAGAGTCCCCCCCATGCACACAATGAACCATAGGGGCTTTGGATCCGCTTTGCAGGTGAGATCTGCAGTCTAGACTCATCTTTTCAGCTGAGATTCTTCAGCATGCAGTGCTTCCTAGCACAAACTGGGCATCCCAGGAGTCACAGGATCACCACCTCTGCATCAGTGCTGCTCTCACCTGACAGTCAACAACCAAGCTCAAAGCTGTTGTGCTGCCCATTGACCTTTTGATATTGTTACAACCAGTGGGAAAACATGAAACTGGGAATAACAGGGAGATTCCAGCACACTGTGAAGGATTACTGTGGAAAGGCAAACCTTGGTGCTGTAGTGTCCTGCCTCTGCAGCACTCAGCCTGGAAACCCTGAGGACTTCAGCTCTGTTTTTCACTCCTGCAACACTGTGTTTGGCAGCCTTGTAGGTTCCTCTCTGAGCCAGCCATCTCATGGCTTCAAACCCGTTGCTGTGGAAGAGCAGGCAGCAGTTTTCTGAATTCAGCTGTAAATTGCAGCACTCCTGTAACTTCCTGCAGTCAAAAGAGCCATGCCAGGTACCCCACAGCTTGTGCTTCTTCCAAATGTTGTTGTGGGTGTCTCAGATGGTACTGGGCACATATGGTTGTGCTGCAGCATTTCCCATAATTTTCTTTCAATGGATTGTTTTAATTCTTTCAAGTAGAATCTTATTACAATTATTTTCATCAGCATTTTCTACTTAGCATTTCATTCTGAAATGAAAGGCTGTGTTACTTGGAATTTCAGAATTCTGTGTAAAATGGAAACAGTTTATTTAGACCATGTCAACACTGGCCTTTGAAGAGACTGGATTTCTTCTGGCTCCTTCAACTCTGCTTATAGAATCTCCTTGGCTTCTCCCAGGAAAACCCTGAGAATACTGATGCTCACATGCACTGTTTCATACTCATTTAATCTAGTTCCTTGTCTTAAACACTTCACAAATTATTGTAACATTACCATTACTGGTCAGAAATATTATATCTAATTATGCTAACACTGCAGCATTGGCTTCACTGATGAAATCAGGTTCTATCTGATCAATTTGAATTCTTTTCCTTCAAATACCATCCCAGGCTGTCCTTTCAGGATGAAAATTCTCACCAGTTCAGTCTTCTTCTAGTTGTCCCCTTGCCAACTACTTCCGTTCTGTTGTTGCTCACTCCTGTTCTATAATGTATATTTATAAAATGAACATAAGGTCTCCAGTTGTGAAAACATTTGGTTTGTTTAAATGCAAGTCATAAGTACTACTTTTTCCCCCTGTTCCTATTTGTTTGTGTCATCTTTGTTACCTCCAGGAGTAATTAGACTTCAAGTTTTTCAGGAAGGGGAACACATTTTCTGGCTTGGCACAGTGAGCCCCAGTATGGACCAAGACCAGGAGGGATTGCTATAACATAAATAAATAATAATAGCTCTAAAAATCTTTTAATCACCTTAATGGCTATGTGATCTCTGTGCATTTTTCTGATCACTGTAAGTAGTTGTAGAAAGCATTGTGATAACGTCAATAGAAGCATGGTATGGTAATGTAAAATTAATGAGCTAGATGGTAATCTTTTTAAGCAAATCATGTTCTGTAATACAGCACACCCTCTCAATTAGCCTGTTCTCAGGAGCCAAGGAATCAGTGTATTGTGTGTCAAGTGCAGGGTAAAATTAACTGCATTGTTCAGGAAGGTCAGTGCAGCTGATAGCCAAAGTGAGTAACCTCATATGGAACAGAACCTCACAGTGGAGAGCATTACAGAGGGGATTCATGGGGCTTTCGTGTTTTTAATGTCCCACAAGTATCTATTAGAAAAGACAATGAGGCTTCCATTACTTTTGTTATGAAAACCAAATTAAGGAAGCTGGGCTGTAGCCTTTGAAAGCCTTTACTCTCCCAGAGCTCTGATCAAGTCATTAATGAAAGGTATAACTAGCAGAGGGGGTGAAGGTCTGCTTCATACTTTCCATGGCTATTACCTCTCAAATCACCAAGACAAGGATTCAGACTTTTTACCTGGTGCCATTGATATCTGAGCCACTCCATGATAAACACTATGAAGCCTGATATTGAGTAGAAAATGTGTGTGATGTGCAGTCATGGCAACTGGCCTCCCAGTGTGGAGGGAAAGGTTCCCTGGAGGAGGGCAGCCTGGGGGTTGAACAAGGAGTGAGATTATGCTGCTTCATCTGATACTGCTGAACACCAAGCAGAGCTTCCTTCAGTTCTACCTCTGCTGCCTTTTCTGTGTGTGCAAGGAGTGTTCTGGGCAACACACAGGTATCATCAATACAAAGGAGCTACAAGCTGGTGGATCAAACTCACTGCAGTAGCAGTGATACAAAGAATATACTTGATTCTATAGTTCACTTCGAGAAACTTCCAGTTTTTTAATGAGTTCCATGGGAATTGGATTAAAGATTTTCAGACTGGGTTCGTTATTTCTGATGAAGGACTAGTGAAGAAATTCATTAACAGAAAAATTTCTGGAGGCTAAGTCTTAAATTTGGTTTACATCATGAGAGAGATTAATTTCATCTCAAACTGTAGCTTACTGGACATTAATCTATATTACAGTTCTGCAGCCAGTGAAAGTAGAAATTTGGTTTTGGGATCAAAACCAGACAATATAGCCAGTTGTGAGTCAAACAAGAACTAGTACAAAATTTTTTTGACTTTCAGAAAATTCTAATCAGATACTGATTTACTGAAAATTTTGACTTAATACAATAACTCCAATTTAGAAAGAATACAGATAATCATGTGTTTTATTTCATAAACCAACTTTAAACATGCCCTGATTTGTTTGAATGCTTGGGGTAAGATACCCTAGGTCACAGAAATGAGAGACTGATGTTGACTGAAAAGGAAGATGAAGCTTATCTTCTATTTTAAACTGCTGCATGCTACAATCTCACTCTATCTCTCACAGAAGAAGCATCTCCACAATGTCAAAAATAGTAATCATGGTAGAATAATATGAAAGGCATATCAACCCTGATTTTTCATTCCATGTCCCTAATCTCTCAAAAAAAAAATACATGCTTTCTTTGATGATTGCCACAGAGACCAAAATAATATTTTATGTTTCTCCTTATGTTCTTTTATTGTATTTAGTTGCCATTTACTGCAGCGATGTTATTTGGAGAATATCCTGTATTGGTCGTTTAGCAAAGGGCTTCAATTAATTTCAAAAAGCCGGCATCACTTTCCATCTTAAGCAATTGTAGTCTACAGTGTTAATGGTATCTACATTAATGTAGTTCACTTTATGAAAAAGCTACTGGACTCTATTTTATTTTATGCATTAACATTACTAGAGAGTCTATTTTCATTCAGGTCTTCAGTAGTGCCTAAAGAGCTATTTCTTATGTATAGAAAAGTTATTGAAAACTCCAATTACAAAAATCTCCCTTTGTTCAAATGGCAAAATATAATCCTGGAAAATTTCCAACCTCTTTGGGTTTCGTATGAAAGTTAATTTATCAGTTGGCATACCAGTGGGTCCAAACCTGCTTTTACTGAAGTAAGTGGGAATTTTGCCATTGGCTTTGATGGGAGCAGGTGCACGCCCCTAATGAGGTGTGTAATGGAAACTGTGTACACACAAAAAACCTGGACACAGGCAGCATGAGAAACACTGAATAAGAAGAAGGATTTCTCAGAATCCCAGAGCACATGAACAGTGTGTTGCAGTGACATTTAAGCATTGACAAGAAAAGTGAAGAGATCAAATGAAAGAATAGAATAGACAAAAAGATATTGTCACACTGGAACAAGTCACCTCATGCTTGGAAAAGTTTATGAAAACCTTGAATAGAGAGGGAAAGGGCATCATGATAAATGGGAACACCTAAGCCACATTAGATCAGCTGATAACACTGTCATCTTTGCCAAAATCCCTGAAGACCTTGAAGCACTGATGAGAGAATTAATCATGAAAAGTAGGCTTGAGCAATTAGGATAGGAAGAGTTGAGCTGTCCCCAGTGAAACTTGACCCCAAACTTCAACCTGTATTGAAATCAAGTATGACCCAAACCTTTGCTGAAGTATGAAAAAAGGCAAAGGGAGTTTTTTCCCACCTCATTATTCCTCATTTCACTCACTGTACTCAGTACAGGGTGCTGTGGATAATATCTCAGACTGGTATCAACTAAAATAGTACCAGAACAGCAAGACACTTTGGCTTTATCAGCCAGCGTTGCATCCTCAGTAATTAGGCCTGCTTCTCAGTGGCCAGGAAGGGAATGTTAATGAGGCTGAGAGCAGGGATAGCTAATCCTGAGGAAGCTCCTGCGTGAAGCAAGTGAGACAAGGCTTTGTGCTGGGCTGCTCTGTGGGGATCAGATCCTGTGGTGGTAACTGGGTGAGCTCAGCACAGTGAGATCCAGCCCACAGCAGGATGTATGCATCCCAGGCAATGTATGTGCCAGGATGCTGCAGGAGAGCCTGTGCTTGAAGGAACTTCATGGTACCTCATGTTCAGGAGGAGTGATAAAGTAGGAAGAGGAAGACTGTGGCCAGTTTCATGCTGCAATCTTAATGCAAATTATGTGCTTTGACCTTGGTTGAGGTATTGATATGACAGGGAGAAGACAGGGGAAAGAAAGAGAGGCTGGCTGATGCTCTGTTTCTCCTGTTGATTGGCACAATATTTATTTCCTGGTTGTGATGAAAGAACCAGGCTTGTTTTACCCAAAGGTGTTAAAGCTCATGAGCACAAGGACTACTCACATCCTGAGTCCCTGGCTGTCTGAAACAGGGTGGGTGTTCACACTGCCAGAGCCAGGCTGTGCCGTGTGCGGAACAACGGAGGCGTTCTGTGCTCTGGCCTTGGAAGGGTTTTTTCAGACCTTTGATGGTCTGGTACTTCTGGTTTGTTTGTTGGTTTGTTGGTTTTCTTTCTTTCACTAATGTTACTCTGAGTCTGGAAAGCATCCTCAAGGGGCATCTTTGCTGGACATAACTACTATTTGCTTATTCACATTGAGTGTTCTATCTTGGCCACAAGCTGAAGGACCATAATGAGGAAAGGTACACCACTCATTATTTGTCTTGTGGATTGGCAGAGTTGCATGGGTGAAGGCAGAGGCAGATCTCTTGGGCTGCTGCAGCTATTGTGGTAGGAAATTTTTCCACTCAGATATTCGAATGAGAGCTGGGAGATGAATGTAATTTGTCTCTAGTTTTATTTTTAGTGATTTCACTTTTCTGGCTTAAGTATTTCATTCCCTTTTATTGTCAAGATTTATTACCAGCACTGTTGTGAAATGCAGCCAGTTCCAGTCCTCCAACTCCTTCTTCCTAAACTTAATTTTTGTCAATGGAATAGTTTCCTGTAAAACATCTAATTGTTGGCTTATTGGCAGATTACATGCACATGCTTTTTTAAAACTGACTAAGGCCAGCACTAAGTAAGTGGCTGGTGCCAAGTCCCTTAGTTGCTGATGGAATAAATGAGAATTTCAGTTTTTTCAGAGCTGACTGGTTTTGGACAGTGAAAACTTAAGAACAGTAAGTTCCTAGTTCCTTGCTATGGTATCAGTATTTGTGTTCTATAGCTCAATCTTTTGACAATTTTAACATATTTGTTGACACAACTTTCCTGTTGGTTAGAAAATGCTATTATCCTAATTATTATAAATAATTTTCAATTGGGAAAACAGAACCCCAAGAAATTATAGTCATGTTTATATTACAGAATGCATCACAAGCAGGAGAAGATGTCATCTTTCCTGGAGGGGACAGTTGTTTATACAGGAGTGCTTTTTGTGATGAACTTTTCATTGGATCTGTCAAGGGATAGGCTACTCTGAAAAAGGGGAATTCCATGCTGTATGTTTGCATCTGTACCAGAAGATTTTGTTCAAAAAAAATCCATGGAAGAAATCATAACTCTCTAGCCAAAATGCCTTGCCCAGGCTGTGGTATCTGGGATAGGGAATGAGTCAGATCTTATGTGAGAATCCCTGGAGGGGATCCCTTTCTCCCATAGCCCTGCTGAACTGGGACTTCCCTTATTGCAGGCAAAAAATGTCTGCAAAAACAATTACTAAAAGATTTTTTTTTTTCTTGATAGCAGTGCCTTCCACAAAGCAATATTTGAGTACAAAATACCAAAAGGAACATTTTTGTCTTCCTCCTCACAAAGACAGCATTTCCAGGATCCCTGTATTTGGGTTTTTAGCAGCTGGTATGTTCTTCTTCTGTGCATGTTCTTTCAAAGTATGGACCACACCACACTGATTAAGGGTGGGCTGTGATGAACACCTTAACTCCAAACACACAGAGCTGCTCAGTGATGGACTAAAAACGTGCCTTTAAGTGTACCTTAGGGGAGGTTCAGCTCCTCACCTATGCCTAAAATTTATTGTTCAAATTTGTATTTAACCTAAATTTGAAATTATTCTCTAATCTAAAGGAAAGGAATAAAGAATCAACAAATAAGGGAAACCATATGGGTTTTACCTTAGCTGTGATTTACTAAAAATATAAGTTTTGGGTGGTTGTTTTCTTTGTTTATGTACAAAAGGTCATCTAATTCTTTCATGAAACCTAATTTTATTTTCCTTTAGATTTATTCTCTCCGCTCCCCCCGTATACAAATAAAAAGGTTAAGAAGTGAAGTTTGACTTCTGTGTTCCTGAATTTTCTTTAAAAGTCACGGAGCTGTCAGGATGATGAGTTATTGGTTGTCAATAAAGTAACTATTGATCATAATCTTCCAAAATTCATCCTTCATATGTGTGTAGGAACAGAATATGCTGTGAACTGCAGAACAGAATTAATTACTTTGTCCCCGAGGGAAGAGCAGATAATTACCAAATAACATTTCTATCAAAGCTGTAGCTAAGTCCTGAGTATTACGTGAAGCAAATTCCACACTCCTACAAAATGAATAAACTTGTTGGTACTTTCACACAAATTAAGCCTTGTAACATTTCAGTAAAATCCCATTAGGAATGTCCTCATTTTTATAATTAATTTGAATTTCTTTAAGGACAAAGGAAAAATAAATCTTGGAAAGAGTAAGCATATATTCAGAAGGCTTTCCTGTGGATGTTTTAAACTCACTGGGTTTATTTTGTTATTTTTAGAGGATTCTTTTATCAGTTGTTGGTCAATATAATTTTAAAGACTTTCATATTGCTGAGGTCTGTTCTGGGATTGTTGAAATATAAATTTTGGAAAGCAGCAGTGTAGTGAAAGGATAATTTATGCTTTGCACTAATTCCCTCCTATCTATTGACATAAATTACAGCTTTGAGAGAAGGAGATGCCTGAAGCTCTCATTATTTTATGTACAGCTTGAGCTCAAAGAGCAGAGGAAATTTTGCAGCTGAGATTTTGCAACTAACATTTTGCAGGGCATCCAAAATATTTTCCTGAAACATATACCACCCTCCAGAATCCAGTAGAGGTGACTTTGAACAAATGCTGCACCAGGAATAATTTCTGCAAAGCCAATTCTCTGTTTCAGAATGCAGAACTTTTTATTGGAAGAGGTTATATTATTTATTGGAAATAAACTACCCAGAAAATGTAGCTTTTTTGGTCTTGTTTGCAAGTTAAGGTCTGATTCTGAATCCCATTAATCTATTTGTTATTCAGGAGTCTTTTCCATTGAAATGAAATATCCTGCTGTGCAATCTGTGTGCTGGCTGTTTGTGGTGGAGGGCAGTCACCTCCACAGCACCTGGCACAATTCCTGCCTAACTGCAGCTCTCTGAGCCGGGTGTAAATGCATTTCTCAGGTCACCTACCTCAACTCAGTCCAAACTGAGTGAAGTCAGACCCCTTGCCTGAAGGAAACTTCCCTCACACCTTCAGAAATAGGCATTTTCTTCAAGTGCTTTGACGAACAGTGAAATCACAACATCTGAAATGCTATTTCTTGGCAGCTGAATGACCATCTCACAGCTGGATTATAAGGACACTGCTTTTGTCTTAACCAACAGCAGTCTCCCTCAAATACCCCATCCCAGTGCCTTAGCCAGTGAGGCTTGGTGATGATCACACTGAAAATGCATCTCTAGGGGAAGATAAGAGACAGCAGAGCTGCCTGACTTGTCTCCTGCTGCTGCAAGAGGGACAGGCTATTTCCCTGCCTTCTCCCCTCTTCTCCCTGCTGCTGCCTCCCGTGCCTTCCCTTCTTCTTTTCCAGTTTGCACCAACTTTGGCACCTCTGGACTCTTCACTGAGACTATTTAACTCACAGTCTCCACAAAACTGCTGGTTTTCTTTGGCTAACTCAATATTCTAACTATTGAGTTATGTCAGTGTTTACAAGAGTCTGCTGACTGCTACAGCTCCTGAATATGAAAGTTCTGTTCACATACTGGTCTAAACAGTGAACTTATTTGTGTGTGCAATGACTGGAGAGACTCTTCCATCACACACCTAGCAAAGATCACTAAATAAAAGATTGGCCATGTAAGTGGTGCCTTCCTAAAATGAAAGTATAGGAGTTGGATTTTGATGATCTTTATGGGTCTCTTCCAATTCAGAATATTCTATGATTGTATGATTAGAAATAATATTCATAGGAAAAGTGGCTGTACTCATAATGAGATTACAAGGAGGAAAAATTTAATTCCTAATTAATTCCTTCTTCCTGAACCAGAGGACTCTAAGCCCCCTGCAAGGGTCTTCTAATCTCTGGGCCATGGAAATGCTGTCCTTTACAGGTCCAGAAAGGGGCCTGGGGGAATGAAGATGAGAGGGGACTGAGCACATCAGAGTGTGATGCTATTGGATTAGCAGCTAAGGGAGACAGATCTGGAAAGGAGAGGGCTATCTATGACCACAATTAAAGGTGTAGTAACATCAGATTCTTGGGATGGGTAGGTACTATGGATGTGACAGGCTTATAAATAAGGACTACAGTTTTTTCAGGTCAATTGCCTGCTTTACTTTAAAGGGAGAGAAGTGCAGCTCTGAAGCTCTGGTCACTGAAATCCTCTGAAACATTAAGCACTGATGCAGCTCCAGGGAGAAATGGATTTTATTTTTTCTGTATTTCCTAGAACAAGGAAGTGCAGGAAAGTCTTTGGACTTTCACAAACCTATTAACTGTGGCATTAGTTTGTACTATTTCTGGGAAAAATGCTGGAGCTGGAATCAAGGTCTCAGGACTTGGGAGGTTTCCCACAAAAGAATTATGAAACTGTCAGAAAAAAAACACAGACTGAGGAAAACACATCATGGGAGAAGGAGTAGATCAGAAGGATATTTCCAGAAGATCTACTGCAGGTCTGTGGGAACAAACTCTGCTTTTGCTCCAAAATGATTGTAAGCTTCGAGGATGTGGCTAGTCCCGTGCCAAAGCCCAGCAAATACATTCTGCTATAAAAAACCCAGCTGCTGTCTTGGAGTACACTGTGAGCTCCTATCTGTTCTCAGAAGGCTGCAGAGCACAGCCATGGGAGCACTAACAGTGTCTCTGTGGTGTGAGCAGAACTTTCCTGCATGTGACCTGGGAAGATGAACTCTCATGCTGGAAGGAGAAAGAGAATCTAGGAGATGAAGATTGGCCAAGTGTTTTGAGAATGTGGAGAAGCTGGACAAGCAGAATATCTCTTTGGCCCTGTGGACTTCTATCCTGGAGTGGAATTTTCTTTCTGTACATGAAGCTTTGGTGCAGAGGGCTCCAGAGGGATGTGAAAGGTCCAGCAGCTATTTCCATTGCCTGGATCAGGAGAAAAGAGGAGCTGTTAAAATGAAAATGGTGGGGTCTGGAATGTGTTAGGGGGAGGAAGTGAGCCAGCAAAGGCTGTTTTCTCCCTTTCCTTATTGTCCTCTAGGTGCAAGCCTGAGCAAACCTGAGAAACCTCTGCCTGTCCAAGTGAATGCAGGTGGTTCCTGGGAGAAGAAAGGGCAGATGCTTCAGGAGTTTGCTGAAGCCAATCTTGATGGTCAGTTCAGAATTAAATTGCCTCCAGCAGAGCACTGCAGTGAGACTGTGTTGTGCAGCCACTCTAATGTGACAAAATATGAGAAAAGAGCTGGTTAAGAAAAGTATTATTTTCCTATTGGCAGCTTGGCAGGTCTTTCTTCTAGGCTTATTACTTGTTGAGCAGCAATAGGTAGTAGGGTAACATAACCTGGCGTGGGGGTAGTTTGTAACAAGGAGATGTCTTCTAAATGTGTGCATCTGAAAGGGATTTGAGAAGAGAAACATACTCTAACAGACACAACCTCTGAAAGTTGCAGCAGTGGTCAGATGTTGCAGAGTTCTGGGGTAGAGTTCTCAGGCCACTGTTTGGTCCAAGTTCAACCAAGGGTCTGTGGGACAGTTACTTTTGGCTGGGCTTTTTGGCAGTAAAGAACTTGTTTGTTCAGTAGTGCAGCTACAGCTAGGAAGGTTGGAAGCATTGTTAGGCAACAAAACTCAGTGTTTAGGGATTTTATGCATCCCAGATGGAATGGTGGATATTGAGCAACAGTATCCTAGGCCCCCCCCTCTGTTTTCTCTCAGGATATTTGTATGTACAAGATTACAGTCAACTATCATGTGAGAGATCTTTGTAGCCAGGATCTGTGAGCTAGGAATGTGTGGACATAGCCTTTAAGGGAATAAGGAAGGAAATATATCAATGTTGAAGAAGAGAACTGGGAATTAGTCAAATTTGCAAAAAGCTTGAAGACAAAACCAAAGGTACTTTCTCTGATATAGTTGAAGGCTGTGATAGAAAGTATCATGGAGGAGATAATAGGCCAGAGGGATCAAGCCTCTGAGCTACAAAAAAGGGGAAGAAAGTGGTGAACCTGGGCTTTAGCTAAATATGAGCTCAACTGCCTCATCTTAGAGCCCTGACCGATATTGTTGTTCCACTGACAGGATCATTGCTCTGGCTGATCCAGAACAGCTGTGCTGATATTTTGAGAACACTTTAGGACCAATACAGGTGTTTTAGGAGCAGACCAAAAGAATTTTCTGAAACCTATTTTGTAGTACTGCAGGCTACACGGAGTGCCAGGGAAGAAGGGAACTCCTATGCATGACTGACAGATGCTCCTCAGCCCTGTTGTACGTGAAGGACACAGTTTCCTTTGGGGCAAACAACTGACAGCAGAATTGCATGTTCAGGTTTATTGAGCCTTTCTGTACAGTTTTCAATAACGTCTTTGGTAGTGGCATCTTACCTTGAGTTTCTGTTGCAATACACTAGCAATTGGTACAACTTAGAACCACTTTTTGCTTTGCTTGTACTCATGAAGAGTGATGTTTTTGTGGACTCTAACAGAATGAGACTTTATTTGCAGATTAGAGCAGAAAGTATATTATTATGGTTGTTATTATTATTAATATTGTTGTTGTAGTTGTTGTTGGCCATTTGCAAATAAGAAATGTGCCCCTGCTATATCATGTTTTGGCCATGTAGTGGAAAACAAACAAATGCCATCAGCTTTAGGTGATAATTTCTACTGTATAAATAATATTATGATAAATTCACAGGGTGTGTTATCTCAAATGAATAATTCAGCCAGTTGCAGTTATAATGAGGAATGTAGTGGAAACTCAGTGGCTGAACATGTATTTTGTGGTGTCTATTACAACACCTTAGGCAAAATTTTACCAATCAGGTTTTATTCCTCAGGGCTTTCTTTTGAGTCTTGGAATCTTTAGTATTTATTTATATGGGGATGGCAGAAATAGAATTGGTTGATTTTTTTTTTCCCAATGTACATTACTCTGCTTCATTTACTTTGACAGAGCAGTATTGTGAAGAATGATACACTTGAAATATTAAACATTTTGCTGGATGTCTGGTCTTGCACTCCCTCTCTGTGCTGAACTAATTCACTTTGATATCCATATGATTTTTGCACACAAAATAATTACAGGATCAGGGCCTTCGTTTTTGACAATTTTTTATACCAATAACAGGAAAACCATACTGAGATAATTGACCTTGACTTCTCACACATGCATGCCTCCTTATCTTGCCATGTAGAACATCCAAGATGGTTAAATCTCTTCCCTTGCAATAGCAGCCAGAAGGACTGATACTTGAGTGGCTGCTGGGAGCAAAGTGATTGCAGCACCAAACGTGAATTGTGAGTCTGTTGATAACACACAAGCCATGATAAGACAGGCACATTTGTCTTATTAATTATTTATATTTGGAATGCACTAACAATATTCTAACAGAGACAAGGTTTGCAGGGAGATATAACTGGGAATCAGTTGGGCTAATAAATGACATACACAAATTAATTTTAATTAGATTAGAAAAACATTCCAAAGAAATCATTGTATGAAAGATGAAATGAGTATACACAGACCCTCTCACCTATTCTTATTCACAACAGTGGGTTGATAATTGAGAGTTAAGCAACTTTTAGTATCTGTGTAGTGGGTTGATTTTTCTGCACAGAGGTAAATCTAACAATCCCCATGTCTGAAGGTGGCCCTTTGCAACCACAGCCTTATAAATTGTAATACAACTTAGAATCCTGACTAATGTTGGGATGTCCAATTGTTCTGGGGAAAAAAAAATGTCTATGCTGAAAAATGAAGGAACAAATAAGTGGAAGTTGATTTTTTTTTGCCAGTACCATGGAAAGGTTATAAAGTTCAGTCCTTTTCATAATAGTCCATTGCAGTATAGGAAACCTGTGCTGGCTTCAGTGTCAATCACTGTTTAGAAATGTCACCAATAATTTTTACCCTGTAAGTGCTCAATGTGTGAACCCCTGGCTCTAATTGGATCCACTGATTTCACTAAATCTCGTCCTGTCAGCAGCTCAGCAGTAGGTAGGATATTGAAGCTCTAATGAATCCAGTAATAACTTTAAATTGCCAACCTGGATTATTTAAAATTTTTATGCTGTTGAAAATAGTTTTGCTTTCCTGAGGAAAGAAAATAATCTCCAATTAGGTTTTAAATTACTATGCTAAATTACTGACCAAGCAAGTGAGACATAGGTGTGCATGTGTGTGTGTATCTGAGTTCTCTCAGCAGAGAAAATTAGAAAAAGAAAATTAGGAGACAATGATGTCCAGATAAGTTGGATCAGAAAAATATGATTTCATGCTTTGGTCCAGCAAACATAGAACTAATTATGGAAGTAAACCTTTTTTCTGAGAAACAGGGGTGACAAATCCTATATTGTTTCAGTAGCTGCTTTGGTGAGATAGAGACAGTGCTGCTTTTTCAACTTCTCAGTTTCTTACCCTGGTGGTCTAATGAAATGTGATGAGATGTGCAACCAGAGGTGTTTCTCTGTGTCCATATGTCTATCTACTCATGTCTTCACCCAGGAATTTTGGAAGTTGTGATGAAAGTTTAGCAAATTTGACAAAGGATTAAATGTCTCAGAGATACCAAGTGTATTCAAATTTGATGTTGCCCAATGCAGAAAGATCCTATTCAGAAGAGACAGTTCAGTCCAGGTCAGGCTGCTCAGAGCTCAGCTGTAGCAGTGAGAGATCCCCCAGCCTGTCTGGGCTTCTGGCCACACAGTGCTGACAGGAGTGAGACTGAAGCCCTGCACTGTCGATCCCTCCGTCCCCTGCCTACGTGCAAGGTCTGCCCAAGGCTCCTTACTGATAAAAGGAAATGTCTCGAGCTGTTGTAGTGGGCAATCCCCACTTTGTGAGGCAAGAGAGCAGCATCACAGGGACCAGAGAGGATGAGGAAAGTTTCTGGAAGCACCAGAGAGCTCAGTGGGTGCAGGGACATTGAAGGCAGCTGCAGCTGATGGAGGAACACAACATGGAAAAACTGGGATACCACACACTGGCGGTTTGGGCTTGCACTTGTGGGGAGGATTTAGGGAAGTGAAGGTCTGAGAATAGGAAGAAATGTAGAGTTACTGGTGATACTGGAGAACACAGGATACAAATCCAACCACAACAAGGCTTCACTAGCTGTGCAACACATGGAACGCTTGGGTTTGGTTCACTTATTTTAGATATGACTCATTTCTTCCTTGATTTCTGTGCTGAAATGGCCCTGCCTAAAGCTCTAATGCAGCAGGGGCTATCCACTGAGATGCAGCAGGAATACTTGCAAGAGCACCTGAGAGAATGTTCTTGTGAATACCTCTCTAGGCTAAAGCAAAAGCTGTTTATCACAAATAAGATACAACTTTTTATTATCCAACTACATAAGTGCATATTGTGTATCATGAAGCTGAACAAGGCTTACATAACCCATAATTACAATAACATTATAGCTTCCTTGTCCTCAGAGATGAACATATCTATCCAAAATATGTGTGCTCTGTCTGAAGACAAGAGCCTGATCAATGTCTGCCCCTGCTATTATGCAGTCATAGAAAAGCCAATGACATAGAATTAAGAGCAACTTTTAAAGCATTGAATATATCCTTTGGCAAATTATGGATCTTATTTTTTATTGCATATGAAGCAGTCATCTGAATAATCATTCTAAGTATTTGTCCACCCTGCCCTTTCTTTGTGCTGTTAAAAACAATATAAATAATAGCAAAGTAATAGCAAATCCTGCATTGTATTTATAATTTCAGTTTTTCCAGTTCAAAATATTCAGGTTTAAAATATTTTAACAACAAATTACATATTTTCTAGATTATTATCTCATTATTAAGATTTGAGTTTCTGTTATCCTTATGTGACATTCTTTTCCTTTAGTCCAGCCCAAGCTCTACATTCACTTACTACTTTCAGTATTTGCTCTCCCTTCTGAATTCTTGCAATATTTAAATGCCAGTACATTTCATTTTCCTATGGTCTCAAGTAGCTGGAATTTGGTCACCTCAGGCCACACAGAAGAGCTGCTTGATAGAATTTTAAAAATAATAAGGAGATAGGCATGTATTTCCTAGCATTGGAAAAGCAGAAGGTTTTTATGTGTGCTTGACTGACTGAACTCTGCTGAAGTGATTGTTCAATACATCTGAGATTGAGCTGTACTACTAACAGCATGCTAAGACACTGAGAGTCTAGGATAGAATCTTTCAATTTTTGTTCCATGCCAAATACATGAATGTTGGGCAGAAATTGCATTTCACTATGTCATAAATTACCCAGGTTTTAGTGTGCCTTCATTCAATCTCTTAATTCCTTCAGCTTGTTTTCTCTTAGTTCCCTTTGATTTGCCCACATCCTCCTGATGCTGAAGTATCCAGAGGAGAGGGGAGGAAAGTGATTGCAGAAGCAAGATAAACTTGGAATGTAGGAAGCTGCGGTTGAATTATTCTGTGTAAGCTGAGTTGGAAACTGCAAGCACAGTACAGAAAGAACATATTCAGATTTTGCCTTGCAAGAAAAGGAAGAGACTCATATGAAAAATGACCACAAAAGGAAATGGGGAGCTGAAGAACAGGAGGATGTAAGCCTGCCACCTGCCTCCTTTGAAACAAAGTAGCTGGTGTATGCATGTTTTCCTTGGATTCATTTCAGTCCAGCTTTCTAAACTTCTGCTTTTCTTACTCTTGGCTCCTTTCATGGTGGGATTTCCCCAAAGATCCATTATTATTTTGCTTCAGGTAAGTTGGTTTCCTTATGCTGCTGCATCAGCCAAAGCTGCACTTCTGTGAACAAATGTTGCATTAATTATGAAGAGTGGAAAGGAGAAGGAGAAAAAAAATCCATTAGCAACACTTAGATTGTAAGTGTCTGATAACTGTTTTAATAACTGTACATTTGTCTTAAGGTTCAGAGACTCCAAAGACAAGTATGTGGATTTGCAGCTTGTTTTCATTGCTTCGTGTGTCTGTAGGTGGAGGAGGAAAAAATAAACATAGATAACACCAAATGGAATGAGTGACTGGAAAGCTAAACTCCTAAGCCCATTTGAGATATTTTATCCAGCTAGTAACCTCTTGCTAGAGATATGCAGTAAATGCTAAAGGAGCAGTGTTATTTAATTAGATAATATTTGCAATGTAAATGTTGATAAATTAGTTAATAGGCTGTATTCCTTCCTTGCACAGGGCTGCTGAAAGTGACAGTCCTTGGAGGAAAGGAGAACTTGCAGCATAAAGTGCCTGCAGCTTCCCCTGTGCCTTCACTGGAGACACTGAGGACAGCCCACATGACTGGAGGGAAGAACAAAGAAAAGTCTTTTCTGGTGGTGTGCTCTGCTTCCCACTGACTTTCCTTAGTAGGAATTTCAAGGGAAATTGACAGAAAGCTTCCTCAAGGTGTGCACCAGGTGTATGTGCATATCCTCTCACTGAGGATATCCTGAGGTCTGTCAGGATTTGGGAAAAGCAGAAAAAAAATACTCAAGAATTGGATGTTGTGAATTTACAACAGGGTTCTTCAAATCAGAGGTGCCTGAACACAAAACAAAACACTCTCCCAACCAGGTATTGGCTGGGAATCTTGTTGGATGGGGAGCTTGCTAAAAGCAAGATCCCCTTATATTCATGGCAGAAAACCAAACCAAAACAGCAGCTAGGACTATATGAATGATGACTCCTGTATCTGTAATCTGAATGGCTGTCTGTGTTTGGGGATCATAAAAATGTCAGAGCTGGTTTCTTCTGCTGCACTTTAGCAAAAATTCCATTTTAGAGCAAAATGTACTTTTACGTGTGCCTGACCAAAATGCAACTGTTAAAACAGAAAAGCTTGGCCAACATTGCAGCAGAGAAATGTTTGGGAAATATTGACTGGAGCATTCATTACTAATTTTTCTAGGGCCAGATTTTCATCATTAGGTTCTCTTCTTGCATATAAAATTTCCTGCCTGCAAATAATTATAAACACATTTTCCTATAAGCAATCATTCAAGTTTTAGAAGTAAAATAGTAATATTTACACCTCTGAAAAAAGGGTCAAGGCCAGAAGGACCTTTACTAGACTTGCAGGTCTACATTGTTTTTTGCAAAAGCTCAAAGTAGCACATATTCTTGACCCATTTAAGTAGTCATGAAAATTCTTACTATTGTCACTTACCTGTTCTTTGGCAATGATTAATCCAAGTCTTTTCAATGTCTCACATGAGCACAGGAACAACTGCTGCTCTGTCTTTGCTATGGATACATCTTTCTTTGCAGGGGTGATTGTCCACCACTTTTACACACATCCCCTGCCACCATGGCACCATTTGTGCCTGGCACAGTACACAAGCATGGCAGAAAGAGTTGTTTTGAATATCTGATTGCTCAGTGGAGCTCTCTGTAACTGGGGACACAGAAACAACTTTTGCACTGAGTTGAGAGTCCCCGACAGAGGCACCTTTAGCAAGGGCATGAATGAGTTCCCTGTGCTGAGCACAGAACCCTGTGCCTTTTCTGCTCATAACTCTTTGGTGATGGTGGCTGCATTCCTCCTGCAGGTTAGCCTTAAAGCTGAAGGTGCAGCTCTCCTGCCTTTCAAACAAAGCAAAGCCCCAGGCTTTTCCCTCAGGGTGGCCGTCCATGGGCGCAAGGCAGAGCCACAGGAAGGACTATGCTGTTCTTGCCTTGCTGCTTTGGCCAGGGTGTTTCTCTGCCCTCCTGTCAGTTGATTTTACCCATGTACAGCGAGCAGTCCTCTGTCTCCTGCCATTTCACTCAAGTCTGAAAAACCCCAGAGTGGCTGCTGGGTTTAATTCGAGTGTTCACAGGTAGCTGGCAATTAGCACTAACCTGCCTACCCCTGCTTGCACCAAGACAATGAGAACCAGAATTCCTTCTGCTTGATGATGATGATTGCTAAGAAACTCTGGCTAAAATGTCTGAGCTGTTCCCTCCCTCTCCCTCACCCAGCTGGCTCTATAATCATCAGCCCTTTTCACTCAGGCTGCAAAGTAGCTCTTAGTAGAAGAGCAGAGGTTGAAAAATGCCAGTCACTTTCATAACCATATGGCAACCACATTGATTGGGTGGCTGAGAAGGGCTGTGATGTTACCACATGTCTGTAATTTTTCTGTTTTAATGTGGACAACCTCAGGTACAACTTTAGCTTAAGCCAAAGGCAGGTCTGAGTGTTTAATCTGTCTCAGGTCATATTGTGCAGTAGAAAAACATAAGTACATTCCTAGCTGTAAAATAGTTGTGTGAGTCCCTTCAGAAAGGAAATGAGACTGATCTAAGAAAAGATTCTGATGTCCTAGGGGTAGAAGGTGCAGCCACAAAAGTTTTCCTTTTTACTGTACATTTACTTTTAAGTAATGCACAGTATAGTAAATATGTAAGAAAAACAATGCATAAAATGAGGTCTGAAACAAAAGGTCTGCTCCACCTCACTCTCACCTGAACTTACTCCTGCTCCTTGCCTCTTGCTGATACCAGCACCTGCATGGTGGCAAGGTGAGATCAACTTAGTGAGTTAAGAGACAGGTAACCCTTCAAAATAATTTGGAAAAAAAAGTTTGGGATAGCTACATGCTTGTGCAGAATGGTGCATGGGTCAGGCAGGAATACCTGGGACAAGTAATAAGTGCTGGGACCATGCCCTGGCCTCTCACACTGAACATGAGGAGCTGGTGATGGACTCGAGAAGCAGGGAATGTGCTGAAAGGCACAGTGTTTATCAATACATTTTCTTTTTGGTGACCTCGCAGTCATCAATTAATTACCCTGTAACCCATGCCTTTCAGAAAAGGACATTTTTCCTTCTGTGGGCATCCAAAGACAAAAAATTATATCCTTACTGTTTTTAAACCATTCACACCACTTGTGACTGGGAGAAGAAAGAATACTTGCCTATCCCTCAGCCTGAAGCAGACACTTGGGGTTTTGGCAAAGTCAGTGGTTAGATGGAAGCACAGAGAGATAAATGTAGAGATTCTCACACTGCTCTGTGCAGCATACGTGGCTTGAGAGGGTTCAGGGGAAAAAAAAGTTTCACAATTCTCTCTGGTTAAACATGACTAACAATGAGGTAATGGTGGCTCAGAAACATGTTGTAGTTAAGGTTGCACTCTAGAGACTGTGGTTAGCTTCCCAGGCTCTGCAATTGGGCCAAGAAAAGTAATTACAGCGATTAATAATAATGTTTGATTTGCCAGTCACATAGTCCATTCCTCAGAGCTGGTTGGTCTGGAGGAGGGGGAGGTAAACTGTAGGAAGGAAATTGGAGCAACAAAGTACAGCTCTTGCAGTGCATAACCAAACACTGCTGGAACCACCTCAGTCTGGTGTCAGCAATTTTCTTGCAGCTGCAAACAGCAGCCGTGGGTTTGTCGGTATGGCAGGGTTGTTAGCCAGTGTTTGTGTGTTCTGTATGGCAGGAATTGTTAGCCTCTGTGTGTGTGTGTGTGTGTAATGCCGGGGTGGATGTGGGCAGTGCAGTGCAGGATAACACTCTGTGCCCCTTGGCTGAGGCACTGTGCTGAACAGAGGAGGCTGCTTTGTGTAACTGAACACCAGGCAGTGATGCTGTGCTCTGCAGAAAGGCTGTGCTGCTTTGCAGGGCTGGACTCTACAGCCAGGATAACATTTTGTATTTCTGAGGATGAACAGCTACGAGAACCTCACCTTTCTGTCGGGGGTTTACTGGGAATGCAGCAGTAAACAGCAATGTATAAGGGAATTGAAAAGGGAGCCTTGCCTGTAGCGCTAATCATAAAACCTTAGTAACATCCCATTGTGTGTTTCCTGCCCCTGCCTGTCAGTGTGCCTGTTGGGAAGGTGGGGCACACAGCAGGGAGCAGGCAAGGGCTGCCATGGCAAAGCCAGCGGGAAAAAAGCAAAAGCCAATCCCTTGGCAAAGTTTGGCTTCGTGATTACTGGAGTCCTTGGTGTCACCACAATGAAGAGGAGTTGCCATGGAAACCATTGCAAAAGATTAAGCATATCAAGGAAACCTGATTGTGAGAGAATGGTTGCAAATGTAAGAATTAAATTAATGTAGAAATTATGTTTTTGTTTCATTTCACAAGTCGTGGTAGAAACCTTTACATTCACAAACATCCAATTAGGAGAGAAGTTATAGTGAAATCTGAAAGCCTTATTTCAGAGAAGCATGATTGCTCTATAATTAAAGGAAAATAAATAGTGTTTTACTATCCAAAATGAAAATCCAGTGGTGCAGACTTTGTTATTCTTCATTTTCCCAGTGTAGGATGTGCTGAATTTTTTGACATTTAAGGCAGACAGGCCACAGTGACCCCCTGGGATACACTCACAGGTGCAGTGGCTTCCAGCCATGGAGTGGCCAAATGAATTTCAGATAGTTGGGAGAGGAAGGGAACACTTAACTCCTCATTCTCTTTTGTCACATGCTGGCCAGGGTCCTGGACCAGCTAAGCTGTGCTCATTTGCAAGTTATGAGAACAGAATGGCAAAGGTCAGTGTTTTATTCTGTCTGCGCTGGGCACTGCCTGTGCCAGTCCTTGGCATAAAGCAAAAGATGCTTCAAACTGTTTTATAGTGATGAGAAATTACTAGCACAGCTGGCTTAGGCAACTGGGGAGAAGGCAGGCATGGAGCTCATGATCACTCCTCCCCTCCTGGTAATGCCCCAGGGACAAACAGGGAGTTGGCATCTAGACCCTACAGAGGAAACTAACACAAGAAACAATTTACAGCTTTCATGCAGTGCTAGAAAATAACCGAGTATCATGGATGGACTGGAGAATCCAACCCACTGACCCTGCCCTTGCATCAGCACTTTGATGTGTCACAGCCATCAAGGGATTCATCCCTTAAAATGGTATTACTGGCCTAGTATAAAATCAATGACACTGGTTTCACCCTGCTGCTCTGAGAACGTTTCCAGGAAAAGGGGGGATTATGTTTCATTAGTGCAAGCACTAAACTCTGTGTCAGGAAAACACAATGAAGTGTTTGGCAATAACAGGAGACAAGCCTAGGATGGCAGAGTATGTGTGTCCAGGGGCTCTTTCTTGGTTTGATATAGATGTGTTGTGTCACTAAGGCTGTCTTGTTCAGCTCAGAGTCTCTGAAATAACAACACTGGAACATCAGAAGAACAAGGCTCCTCCATCTCCTCCTTGGAATGAGTAGTATCCATGCAGCTGGATCTGGCCACAGCCAAGGAGCTCAGGTTTGGTCTAGAAGGTCTTCATTCACTTTAAACACCTGCCCATTGACCAGTCTTCATCCAGTCTTACAAATATAGAGCTCCATTTGCCCAAACAGTGCTACTTCAAAATTAAGATGTCAAGGGAGATAATGAAATTATTAAGTACTTCTCAGTCAGGAAATATGGAGCTGCATAATTTTTAATTGAACCTCTGTGATGACCAATGCCTTCCCTCTCTGTTTGCTTAAGGCATTGCCTGAGGTGACAGAAACTCACACCACAGAAGACAAACACAGCCCCTCCTGATTAAGTTTTATTACTCAACCCCAAAACTTTCATCCAGATAGAGTGTCCTGCACTACACAAACCCCTGTGTCTTCATGAATGAAGGCCAAATTCACTTTCCCAAAGTGTTTATGGTATCAAAACTGTACTAGAAGGTGGTAGGTGATTAAACTTCGCAAGTGTGTCACAGAATGATGGAAGAGTGTTGGATGCTCCACAGCAGATCCAAAGGTCGTGTGCTGAAGATGGCTTTGGCAGTGCAGCTGGACCCTTTCATTTACAGCTGTCACATAAAAACTGTGACACTGGGCAATCTTTGTCTCAATTTTGCAAGATCTCAGACCTGACCACTGCATGGTGCTTTTCCTAAGATACCTCTGAGAGCCCTTTGGAAACCTGAGTTGGTGCGTGTGATTGTTTTAGATGCTGTGAACAGAAGTGCCCTGATACTGGGGTGATGAACGTAAAATAAAACCCCAGATAAAGAAAATAAGTACACCAGCAGACACAGACAGCTGTACTTGTTTCCTGTTTGCATCTGGCTTCAAGTCAAGCTGCTGAGATAGCTCTCTAAAGTCCTGCATGGATGGAGTCCTGCTCTGCTCTGACTGCCTCAGCCTAAAATTTTTGAAATCATATTAAAAACCAGCTGAGGTATATGCTCATATTTTGCTGCTGGGGGCAGCCAGGCTGTGTGGAGCACTCATGGTCTTGTCTTCTGTGTTCAACAAGAGCAAGCAAGATGTTTTCAGGGTCTGGCACACAATTCAGCTTTCCTCTCAGACTTTCTCAGAAGGGGCTTGGCATTTGTTTTGTTGACTTGGTGGGTTTATATGCTGGCACTGATCAATAGCATGACATGTAGTGTTTGTCACTGCTGCACATGGATTCTGAGCCTTGTACAGATCAGGAAAAAACAGTACAATGAAATTAATCCATAAAAGTGTGTTTTCTTTTCTGTATTCTAGCTGACTAGGGAAATAAATGTAAAAGAAGAGAAAACACTTTCAGTTCTTATAATTATTTAAGCCTATATCTCAATGTGAATCTCTTTTAAGAATAGTGCAGTAATTTTTTCTTTCTTCTGCCTTTCCCACACTGTTGTGCTGTTCACTTTATTATTGCTGTCACAATCTGCTCTCTGTCCAATATGATTGCTATCCCCAAAGGTTTATTCTACATAGCAAACATCCTGTAATAGTGACCTACTCTAATAACAGGAAATTTATTTTTAAACTGCATAATGCCTGCTCCATATTAATCTGCTTCTTTTCAAAAAAAAAAAAAAAAGAAAAAAAAGTTTGACATGAAAATCTACTAATATTGCCCAAAGCCTGATAATTCTCTACATAATTTTATATCTTCTGAAGTTTGCAGTGTTCACTAATTTGAGATAGCAATGAGGCATTTTTTTCTTTCTTCTTCTGGTCAATAAATGCTAAATAATAAATATCAGGAAACAATCAAATCAGTCAAACATCAAAGGTCAATGCTCATCAGTCACAATCTTTTCAGAAGCAACTTTATTCTCCTCCTCTCAACCAGTAGCTGAAGAAAGAAGTTAACCCTTGATGTGCATAGACAATAGTCTAAAATACCTTGTGACTCTCATCATACATTCCAGAATGGGTTAATTTTTATTCAACTTCATTCCTCTTCCCTTCCTCCCTACCTAGCCTCACCTTTGTGATACCACTTTGGGGTCAATGGGACTGGTATCCAATGGGTGATGAGACATTAGTCTTGGTTTTTCTGTCTCTAAGTGATTTTCTTGGGAAGCAAGAAAACCCATCCTGTCAGATCCTTCTTCAAAGGGCCCAGTAAGTTTGCATTCACTACATCTGCTGGAATATCTAATGAATAAGTGTAATCCTTTTGGGTTTGCTAACACAAAGAACTAATACATCTTAGACCATATTTAATACCCTTAAGCCTGAAGGGTCGTATTATCAAATCTCTGCTCTATCAAAGTATTTTCAATTGCATCTTTTTTTTTTAATGCCTTTAAACATGACTTGACAGTGCTTCTTCCAGATCCATTTTACATTCTGCATTGTCTGCCTCAAGGATGTCGTATGCATCTCTATCTTAATGAAGTTGAGTTCTGTATCTACTACCAGGCTGTTTTCTCCCAGATAAATCATCATGTCTGCTCCTGTCAGGGCATCTAAAGGAATGCAGGGATGAGAACTCCAGCTGATTTCCACTGGTCTCTCTCTCTTCTCCATTTATCCCTGCACTCTGCACTGCATGGCTAACCCCTAGTTCTTCCCTCATCACTGCTCTGACCCTGATCACCTTTATACTCCATGGTTTTCCTTTTTATGTGTTGAGTGGGGCCTCATGCACTCAGACCATATTGCAGGAAAGAAAACTTGTTCTGTGTGTTAGGCTATCTGGGCATTCAAACAGAAAATAAAATTTCCCAAAACTTCAAGATAGTTTTCCTTCCCAGCTTGGCCAAATCCTTCTTCAGATAAAATACTCACAAAGCTGTCACTGATTCTGACAGGAAGTATCTGCTTAACGCTTTACATTGGTGCTTTCCCATGTTAACATTCAATTTGGACAATATTTAACAAAAAGCCTAATGAGTCATGTCTTAATGTTAGAACTGAGACAGAGTGTAAAGCCATTAACTTTTGTATCTGCTGCCAAAATATCCTGGGAATGAGCTGGATGCTACCAGTTATAGTTGATAAAATGTGTCTGCTGTCCACTGTCTGATGGGCCACTGCCCTCCCACTGAAGAGTTTTGAGTCATTAAAACAGTTACAAGAGGTATGGTTGGCTGTGATTCCCAATCTCTAGGTGTATTTGACTTTATTTGACTCGAGTCTAATTAAACTTCTAAAAAGATGACAAATGTCCTTTCCAATTATTGGATGTGTTTGCTTTTGAAATGCCAGAGCATTTATGGAATCCCTGTTGGTTGGAGCTGCTTGGCCTGTGTTATGATGAGCTGCAGCCTGTCCCTCCATGCTGCCATGGTGACAACTGGAAACCAGTGCACAAAATCCTCGTACTCCCATGGACATGAGGGATACTGACAGGAAAGCTTGGCTTTGTATAAGCTTCTGTCACCATTTTCCAAATTTTCCCTCTTTCTGGCTAGGCAGGATTAAAAGTTTGCTGGAAAAAAAGGGGTGGGGGAAAAAATTCAGTGTGTTCCCTGAATGAATGTCTAATTTCTTTAGTGTGAAACATCCTCCTTTCTGCTTCTGTTTCACATTTGTATAATTGTGTCACATGCAATAAAAATTACAGAAAAAGTATATAAAAACATTTTGGGTTTTATTATCCATTTCAACATATGTATTTTCCCATCCAAAAAGAGAACATCTGTATTCATGAGACCCTGCAAATGTCAAAAAATGACAAAAAATGCAAAATTTCACAGAATTCCTTAGAGTTGTAAAAGTTCTGCCATGCAGACTGCTGTAGCAATATCCTATTAATTTTCCTTAGAATTCTTTTCCATATAAGCAAATTCTCTGATAATGTAAAAAAAATTATACCACTTCAACACTTTTGCAATGAAAAAGAGGTGGGCTAACTTCTAGAGAAAGGCCTCCTCTCCTGCTGGAATAACCACAATATCTATGTAAAAGTAAGGGTTTCACCTGTTACAATCACTCGTTTACACACTTTTAAAACAAAGCAATATGTTCCCCCTCAGATCTAGTTCCAGCATTTAAAATCTTTACAAAGACATCTGAATGCTGGGGTCAGATGCAGTGGGGTGGAGCTTCCCCCTTTCTGGCATGAAAGTGTTTCTGCATTTTTATACTGAGCAAGTCAAAGCTTGTAAAAAGTAATTTATGAACTTGGATAGGAATCTGTGCTTGAAGAGAAAACAGTTGGTGTGATTATGGACAATAATGAGGAAGCAGGTGGGATACTCTTCAGTTTCCACTGACAATATTTAATGGATAAATAGAAATGAAACTTGAAAGAGAACTTTCTTTTCTTGGCATTTGCACTGTCAGGATGACTTAGACCTTTAATTGGCATGTCCAGTACCTTTGCCTAGGTGCGGTGCATTGGGTGCATTTTGCTGACAAGGATGACCTAGTATCGAAAGTAAATATGTTTAGAACTTTCTCTTGGCCCCTAGTTGGGTCAAGTAAAAAATATCGAGGAACTAGATCAGAGAGACAACAAAATATTTCGAAGGAAAATAGTGCATCATATGAAAAACAGCTATACAGGGTGAAGGGAATTAAGGCAACAGCAGCCAGTTGGGATGGGAGAGGATTTTGGGTTGAAAAGTGAGCTCTGGAAGTTGTCTGGTCCACCATCCCAATCAAAGCAGGGATGGAGGTTCACTTGCAAAGCAAAAACTTGAAGAAAAGGCATTTTTCTGCAGTAAGCTGCTAGCCTTCTCTTTTTTTTCTGAGACACAAGGTACACAAGGTGCATACAAACCCCACCATGACACCAGTCAATGCCCAGAATGTCACATTAAGCAGACCTCTGTATCAATTGCTTTTACTTCCAATTACTGCTTCCCAGCCCAGCTCCTGCTCCCTGCAAAGGCTAACTGACTGATGCTGCTGAAGTCACATAAGTGCTGATAATACCAAGAATTTGGTCTGCACTTTATCAGCAGCCCTCAAATCTCATTACCAGGTGGATAGACATCATTATCTCTTTATCCTGTTGGGAATAACAGTGTGCAGAGAAGTTCCTTGCTGAAGGTCATACAGCAAGTCACTGTAAGAGTCTGAAAGTGGAATTAAGGTCAGTTGTATCCTCATCACAGACACTCACATGTTGATAAAGCTGCTGGCATTGCACCCATGCAGTTATCAGGACCATTAACTGAACCTCCTGGTAGTGGGGATAGGAGGGCTAGTGAGTAAGAACTGTCAAATGTACCTGTCTGGAAAGATGTTCTCTGTCCTGAAAGATAAGTACTAAGCTGGTGTTTATGTGATGCTTAAAATTCAGGCTTTTCTAGTGTTTCCTCTTGATGTTATTTTTTTTTTTTTTGTCTGTATAGTGTGACCAGTATGTATATATACCACACAAAGTATTTCTTCTCCCTCAGAAAAAACAAACCAAGAATAGAAGACACTTAAAACTGAAAGTGTTGCTAAAAGTCAGTACATAAACCTGAACTCAAATGTGCATTTGAGGTATATCAGCTATGGAAGACTCCTGAAGATAATAAGAGTGGCTACTGAAGCTTACCTCTGCTATGATAAAACGTGTTGCCTGCTGAGAGAATGTTTGTCTGGAGTGAAAAATCAATGGATCATGGCAATTCCTCACTGTTATTTATTTTAGAACCGATCCAGTTTGAACAGCAGTGCATTTGATCTAGCAAAATCCAGTAATTATTTGCTACTATTTCCATTGGTGAGCTTTGTTCCATTTCTTTGTCATGCTTTGTAGGCTCAGGAAGATCTTTCTGTTTATCTATGCAAATATTTCATTCATTGACTCTTTATTTTCTTTGTTTCTTTCCCAGGAGGTATCTTTATTCATTACAAATCTAAGTCCTTTTCTTTAAGCTCTCTAGCTATGAAATGCAAGATATAATCCCTCAATTTATTCCAGTCTAGGAAAAAAAATCAACAGAAGAAAGGCTCAGGATATGTCATAAGATTTATTTCCACTTCAGCATTTTAGACAACAGATGATCCATTTACAAAGCAGTGATCTGTGTCCAAGACTGGACTTCCTGACAAATGGATGTACAAGGGAAATACACATTCTGAATATGATTTCTGATTACCTATGACAGGTACCTGAGGGTGTCTGTCCCTTTACAGCTTGAGAATTTTGTGTATTTTTTAATGTAAAAAAATAAATTCCTGTTGAATTGAACTGAACTGATAAACTTCAGGGATGAAATGAGGTCCTGATTGTTGCCAAGACAAATAATTATTAATCTTTAGAAAATGCTTTAGGGTAAATAAATATTGTTTCAAGTATATGTGAGTACTTTTGGAAAAAGTAGAACAGCTGAGAGTACTAGAATAGAGGCAACTTTAAAAAGAATAGAGAACTTTTTTTTTTAATTCAAGCTGTTTAAAATTAATTTAAATGTCTGCTCCTAGTGTAGTGTCTAAGATAAGCTACAGATATTCACAGTTGCCATGAAGGTGAAGGTCCAGTGGAAACACCACTGGGGGAATTAATTTCAACCTATTATTCTTCAGCATGTATATTGTTCACAGGATAATTCTATTACCAGACACTGTACTGAAATGGAGTAGGCAGAGCCAGTTGGAGTGTGGGGATCTTGAATAGGTGCTCACAATAGCACATTCATTTTCAGCCACCATACAATATGCAAGTCTATAGACTGTGATTTGTAATTGACCTTAAAACTTACCATCTACATGCCACAGTTCCTGTGAGTACCCCTCAGTTTTCCTGCCAGTTTTACAATAAAGCATTTCATCACAAAAGTTTCACAAATAATGTAGTCATCAGTACTTTGAGAATTTTTTTCCTTTCTGTTTCAGAATTAGCTGTATTCCAGGCTAATAATTACAATGAGCTTGTGACATTCCTTATCTAAGGGTAGAACAATGCCTCAATAAATAGAAACAGTTCCTTTTTATGATTTATAGAAATAGAGCTGTTTAAGGGGGCAAATGAGACTTCTTTGATTTCTGTTGTATGTGCTGTTTGATGATAATGGGGCAGAAGTAAACATGACTGTTTCACGGGCTCATCAGGGTCTGGTGAGGCGCAGAGAGGGACAAGGACAGAGAAACTCATTGCCTTAGGCAGAGGGGTGTTAGCAGAGTCAGTACCTGGGGCAGCAGCACCAGGTGTGGGTGCTTGGGGAGTGGCAGCAGACTCACTGCTCTGACCTGCCCAGGGCAGTTGTTCATGCCCATGTCCCTGCTGTAACACAATCCTCAGCAGAAACCAAACAACCTGGGTCTGAAGGCAAGGGCTAAAGGAAAGGGCTGTGCCTCTACCCCTGGCCTTCTGCATGTGTGACTGGAATAGAAGTAGCATCACGATGGATTTCCTGCGCTGATGCTCCTTCCTATCCTGTCCCTAAAATAATTCTGTTTCAACCCAACAATACTACTGGGAGTGGTAGAGGAGATGAAAATGGCACCAAGCCACACAGCCAAGACACTCCCTGACCACAGAGAGAGCTGGAAATGGATCAGCTTGATCATGCAGCTATTGAGCACTATTGACCTTCTCTGCCTCTTTTCCTTACCACTGAGTACAAACAGGTATTGGGGAAACCTGGGACAATGGGTAGAAGGTACCTTTTATCCACAGAAATTTACAGAATGAGGGCATTTCCTTTTACCCATTTACAGAATGTGGGTATTTCCCTGTTTTGTGGGGATCTAAAAATCTGGAAATTATTCTGCTGATTTTATTCAAGGGACTGTTTTCTGCAGTCGTTCTTTCACATTTTGAATTTTTTTAATCTGAGAAATTCTGCTGAACAGAGAACTTTAAAATGGCCAAGATAAATACCATTCCACTAAGCAAAGCTATTCTGTGGAGCTATGGAATCTACTCAACTTACCAGGAGGTTCAGAAAGGGATAATAGGACCAGAAATTTAAATTAACTAAGACATAGTAAACCGAGATCTAGCCAACATTTTTGGAAAATTAAAAATCAAGAAAATAAGTCCAGCTATCCAAATATTCTTACCCCAACTATTTAATTTGCTAAGCACACTTGCATTGTGTTTATATTGTATAGTGCATTGTATTTTACAGGGGTTTGGAATATTGTCTCCTGGTAGAAAGGAAGTTGTTAAACAATTGTCCTTTTACATCTGTCAGCTCAAGGCTATTCATATTTATTCTAGTGGAGGCTGAACCTTTCAACTATTTCCTCACATCCATCTGTCTTATCCCTCCCACGGCAGACAGTCCTCCAAAAAACATTTAAGACTTTTGTGAATGACAGGTAACTGTGTGCAACTTCGAACTCCCCACATCGTACCCAATAGAAATAAATAGATTAGATGTCCTCTGATTACAAGAAACCTTGTCAGAAGAAATGCTGTTACACATTTCTGTCACGCAAGATAATATTAGGCACCAAAATGATGACAAGTTACACATTTTGAATAGGCCTAGCTCATGCCTAATGTAGGACCCACTTGAACATTGTAGTTTTGAAAGTTTGGTACAGGCTGATAATAAATGACCTCATATTCCACTAATAAGAGATTGTGGGAAAGGGGGAGAGAACAGAGGAGACAAAACTTAATGAAGAGTGAAAATACAGAGACTGAAAAATGAAGGGAAGAACGTTCATCCATCCTTATTACTTACACAAAAGTTAAAACAGGATAAGAATAACTGTTGAAATGTATACCAAAAAAGCGGTTTCTGGCATCTCTCAGCTCTGCAGAAACATTCCTGATAATTTGTACTTCACACAGGAAATCATAGCCACATATGTCATTTTGAGAAATTCAGACTTCTGAGATTTGAAAAGTTCCTCTATTTTTTCGAGCACAATACAGCTACAGTGCTTTAAATTATAAGGGAGTAAATCAAGAATAAAAGACTTGACTTCAGTGAAATTTGACTGGATTTATGTTCTTGTAATTGAAAGTCTTGTTGGTGAAGAGCCATGAGATGTTACATATACTAGTTCCAAAACGCAAGAGGGCTGATGGGTTATCTCTACAGCACAAATAATGAGACTATTCCTAGCATTTTTCAGGGAAGAAGCAATTTGTAGGAGTTTTCTTTCATTTATTTCAAGTAACAATGAACAAACACTCTGAAGGAAGCCAGGAAGGAGAAGCAGCAGCAGGGATCTGGCAAAAACAACACATTAAGTTGCTCTATTAATAAACTGATCAAGGCCAGAGCTTAAGCACAGGCGCTGGCTGGAGACAGCCCTGCCCCTTCCCACTGCTCTGCCAGGCACGGCGTGGGCTGGTCCAGCTCCTGGCACACAGCTGGGTGAAGGTCACCCTTCTTCACAGAGGGCTTAGGTGGGTCCTGCCACCTGGCACAAAGCTTGGAGAACCAGCCCCAGCTTGTTTTATATAGAAGTGGTTGGTGAAGTTACTCAAGGTCATGGGAAGGAAAAGGAGCAGTGGTTGGCAACTCTTTCTCCATATCAGTAAGAACCTGGAAAATATCTGATGAGGAATGAAGAAGGTTAGGTTAGGCCAGGTCCTGTTTCCATTAATTATTGGTTTGGGGTTTTTTCCTCCACCTTTTTGGGTGTGAACACGGTAGGCTAAGAGAAACCCCACCATCAGTGCAGTTTCCTTGGGGCTGGGTTGGAAGGCTAAAACAGACATTGTGTACCTCAGGGCAAAGCAACAGCACCCCAGAATCCCAGGATATCCAAGAAGGAGGATGGCAGCTGAGAGATTTCTGTACTGATCAAGAGTAGGTAAAATGTAACTTCATGGAACCCACACTTCCCAGAGACCTCTTACACACTCAGGTCTGAGGAGTGGGTGTGTCTGTCTCACACACTGACATAATGCTAACACTGTATGGTCCTGGGAGAAAAACACAAAGGGATCCACAAATGTCTCCCTTCCTCACAGTCTGCCCATACTGGTCCTGCTATGACTCCCTCCCTGCTCCTTCCCCATCCCCAATCCTAAATCCTCTGACTGCATCATCCCCTCCCACTGTCCCTCCCTCCACTTCTGCATCCATGGGGCTTCTTCAGTTTGTAAACTCTCTGGGGCAGTGACTGCTCATTTAAGTACAGCCCTAATGGACACTGCTCTTGGCTGGCCCCAAGGCACAATCACAATAAATGTGAATAACAATGATAGTGACAAACATCAACATTAGTAATTACAATAATTATTATTGTTATTATTATACAGTCACCAGAATGACTTAGTAATTATTTGCATAATTTGTATAAATAATTTGCATAAGCAGAATAAAAGACTGCTCCCATATTCAGAGATCTCAACCATAACGTTTTGTTCCCCGTATGTGCCAAGGATTCCCACTGATGTCAGTGGGAGATTTTTTCCTTGCTTATTCTCAAAACCAATTGCTCTGATGACAGAAATCAGTGGGAGTCCCAATAACATGTGGCTTCATCCAGTGGGGTGCTGAAGGTGCTTTGCTACCCCTGTCTCCAATTAAGCTCTTTAGAGATGGAGGTACTCAGCACTCTTCAGAACCTCCTCGTGATGTGCAGGATTGAGCCCCTCAAGACAGCTGTCTTTGGGCTCTGACTATGCAAAGTGAGCAGAGATTTTTTTCCCTTCTTCATTTTAATTGTCTATTTACAAAACAGATTCCAGCAGCTCAAGAGCATTTATGGCCTAATGGAGAAAGCCACAGTGGGTGGCTTTTTGGCTCTCAAGAAGGGAGAGCCTCATCAGTGGCAGAGTGAGGAAAGTACACAATGCAGGCAGGGCAAGGAGCGCTGGGGGAGCAGGGCAGACTTACAGAGGTGTTTGCAGAGAGCTCTTCCAAAGGGCTGGCACTGCCTCCAAGCTGCCAGTCTTAGGGGAGAAAACACTGTATTTCAATGCAGAGCACAGAATAATCTGAGAGGCACCAAATGTCTGCGACAGTATGTGTTGTCATTTCAAGGGTACAGTTTCTGAGGCTTCTTGCACAATTTTTTAGTTTACAAGCTCTTTCAGGATGTGCCTAGGTCTCCCAGAGAGGGATGTAATCTCTGGCATATGACATTAGGGCACTTTGCTCCAGAAGCAGTATGAAAATTAAGTTAGAAGAATGCTGAGGAAAGAGCTGAAACATGAAAGGCTGACATAATATGGGATGGCAGGGCAGAAACTTCAGGTTGCCACGGAAAAGCACTTCTAGGCTTAGGATTTGTGGCTTAATGCTGAGCTAAATCTCATATGTTGAGACAGTTTGACTTTTCTTGTAGACAAAAAGAGTCAGCCTGAGAGGTTAAAGCCTGCAGTGCAAACCCTGCAAAGCCCAGAGAGCTGAGGCTCTCCCTGGGCTGGGAGTGGGGCTCTGCCCTGCGCTGTGCAAAGCCTGCTCATGTGTCCCAGCACCAGCTGGGTTAGGTTAGACTGCAGGCAAAGGCATGTTTTCAATGTTTGCTTTCTTGTTGGGCAGTCAGTGCTCCCTTTTGCTTCTGGAACTGCTCTGGCTCTGTGGCTGGAGGAGAGAGCAGCAGGACAGGCTGCAGTCGCTGCTATCCAAACACATCATTAAACACAGGCATGCCAGATCTTACAGGCATCTGGCCTTCCTGCACTTGTTTGGCTTAGTGATGAGCAAGTTAGAGCTTGCTTCCACTCCACAAAAATGCATCTGCACAGAGGGGAGAATTTCAGCTGCTTAAATCTGGAAACTGGCAGAAAAGATTATTTGTTGTGCGACTCTAATTTGTTTCTTGCCTCTGTAAAGCTGATCCTCTCCTTGATTATGAGGACACTCCACAGCTCCTCAGGAAACTTAGTTCTAATTAATGACCTGTGACTATGAAGGAAAATATAGTGACCTCTCTGTCCATATACACAGACCTACTCACAGTGCCTGCATTTTGTATTCATTTTATGGCCATGATAAGGATGATTTTGGGTTGTTTTTCTGTGCTGACAAACCTTTTAACCCAGCTATTCAGCCACCTCAAAAACCTCTTTTCTTCCTCATAAACCACAGCCTTACACACTGTCAGCTGCAGAGTTAGGTGGGTTTTAACAAATGCCATATTACTACCCCTTGGGGAAGGTCTGATTGTGTACCTTGAACCATTTGTCTCACTCAAGATTTTAGTTTTGAATATTGACAAATGATCTAGGAGGGAAGATGTTTCTCAATTATTATTTGCCACCTTTAGAAAACCCTCTATGCCTAGGAGAAGATTTTAATCTCTAAAGTTCAAAATGCTAATCCAGCTTTAGTGGAAGATAAAGGGAAGTATCCTGTACACTAACTATGGGAAAACAAGAAATCCCTACAGATTGTTCCCCATTTCACATTTTTTATATGTTCTCATACACACAGACATTATTCCCAAGGCTCTATCATTTTCTTTTCTTGTAACTGAAAAAACAGCTTAGTGCCTCTAAGTCAGAAAAGAATCTGTTTTCCAAGTTTTTCTTGAAGCAAATCTCCATTTTTTCAGCTGATCTCCTGGTAATTGCTTCATCTTATAGAGTTAATTTTCTCTTCACTTTATTGCTATCTTCAGATTGCCAAAACTGATGCCAAAACTGACTCATAATAGATGCTCACTCAACATTGTTTTTGCATTATACATTATAGGGGTCAGGATGTGATTACATTATTAAATTTTATACATGAAAGAAGTATCTGCATTTGAGGAATCAGTTGAGAGGAGAGGGGGAAGGCAGCCTTTGTGTCCTATACTGAAAGACTCATCCTTAAGGCTTGATTTTGTGTATAACCTTGGGTTTTTGCACCTGCATGAAACTAAAGGCATTTACATGTCTAGCTATTATACCTGATTGCTGGTTAATTATGCATGTGAGAATGGCAATGGGGGAGGGAGGAAAATAGATCTAAAAATATTTTTTTCTTGGTGTTTTAGATAGACTGAGATATTTCCCACATAAACTCCTTTACAATAAAAGGCATTTGGCAGGGAAGTGAGAGGTATGGCTTATGAATACCAACACAAATACCATTTTCTAGCCACGGCATCTGAACATAAGTGAAAACGTGTTAAATACACTCCCAGCCAAATTTCAAAGCCAATTAATCTTGATTTTTTTTTCTTCAAACAGTCATTAAGGGCTGGAGAAGAAAATGCATATGTTTCAATATCAAAGGTATAGCAGGTTATTTTGCTCATGTCTTTGTCAAGCAACATTATTTGCTTTAGGACTGTGCTGTTCTAAAACTCCTCGTCCTCACTTGAAGCAACACTGTGTGGAGGATGATTTGTCATCCTCAACACTGTAAATCACAGCTGCATCAAAGACACTTGATAGAGGGAGAGGAAAAGATAGAAAATATTGTATTAGGGCTCCTGTATTTTTATTACTCTGGAGAGGATAAGAAAAGGGAAGAAATAAGAAAGATACATTGTATTTGTTCAGCAATGGAGTGTGCATCCATGAGAGCTAACCAAATGTTCACAAATATGCTCATTTTGTCTGGCATTATGTAGAAGACATTTTCAGGGGTGCCAGGTTACTAAGTCCTCAAATCCATTTACTGTGACCTGGAACAGTTGTTGATTTCCATTTCAATAGTTATTAAGGTTTTTTTCCTAACCATCAACGAAGCTTGAAATAAATACATTTTATTAGAGTTGGCAAGTCTGAGAACAGATGTGAGATCTCCCATAATCTAAAGGCAGGGAACCCATGGGACAGCAGCGCTCAGGACGAGGGCTGTTTCCTTCCAGAAAGCATTGGCTGTGGAAATTCTCAAAGTGTGTGAGGTCTGCACACATTTCAGTTATGTAAAAGGAGAACTGGAAGGTATTTTACCCAGTTCTGGTCCTTGTCATTTTATTCTGTTAATGCGCAGGGAGATATAATGTCATGATATATTTGTTTGCACTTGTTTGTGATGCCTAGTCCAGATTGCACAGACATTTTACAGTATTAGACCCCAAAACCCAGACCCATAAATCACAAAGAACATCTGCTATTCCCTTGTGGGGAGGATCTTAAAAGAGTGTCTTCTGAGCATCTCTGTTGCATGTCATTTATTACAAGTGGGCCCTGGGCCTGGAACAAAAGAGACCTCCTACATCCTCTTCCCCAGGCAGCAATTAACTGACCTCATCTTCCCACCCCCTCCATCAGCCCCCACGACCAATTATCCCAATCAGCCTGTCTGAAGAAGGCAACTGGCTGAACAGGTGGACCATTATTCTAAATAGTTTTGGGCACTTGAAAAAAAAGTATAATGCAACAGGGTACTTACACAATAGAGGCTGATATTGTAGAGAAACTCAGTTGTGTGAGAGTATTTGATTGCAAAGATCATTATAATATTTTTCATTATCTTTTTTTCTTGAATACAAGTGTGTATACATGTGCCTGTATGTGAAATAAAATTTTGTAGGTCTTTTGAGGTCTTTCCAAATTACTGGGTAGAGCTTATACAAGTAGTAGCAATTCTATGTATCAGTGTCTGGCCTGTCAGAAATAATCTCTTGGTAGGCCAGTACAGCTTCTGACTATTGTCAGAAGAGAATAGGTGCATAGAGGCTGACCTCAGCCCACAGGGTGAACTAATAATATGGTAGAGGGTAGCAAAATGTGTTGAAGTGCAGCAGAAGTGCTTTTGGTCCCTGGACAGTCATGGGCCATGGTGATGAGCATGCAAACTCTGTCATGCAGGTGGGAGAAGCAATTAAGATCCTCCCTGGAAGAAGACAGCTGAAACAATAGATGCTACTGTTCAAATCACTGTCCTTGGGGCAGGCCTTGACTAAAGGAGAAGAAGGGGAGATTTCTTGAATGGGAAATAAACATTGCTTCAATTATATGAGTACAGAAGTAGAAGATGAACAGAAAGTGGCCTAACAAAAACAGGAAAATACTGACCCTGTGGTCTTGGGAGAAAGCAAAAAGAGAAACAGTTATGTGTCCAACAGTTATGTGACACATAACTGGCCATACCCCAGTTTGAACTTCTGGGCACGAAAGTATTTATATTGGTCTTGGGAAAAACGAAAGAAAAGTAGAATATACAAAAGTGAAAAACAGTGATTTATTTCATCAGTGCTACCAAAACAAAAATACTCCCGAGGTCTAAAGTACTAAGAAAAATATATGATAGATATATCAAGGACGAAAGTGTTGAGGAATATTGTCCAGATAGTAAGAATAGAAGCAGTGTCATATATTTTTTGAGTTTCTTTGTTTTCTGTGCAGTTGTCAGCATACAATCAGTTGAAGCTATATGGAATTCTGCTATATGGAACTCTGTGTATGAGCGTGTGGCTATAAGAGTTCATGAGCATGTGATAAACACAAAACTGGTACCACACTGACTATAGCGTGCACATGCACATATTTGATTAATTTCATAGATTGTGCCTCAGATCTCTGAGAACTAATGCAAAAATAATAAGTGTCCAGCCCTGTAATATTTTCCAGACAGTCAATCTTTTAGCAAAGTAACAAGTTTACCGACTGCATCCTTCTTGGCTGGCTTAAATTACTTCAATATTCAAAATGTCCTTTCTCAGCTTCCACTGTGAAATATGGGAAATCAGGAAAGTAGCTGTTTCTAATCTAATTGTTTCAAAGTCCATTCTGAAATCTGTACCCTGCCGAATCAATGGCAAAACTCCAACAGACTGAAGTGGAGCCCAGATTTCATAGACAATCTGGAATAAAGGAGTGATTTTTCAGGCTTCCACAATAAGTATTTTAATATGCAGCTTATTTATGTACTGCTACAAAAAAAAGTTAAAGACCTTGGCACTCTTTTATTGGCAGCATTTTGGCAATGTCTAGTGAAGGGCAACGAAAATGATTAAGGGATGGAGCATCTCTCTTACAAGGACAGGCTGAGAGCTGGGTCTGTTCAGCCTCAAGAAGAGATGATGAGAGGGGACCCTGCCGATCAGTATCTGCAGGGAGGGTGTCAGGGGATGGAGCCAGGCTCTACTTGGGAGTGCCAAGCAAGAGGACAGGAGGCAATGTGATATGAGACCCCTGAATATGAGGAAGAGATCGTCCCCTGTGTGAGTGACAAAGAAGCTGTGGAGTCCCTAACCCTAACTCTAACCCTAACCCTAACCCTAACTCTAACCCTAACTCTAATCCTAACCCTAACCCTAACCCTAACCCTAACCCTAACCCTAACCCTAAATGGATTTGTTCAAGACCCATCTGGACACAGTCCTGCTCCCTGGGATGGCCCTGCTTGACCAGAGAGGTTGGAGCAGAGCACCCACTGTGGTCCCTTCCAACCTCACCTGTTCTGTGTGAGTCTGTGATTACACTTAGTGTTCTGCCAGTTTACTAGAGATGAGCTCCAAAAGTGCACAAAAACATCAGGCCTTATGTTAACAGAGCTACTCTGGCTAAGGAGGATATAGCTGTTTTGTAAGTAAAGTCTCAATCTACTGGAACATTTTTGCTTTGAATGAAGACTATTATGGTGCTTTATTTGAACACAAAAATCTAATGGAAATAGATCCCCAAAACTAGAAGTTTTGAGTGGATTCATTGAAGCTTGCTTAAATATTTTCTACTGCATTTGCCAAGTTGCATTATTATTAATCATACTGTTAGCAATATCAAGTGACCTCCCTTTTGCAAAAACCACCAAACTCTTGTCTCTAAAGCACTCAATTACATAGCAGATAGGTATTATTGCCCCATTTTATAGACATGGAAACAAAGAGGGAAAAGCATCTTTTTCAAGGCCAGGAGCTCCTGTGTTCTGTGCCTCAGTAGAGCTTACTATGCAGTAGGCCATACAGCTTCCGGCTGGTTGCTGGCGATTAGGTGTTTTTATAGCAAACTCTTTGTAATTCTTAATTTTTCCTGAGGTAAAGGATTGGTGCTTGGCTGTAATGCCTATAAAATGCTAAAGCTGTTAAAACACAGTTTTTGTTGTATGTCATCCAATTTGCAGTTGGGAAAGAGTAAAATTTGCTTAAATTGAAAACATATGTTGTGCTGGAAAGTACGTAATGGAATTGCCACCTTTGCATATTTGAGTTCCATGCCTTCTCTGAAATTTACACAACAATAAACTGAACTAACAAAGCTATTTTAGCCATTATAGATCATTTTATTTGGTGAGATAAGAATCTTCATGCTAGAGCTGGACAGGAAACATTTTTCATGTCTTCTAAAAGCTTTCTTGATTTCAAAGCTGTTCCTGTTCGGGATCAGGTGACCCTAGAGGCTACTAAAATGTGGTGTGAAAGAAGCTCCTCACCCATCCCAACCTGGCATAAACAAAAGGCCAGATTCTCCTTCAGATGATGAGATGCTTGTCTTAGAGAACATGGTACTTGCTGATCTTCACCAGAAACTCCACACTTTTTAATGGTTATAAGCATTTTAAGAAGGAAAAAATTAAATTCACTTTTTTCATTGATTCAAAAAATGTGTTTCAAAATTTCTGTCAAGCACCCGTTTATATTTTCAGCAAAAATGCTGTGGCTGAGATATGTCTCCAACAGACTTTAGGCTGAGAGATTTTCTTACTCTCTCCACTCAGAAATGGGTATGTTTTCTGATATTTATTTTATGAATCACAACCAGCCACCCTTAAAGCGTGGATTCAGAATGTGCTGTGAGAAAAGCTTGTGACACAATTGTAACACAATTCCTCCATTGCTATCCTTCCCCTTTCTTCTTTCTCTGCTACTGTGTCGCTGTACTTGTTAAATGTCTAAAGGAAAGGTTTTGCATTTATCTTCAAACCAATGTGTCTTAGGCATTTTATTTTGTTCTGATGTGTTAAATTTTTCTTTTAAACCTTCACTCTTACCCTCCAGAATTTCTTTCTGTTTTACTTGACTGTTTTCTTCCTGTCATCTTTTCCTTTTTTCTTTCTGTTTGTGACTGTCATTGCCTATGGGATGGGAAATGGCTGCAAGCCAAAAGCCAGAGAGCAATCATAAAAAGCTATCAAAGGATGAGTAAAAGATGAGAGTAAATATGATAGTGCTGTCCTCTGAAAGCATAATTACAGCACCTACCTGCCTTGCCTGGCTACAGACAAGGATATCTTTGGGACTGGTGGAAGGACAAAATTGTATACTCTGTTCAGACAGATACATGACTAATTCTGCATGACCACTGGTTAAATTGCATCTGAGAAACAACCGGCACATGGAGGAGAATACTCTGAACTTTGAACCCATATCTAGTTCTCCAGCTGAAGGAAGAACTTCTGAGAAGACCTGACAAGTGTAAAGGCTTGGATTAGATAACAGAATTTTTTTCCCCTAAATAATTCTTCTCCTATAATGCTAGAAACTTTGCATTGTTGGAAAAATATGATGACAGAAAATATTTCAAGTACACTAATAATTGCTTTCTCTCATTGCCCAAGAGTTTAAACAGGCTTCTGTCAAAATGAACCTGTTTGCTGAACAAAAATTGCTTATCTTTTTGTTGCATTGTTTTTGTCTTATTGTTATCATAGTTGTTGCTATTATAATTAGTCCCATTGCTTCTACCCTTGTGCTCCAGACACGATAAAAATCTGATGCGCTTTAAGAATTCCTGTTGTAAGGAACTCAACCTCAGAAATCAAATCAATCTCAGAAGGGTCCCCTTTCTCTTTCCACTGAGCTTTACCCCAATATATATTTCAGATCCATACCTCAAGGACACTCCTGACCTTTTATAGCCAAATGTTTCAGCCTTAACAACTAAGCTAGGTTAGTATTGATAGATCACAGTGGAGTAGAATACTGGTATATCATGCACCTCTGTATCATGTATTTTCTTGTAGAATTATATTACTGTTTAGGTCACACCATCTTTGTTATATATTTGTAGCATTGCCTAAACCACTGGATTTCTAATCTGTGATTAAGAAGTCTGGATAACAACACCACCAGAATAACATTTTTACTACATGTTTGAGGTTCAAGTGCCAGATATATTCCTTTAAAAGCTACCAACCAGTACATTAAAACTGGTTTGGGAAACTACTGGAATGCAAAGTGTATAGTTGATTTACTGTACTAGGAAAAAAATTGTATCTGCCTCTTCTATATATAACTCATTACAATTTGCTTTCCCATGGTGAGGCAGAACTGAATGACAGTGTTATCCACTGACTGTGTCTATGGAATAAACCAGTGCCTTAACACACTCATGCTTGCCTTAAGAGGCCAGTGTAGGGATCTAGTAGTGTTGTGAGCTTAATATAGTTAGTCTTTTCAAAAAATCACGTCAGAACTGAATTCACCATGTCGAGGAACATTTTGACATGACCTCATGCTGGAAGCAGCTGCTTGATTAGAGTGACTTCTGGAAGAAGTTTGTCTGTGTTCTGCTTCAATACATTCCTTCTTTTTTCATCATTATGCTAGAGGTGTGCTTCGACTGCAAAGACCAGATCTGTATTCAAACTTCTTCAAAGATGGGCAGTGTTTGATGTCTAAGGGCAAATGAAGGTTCTGCACAAAATAAGGTTGCAGGCAAAGGCACGTAGCAATTACTTTGAGATGCAGGATGAGAGTTCCTTGAAAAACGTTGATGCTCTTGTTCTTTACTTTGTTTATGGCTCTAGGGATGAGTTTCAAGTGGCAAAAGAGTGGAAACAGGCTAGGATATGTCCCTGTTGGACTCTTGCTGTCCCAGATGTTCTTTCAAAGCTCTTTGTTTATATATGTCTATGTCTGATTTTCTGCCACAGTAAAAAAAAAAGTATTCCCAGAGAAAGCAAATATTCTCATAGTCTCTGGAGGCAAAATCAATGCAGTGCATCAGACTGTGGCTTTGAAGTCCCAGCACAGGCTGGAGAATGAGCTTGAAGCAGAATTGATAAACGGACTGGATGAGAGGTCAAATATCCTTGGATCCTGCTGGCTGCAGCTCTTGCTGCTGATGCTGAAGGAGAGTGGCAGGTTCATGGCAGGATGTGGTGGCACTGACTGCAAAGAACCTGAGCGGGCTGTGCAGAGCCCTTGGCAGCTGGAAGAAGCCTTGGGGAAAGGAATAAGTCCAAAAGAGAATACCATGACAGACACAAACAAGACAATAAAGGATGAGGGATATTATATACTGTCTTATACATGTACTTATATACAGTATTGTACTGAGATAAGTGTCACTGTGATTCAGCTTTATCTATTTGGTCATTAACATCCCTGGTATGCACAAGTTTAGCTGATTTTACTCAGTTTCATATTAGTAATGTAAGGAACCTGGGCAGCTCAGCTTTTTTTCCTTCCTGAGTCCCTCTTCTTTCTCTCCATGTCTTTTGTACTGGGGAGCCAGAACTGGACACAGCACTCCAGCTTTGACCTCACCTCTTTTGAAAAAATACAAAGGATCATCTTCCCAGCCTGCTGACCATATTTTGCCCAATGTAGCCCAGGATAACTTTAAACTTTTTTGCTGCAAGAGTTCATTGCTGGCTCATGCTGTCTTGTTGGGGGCTGTGCTAAGGGCCCATTTCCCCACTGACTTCTTACTGGCCACCAGCTAGAGCACATCTCTGACATTGCTGCCAATTGCTCAGGAGAAGATTTGCTGCCCAGAAAGTCTCCCAGGTGTTTCTGCAGAGCATGCCCAGCTCTGCCACACTGACAGGCATGGCAGAAAGTGCAGCCTCTGCCCGGATTTGAGCTCTGTGCTTCCCGATGGAACAGTTTGGGCCTCCTGGGCTGTGAACAAAGGCAGAGAGCTCTGCTGCGCCTTGCCTGCTCAGCTGCCCCAGGTATGGCAGAGCAGAACAGCTTCACCTATCGCACACAGTGGCAGCAAGGCTTGTGAAGATCCTCACTTTCTGCACAAGCTAGCCCACAGGTTGTGTGTAGGAATTGCACTTTAGTCTTGCTCCTCCAGTGTTGGTACCTGAGAAGGGGATTAGCTGCTGTCCCCATCAAAAGCACAGAGCACTAAAATAGTTCCACATGGCAAAACATAGCCCCAAGTGACAAAGCATGCATTATTTTCCTCTCCCAGAGTGTCTGGAACAAGCCATACTGAATGATGTGTCACATATTAAGAACAACTTTATTTTTATCCTGATGGAATTCCAGGAAGCTAACTCCAGTGCCCTCACACTGACTGAAAATGCATGATGTGTCCTAATAGCTACAGGCAGGACAAGGCAAGTATGTAAAAGGGACATTTAATTAGTTGTTCCATAAGGAACTGAAGTGTTGTTACATAAATGGTGTGTTTCTGACAGGCTTGAAGGTATTTAATGATTTATAACACTAGAAGAATTTTGATATATTCGGCCTAGAAAGGCTGTGAAGTTTATGAGAGATCATTTTAAGTTTCTTTAGTGAGGTTTATTGGAATTTAAACTAAATTCAAGAGAAAACCATGTTGCATGTCATCTTAGCCTTTAAGCAACTCCTCATAGTTGGAGTAGGACGATATCTCCAAGTTCAAATTGTTTTGGTTGCAACATTCAGTCCAGCAAAAAAGTGGAAATCATCATTTTAATAAGAAATCATAATTAAACAGCAGATTTAATGATGGTACAGTTGTTCTAATTCATGCTTTAGAGTGATTATCATGTGCAGTGCACACCCACACAGGCTTACTCAGTGGCAAGGCCCTATTATTCTCAGCACGCTGCAGTTGGATCTTGTTCTGTCTGCATGAGTCAGACAAAATGTGTTTGTGTTTGAGCAATTTGCACAGTGTATTAAGGTGAGTGTGAAGATACTTTGTTCTTCTGACCAACAACATTTGGCACCATTTACTGAACTCTGCCGTTGTGTCTCTTCAATTTCCAGCTACATGTGGGTACTACGAGTCTTACTTGAAATACAGGATTTCTACTTGTGCCCAGCAGCCTCCTTGGAGCTCCAATCAGATCCTCAAAACATGTGACTGAGGGGAGATTTCTCCCAAATGCACCAGAAGTGTCTGATACTCCTGGGGTGGTGAAAGGAACTGAGAGTGAACCAGGAAAAAAACAGAGCCTGAAAATTAAAATCAACCAGTGGCCAAAACCTTTTTACAAATTTCATAAGTAATTTAATCTGGTAGGCTTCTCCAGTCAGATAGGTAAAATATTAAAGCACACAATTTTCTTGTCTTTTGGAAAGCAGTGAACAGAAACAGTTACTGTTCTTAAACCAAAATCTAGCTATGCAAATTTTCATACAGAACTGAACATCTTAGGTATTGTGATACAAAACAAAGTAATTACACCAAAACATTTTAGATATTTAAATGTCAGAACTAGGAGGTGCTGAACACAGCTAACAATACAATAATATTTTCTGAAGGAAAAACCCAAAAAGGTGAAAGAAAAAATTTTAGTTAGCATAATAATAAGGCTTAGCTTTTAGCAGCTGTTTTACATCTTCAAACCATTGCTAAATTATTAACTAATTGATACCAGATCCTGCACATGCTAGCTCAGTGCAGATTCATGAGGAGGAAGCCAGCAGAGTGCTTTTGTTGGCCGGGTAGGTAGACAAATGCTGCAATGTGAGTGGTAGGAAGTAGTGATGTTACCATATAGAGCACAGCACCAGCCCCTCTGAGCACTGGCTCTAGGAGCAGTAACCTTGCCTTGGAAAGGACATAATTGCTCTTATGGGGTTGCCTTACATGGAAACCAAAATGATATCAAGCTTTAATAATTAAATTATGCAGCAAGTCAGAGAAGGACGGATTTATTCTCAACAGAACACAAGAGACTACTTGCTTTGGTGACCTAATTGCTGCAGCTTTAAAAAAAAAAAAATTATTATGATAGCTGATTAAAAGGAGCCAGAGAGCTTATTCACATTTGCCAAGAGCACACAGCAAATCAAGCTTTATGACTTGAAATGAACTCAGTGCTTTGTCCAGATTAAATTAAGAAAGGCGGTCACTGGAGTGAGGAGTTCAGAAGAGCACTTGAGATTGGAACTATGAGAAGCGAACAACAGAACTGAAATGAGAAAGGTATAAGAAACACAGAAGCCATTTTCTTTTCCTACCATTTATTTTCTTCAGAGGCTAGTGAGCAGAGAGAGGGGAAACTTATTCAGGAGCCAGAAAGCACAACAACCCATGCTATAAAACTGCATTAAAAATGTAGTCATGGGAGTGAGTGGGCAGTGATGGGAAATCTTTGGCACACATCTGAGCGGTACTCGTGGGACTGCTGCTGCACCTGGGCACCGTCAGGGGAGCTCATTCTCTTGTCTGCATGAGGGATATGTGCCACAAAAACAAAAATCAGACGATTCTGACACTACAGAGGTTTCTCTATAACATACCTAAGGTTTTGGAAATTTGTGGTACATTCTGTGTTTATAAAGTAGTAAAAAAATATTATTAATGTAGTCCACAAAGAACATTCTATGCCACATTGCAAGCTGATGTTTTCTGACAGCCTCAGCCTTCCTCCCACTGCATAGGCAGGATATCCTTGCCTGAAATAAGAAGGATTTAGGTATGGAAGTGTTGAATTCCTTTGTCTAAGGTCCACATCTGCACAAGGAACTCCCATTTCCTTGGCTGTCAGGAGAAAAAAATTCCTCTGATTTCTCTTACGTGAAATGTTATCTAGATGTACATTCTCCCTGTTTGCTATCAGTGAGCTTAAGGTGGCTGAAAAACAGACTGCTAAATTTTAGTTTCCCAGGGCACATGGCTCACCAGAAGTGGCATCGCCAAGCTGTTGTGTGTACCTGGAGCCTTTTTCATTCAGTAAATGGGAGGGGGGAAGCAGTGAAAGCTCTTCCCTTCTGTGTGATCAGCTCATGGCTACCCTGAGGGTTCATGACAGGCAATCATGTTACTGGGGCCCTCCATCTCTTAGCTGAAGAAGTCCCCTTCTTCACCCTTGAAGCTGCCAAGGGGCAAGCAGGTTGGAGACAAAAGGTGTGGGTAGGTTATGAAATGCAATTCCAGCTCTTCTGAAATAATTTACAGTTTCCTGATATGCAAACGACAGTATTTCAGATTACCTGCCCAGGGCCAGTGGGAGATGGAGGATTTAGCTCAGAGCATGTGTGTCCTGTTTCACCCAGCCCACACAAGGGAAGCTGGAAATCTCTTCCATAATTATGCACATATATATATATGCCACCAGCAGGATATTTGCCCACTGCCATTAAATAACTTTGCTATGATTCCTGCCATGTGGAAAATGTCTGGAAATCATAATTAATGGCATGTAAACACCAGCTGGCCAGGTTAAGTCTCCAGTGCAAGAATACCTTTGAACATGAGTATATCAGCTCTTGGCACTTAGATAGTGGAACAGCACATGAGGCTGCTGGGAGTCTCAACAGGCCATGAATGTTGCTGTAGTGCACTGCATTGTTCTGAAATGGAGTCTTGTCAAACATTTTCCAAGGACCTTTCCTGAACCTGGGCTGAGTTTTTCAAAGGTGTCTGTGGGAGTTAGCTGTTTCTCAAAGATGTGTAGTGGAAGTTGTTCTTTGTTCTTTTGAATGTCCCTGTATGGGCAATTTATGGCAGCTGCTTAAAAATGCCATTGAAGCTTCATCAATTAGGTGACTTGCTATGTTGAAAAATACATAAAGGAGCCATGACAATTTTAATGAGGCTTTTCAATTGGTTTCTATGACTTCTGCTATTTTGTGAAATATGCCCTGTGAATTACAAATTCTTTTATTGAGAGAGGGAATCTTGGCCAGGGCCCCAAGGTTATTACTCACTGTATTCAAAGGGTACTTGGGATCTTTAATTTCCAACTGGAGAGCTGGCAGAAGGACAGTAGGTTTAACATTTCCTCTGAAGGATGACACCTCTAAAAGTGCCACATGCTGCTTATTACTGCAGCACGCTGGATGGGAGCCAAAGTCCCAGTATGGGACTTGAACCCACAAGTAGTTGGCTGTGAGACAGACATGCTACCCACAGAGTCACAATGACATCTAGTAGCATCTTAATTTAATAAAACACTTTTTTCAATGGCAGTCCCTTGTCTTGCATTTCTACAGTCTGGATCACTGAAAGTTTATTTTTCACTTCAGCATGCATTTAAGGAGAATGTCAGTCTGCTTTGTTTTTCTGTATTACTTTTGGCAACTATGAACAATATATTCTTCAATAGCTGTGTCCATTTGAAAGTAAACATTTTATCACCAGCTCCTCTAAGATCCTTTAAAACTTATGGCAAGAAAAAAAATCTAACTTGGTTTAAAAATAAGCTGGTGAAACATCTAATTTGATAGAAAATCCTGGGAGCCATAAATAATTGTACCTTTTTTCAGATATCTTCAAAGGTGTGAAGACTGAAGGCATGACTGGTTAATGAAGCCTCCTTTTCTGAAGCACAACAAGTTTCTCAACACAGGCGTCTACCACTTATATCTGGAAGTGAAGAAATTTCCCCAGACACCTTTGTGGCTACTTGGTAAGAGCACAGTGTCAAAACTTGCCATTGGAGCTGGAAAATCCAGAGCATGGAGTGAGTCAGGAGGCAGTGGGGTGCTGGGGAAGGAGGAGGGATCTGAGCTGAGGGAGAGATTTAATGGCAGACAAAGACGGACAACACTGGAAACACTTGGGGCAGAGCTTTCTCGTCCTGGCACAGAGACCCAGTGCCAGTGATGGAACCAAGGCTCTTTTTGTGCTTTATTTCTTGGCTCTTGATCTGCAAAAGGTTGGGCACTGATTGCCTAAGCACAGATCCAGCTTTGCAGGTGCCTGGGAACGGAGCTGGGAGAACACTGCCCCGAGCCCTCCCAGGCTGACTGCTCCTCTCGCTCAAATGAGCTTCCCAGTATTTGAGTGTTTGCATAATCCAGGATTAAACTGTGAGAGCCTTACAATGTGTTTGCCCTCCAGATCTGAAAGTTTATTTTTGACCATAGCTAATAAATAGTTAATACTCACATTTGATTAAAAGAAACCTTTACTAAGAAAAAAACAAACCCAAAGCAAAACTCATAAACTCCGTAAATATCAGAGAGATTTTTAAAAAATAAATATATATAAATAAAACATTAGTGCACTCAAGGGAAAATAATGCCATTTTGATCTCAGTTAGAAAATATATTTGTCAGCATTTAATGAAAAATATGAGCTGTTCTGTCAGGTAGCTATCAGAATTTTTAAGATGGGTGAGGATGATACTACTTCAAAAGCACCGCCAGTAATTTATCTGTTCATTTGAATGCATCAGTTAGAGCACGAGTTGTTCCTCACTGCAAGGAGAAGTTGGTGGGATTTTTAGCTAGCAATAATTTCTCCATGGGGCTCTCAGGCACTGCTCAGAAACCAGCTCTCCAGTAACCTTACAGTGGCATTTGGGACATTTGGGGCAACTCCATGGCCTTTGAAACTCTAGGCATGCATGGAGATCTTCCCTGTAGCTACAGCTGGGATTTTGGGTCATTTTCCCTAATGTAAGTATAGAAAATGCTCATATTAATCATAGGTGCCTTTCAAAGCACCTCAAGAGGGAGGCTCCTATAATTTGTGAATCCCCAAGGAACTGAGGCATCCCAGACACCAAAGCCAAGTCCACTGTAGGGTTGTCTGGCTGTTTTAGTCCTGTACTGTAAATATGTCACGAGGTCAATGGCACTGATCTTGATGGCTAGCTTTTGGATATTTGAAGTTAGATGATCTACCACATGGTGAGTATGAAGTATTCAAACAATGCATGCTCCCTTACCAAACTACATTCCTGAGAAGAGCAACCTAACCTTTTAAAATCACAGTTTATATTTCTCTATCTTTTTGTGGCTTATTCTTGGCATTAGAAACTGTTACAACAATGTCATCAAGGGCAAAATTACTACAAAGACAAAAAAACCCACTAGAAATATTTTTAGAGGTGAAAATCATTGGTGCTGTTCTTGCCTCAGGGGTGTTTGAAATCTGGTCTGCACTACTGATGGGACCATTAATTTCAGCAAATAATGTATAATTGGTTTTGGAATTTAAATCCCTTCATTGTTCCCATAACACTTTTGAGCACCCATCAGCTTTGCATATGCTCAGCCACAGAGTGGGGTCCTCATCCAAAACATGATCTTTATGTGTACCCCAAACAAATAATTAAAAAGTAGGTTTGCCAGCAAGATTCATTATTGAGAAGTAACTCAGAGGTTCATATAACTGTTACAAGAGAAAAAAAAAAAAAGAAAAGTAATCAGGGACAACTGTTCAACAAACATTTACCTATGTGTCTAATAATTAGTTAAACAGCAATTCTCACAGTTTTAATATGGAAGCTATCGAATGACAGTGTGTTTATTTTAATTCCATTTTCAGGGTGGTGTGATAATACCAGCCCTCAGAAGCTCCATTCATTTCATATGTTTCTGAACATCCTAGCTTGGCATTAGATTTCATCTCTAATGTGGAAAAATCAGAAGAGCAAAAGACTGAAACAGGAGTAGTATGTCAAGAATTCTAAATTATAGAATCTAAGTAAAAGGAGCCCTACAGTTATTTTTTAGTCTAAAAGTTTACATGCTATATTTAGATTATGAAGGAGTGACTGGTAAACTGAATGGTTTTGGGCACTTCAAATAAAACCAGAAAGTAATGAACCAGAAGGCAATATTTAACAGGGACAAGCTCCTCTACAGCACTATGCAGGTAAGGGGTATTTCCTCATTGTCACTGGCATTTGCAGTCACAGAGTTAAATGGCTTTGAGAGCCTGCTCCACAGTTCCACTGCAAGCCATAGAAAATGGAAACACTTCTTACAAATAAATCAGTGTCACAAAAAGTGCAAAAATGACTTCATTTTAGCCTGAAGTGAAAAGATTCTTGTTAATGCACTAAGTATGAAATCTGTTAAATTCAGAATTTTTCACTTCAACAGCTCTCAGTACACATGAAGTTTTCTTCTGTGTCTTTAGAGAGACAAAATGGCCATGGGCCTAAATTGTTAACTCAGTAATTTTCACTACCATTCCTTTGCCATGGTGTTCAGGTTTGTAGATTATATAACTATTTTCATTGGAAGGCACTTTTTAACATCTGGGAGTCATTTGAAAGAATGTAATCAACTTTATCTCTTTTTTTTTGGAGAATATCTTCTGTTAATATTTAACCCATAACTGATTGCATGATTTACCAGTTTAACCCTGACCAACTTCTAAAATTTATCATCCTTGGTTGTTACTGCACAAATCTATCACAGTAACAGAACTTTTTCCCAGTTCTGTCTGTGTACAATGCTGTTCTTGTCTGTGACAGGCTGCTCCATTCATGCTGCTCTGCTGCCTTAGCAGGGCTGACACTGGGAACAGGAATTTCCTAAATGGGCTGGGAAGTCTTCAGGGTGAAGCTTATTTTTTGATTTTAAAAATCCTTTCTTTTTCAAGAGTGGGTCAAATCCTGACATCTATCCCTATTTGCTGCATGTAGTGTTATGTTTTCAGTCTTTAATAAATGGTGTCATGTAGCATAGTGTGACTCAGAAAACTCTTAGAAGTTGATCAGATAATATAAGAAGAATGCAAGGGTGATTATAAATATGCACACTACAATATTCCTGGGCTAAGATCCTGGGATTTTGTGGTCCCTCATAGCTTCCCAAATATTGTCCAAGCAAATTTCAGCTATTTTTCAAGACTCTAGTGGGCCAAATCAGTGCCAGCTTTGTCTTACCCTTACTTTCCATTCACCCCTTCCCCTATTGAGTGAATTAAGAGGTCAAAGAGGGGCTGGGGAAAAAGGCCAAAAAGAACAATATAGCAATAGAAAGGGCAATATACATCTTTTAAATAAGGTCTAGGAAAGGTCATATAGTAAAGAAGTGAGAAAAAAACCCCACAACAAAATAAAAGGACAGGTGCAAGCAAGAGAGCTATTAAATCAGAGATGAAATCAAATTGGGGAATAAATCAAACGATAGAGTCTAGACAGAAGAAAAGGTTGCAATCCCTAAAAGTGCTGGGAGAGAGAATATATCAGTGAAGACAAGACAAATTAGGATTTGCACACTTGTAGTGAAAGAGTGCCCAGTACAGTACATCTTACAGGGGAGAGAGATGCATGGGGGAAATTCATCTTCTGTGTGTACAGTGAGTGTGCAGAAATGAGAGCAAAATCATTTTGTTGCTTGATTCAGAAGGACCAGCTCTGATTGCTCAAATATTGAATCTCGTCATGATGGAGGAGGGCAGCAGCTTCCACCCAGTCAGGGAGCCAGTATTGATAAGGTTTGTGTCCAAGCAGAGACAAGGGGGAAGCTCAGAGAGTTCCCCAGACACAAATCATGCCCTAGTTATGTAGAAATTGAGTCTCCCTTCCCACAGGCACTAGGGGGAATGATTTCATTTGGTTTTGCCCTGAACTTTGGAAAAGAAAAGTTTCTGCACATTTTGGAGAGCCCTCATTCAGCTGAAGTCAGGAGCTGTGATGGTTGCATGCGGGGAGGATGGATGGTTTTTGTTGTCTGATCTGCAGAGCAGCTACACTGTAACCATGCATATTACTGCCCCTGTAATTGCATCCATCATACCTCCTGTGAAAACAAACAAATGGGCTCCCATGCTCACTTAAAACCAGATAAACAACTGTTCTTTGGCAATGTTACAGATACTTATTGCCTGCGAGTAGCCCATAACAGATAGGAAGGACAAGGATTAGAGTGGATTTGTAAATCATAAATTGTAGAAATCCTCTTGGGACTCTCCAAGCCAGACTCTTCTCTTAACTTTCCTTGAGTTGTGCCCATGGATAAATCTGCCTTTCTGTCGAAACTCAGTGAAATTTTGTGCTGTCTCCTTTTACTGTGTCAGTCATTTATGTGTCATAAAGGCTAGAGCTTCAGCAAATTTAAATTAGCTTGGCAATTTTTTCCTCCCAATGAAGGATAAGATGCTGCATTTCCTGTAGCTCTATAAAAATGTACCAGATGAAATTCATTAGAAATCAGTGAAAATGCTGCAGAATAATTATTTTATTCATATTGGTTCTGAAAGAGCTGAAAACAAAATTGCTGCCTCTAAAATATGTCTATTAATACACAAAAAAATTCAAACTTTTGCTTGTTTTTTCTTTTGCCCACAATAAATGAAACTACAGAGTAATTAACCAAAACTAACTGAAACAAAACAAAAAAACCCACAGCAAAACAAAACAAAAAAAAATATCCAGAGGATTAGTGAACATTCTAAACACTAAATTATTGCATGGGTACACAAATTCAACATTAGACCAAATGTGACATTACTCATGTAATTTCCTGGGAGCATGTGGATAGTGGGAAGCCAGCAAGCTGAATGAGGAAGTCCCCACAGAAGTTGAAAGCAATTTAGGTCACAGAGACATCGCAGGCAGGTCTGACAGAAAAAGATGAACACTCCCTCAGCTCTCTGCTGCTCTTCATCTGGCAGACAAAATGTTTCAGTGCACCTCTAAATTCAATCTAAAGTCACTCAGGGTTGAAACATTCACAGGTTCACCAGAGCTTTGCAGCCTGCACAACCTTGCAGCAAACAGGCCAAAGTACTAAAGACATTTTTGAAGCTTGGAAACTGGGTTTTATTTGAGTAATAGCTAAAGGAATAAAGTTATTATGGAGGAAGTCTAGAGGGAAATACAGTAAACTGAGAGTTTACAAATGAACTTTTTCCTGCACTGTGTCCTAGCAAGACAGGGACATTCTGACAGGGTCGCTCTGAATGCCAGTAACTCAGGGCTGTTCTGGGTTGTGACAAAATTTACAGTTTGTTTTGGCTACTCCACCAAAATTCTTTCTTTCTGTGATCTCTGTTGACCCTGTGTTCCCCACACTTCTCAGAGGTCCATCTCAGTGCTCCAGGCTCTGAGGCCTCTCCTGAGTTCCTCATGCTCACCTTGCATCCAGAAAAATCCCTTTTCCTGTACCTCACTATGCTCTGTTGTTTCCTCAGAGGGCAGGGCCTTACTCTTCTGCAAAGTTCCGTCCAAACCAGAGCAAAAAGAAGCAAGGAGGCTTCTGTTTACTCCCCTCTGAAAAAAAACCCCAAACCTGGCATGCTTTAACACATGGTTCCCATGGAGAACAATAGAAGTCTTCATAGTAAACTCATGTCATCAAGGGAAGGGTTAATAATTTCATTCCAGCAGCTATGGTCCAGTGGCAGCCTGATTCAGCTACAAGCATCAATTACCTGATGCTTAATACCTGCTGCCTTTCAGGGGTCTAACTCCTACCTGCACACCCAGGTTTTTGGGGAGGCCCCAGCCCCTCCCCACATGTGGCCCCCACCTTTCATCTTCCAGTTCAGAGTTAGGTTTGGAAACTCTTGGGTTTGTGCACACTAAATCAGATGCTCTGGGAAAGATGGCATTTTTTCCTGAAGGTGAGACAACCCATCTGATCTGCATTTAAATGTGTTAAACAGACTTCACATCCCATTTTCCTTGGGCAGGATGATTATTTCTGACCACCAGCTGGGAGCCATTGGGAGCTGCTGCATCTGCACGGCTGCCTCCAGAAGTTTATCTCTGCTGCTTTGGCCAATCTGTGTCTAATTTTCCCCCATGTCTCCCTGTAAACAAGCATTGCTTTGATTAATCTGTACATAATTTTCCTGTATGTCTCCCTGTAAACAAGCATTGCATTTCAGTTTAACAACAGCCTTAGCAGTGATGAGCATAAAATATAGCAGAGTGAAACAGAACAGCAGGGTGGCAGGAGCAGGAAAGAGCTACCTGGAAAATCTGAGACGTAATCTGACCACTGGTTTGTGTTTCCTGACTTTAAAATGGGACAGGCAGGAATATGGGCAGGCATATGCATCCAATGAGACTAGAGGAGACAGAGTCAAACTAATAAAATTAAGTTAGAAATGGAAAAAATGGTAAAGATGGATACACATGGATCACATGGATAGAGCATTGTGAGAGCACTAAAACAAACAAAGGACTGGAAAGGATGTTGTTTGTCCTCAGATGCAGTGATTGCAATCAAGAGCAGATTTAGGGACAAATGACCAGAAGCAATAGCATCTTTTCCCTTTTTTCTACATGTTGTGGCCTGTGTGATAATAGTTTATTCTTCTAAGTCACAGCAGCTCAGGCTTACATCCGTTCCTGTTCCAGGAAGGCAAAACATAAATGAATAATGAAGCTTTCCAGAAGCAGGGTGTCAGTGCAGATCTAGTTCTGAAAAGGATCCAGCTTCTTGGGGAAGTTACCTAACAATTCACTTAGGTTTGAATCCTTGATATTTCATAGTTTTGAGCTGATACTTTAACAACAAATAGTTGTTTCTCCGTGTGGAACTATTGGTGGGTACAGATCATTTCACACAAATGGGTTACTCTCTTTTGTTTGTCTTTTCTTTCCTGTGAAACACTTAACACAGTTCTTTGGGAAAATCTCAGCTGTATGCTGTATTTGAATAGAAGGAAGGGATGTTGTGACAGCTAGCAGGGGCAGAGCAAGGTGCTTGGTCTGGTTGTTTCACTGTATGTTCCTCCTTTTCATTCTTCTGAAATATTCTGTACAAAGACAGCTGCTGCAGATTGAATAGTGCATCTTGAGCATATTAAATGTATCCTGCATATTCAACACTGAAAATAAATGTCAGATTCCCATATTATTATGCATTGTTCAATAAATTTGGCCCATTGTATAATTTTTCTATCATGGTTCGTCTTTCTCACACCATTTAGCAATTTATTTGGCTCCTTCCTTTCAAATATTAAGATATTACAATTATCCCAGTATTGTTCAAATAGAAAGAAGTATTGCAAAGTCCCCAGGTGAACTCTGAAATAAATGGAGTATAGTTGCTCTTGTCTGATATTTACTTGGATGTGAAACTTCATATAATTCACACCATCACAGACTGTATTTTACAATCAGGAGGCTGAATCCACAGCTGGCACAACTCCACTGAACTCACTGGAGTTGAACTGCTTTATTGAATTGCCTTGTGAACCTATGTATTGTAAGTGGATGTGCTGCAGTCCTTGGAGTGGAAATTTCAATGCCTTTCAATATTGCACAAATCTAACTATAGCTCCAGAGTCCTTTAATTCCTCTAGAGGCATTATGTTAGTTTTATTAATGAGTGGGGAGGGTCTTTTCTCCAATATGCTTCATTAGCCTATGTTGGTAGAGAGGTTGTACTTCGAGTCTTTTTCAATTGTAAAATTGGAAGCATCTCTGTGATGTAATCACTTTATAAGGGTATTTGAAACTGGAACTGTACTTCTGGGGATGAGATCACATCATAGGCATTGACCAGTGTGGTTATTTCATTGCTCAAAATACTTGGGGGAAATCACTTCTGAGAATTACCTTGTTATTTTAAATGTGATTCTGTGCTGCATATCCCACCCACCGCTAAGTCTGGCCTACAGCTTCTTGGACTCTCCTCCTTTCCCTCCACTCAGCCAACTAGCTTTAGCTGACACTTCTTTTTTGAATTTCTAGTTCCCAAATGAAAACTGTTGCCCCATGGATCACTGTTTACAAGTATGTTCATCAGTCCACCCACCAAGGCCCCTGATTTCAGGTCTGAACTCGAACTGATGCTTATCTGTCATCACCATCTCCCACTCCTGCCTATTTCAGCCATGCCTATACTTTTGGGAATATATACCAGGGAATATATACAATATATACAATTCCCTATACCAGGGAATTGTGCTTCCATAGTTGCTGATATTGTTTAATTGTGAGGTTGCTTTTGCCACACCAGCCCCCATCCTCGCAAGTGGAGATTTGGAAAACAGTGTGGGACAGTGATGGCTCCCAGTGGGCAGAAGGGTCCAACGACTTCAAGGAGGAAGGAATTCTGCCTTGTCTACACAAACTGTCATGTGCCTGTAAGTTACAACGAGATGTGCTGAGATAAGAACCAGGATCTCATTTCAGTTGTAGACTGCACCTGCTGATGAAGGACTGTCTTTTTTCCCTGCCTTCAGTATAATGTTAATCAAATGAGTACCAATAAAAACATGGTAACAAATAATCCTACTTTTAAGTCTTAATTAAAATTACATTTCACCTTTGGGAGAAAGGTTATACCTTGATGTTGTTTATTCTGGCTTTTTCACACACACTTACTGTGTATTAAACTATTACTCCAGGTGATGACTATCCAGGAGTTGGTTGATTTCAGAAAACAAATTTTTTATTAGGAGAAAGAAATCACAGCACAGTTTATAAATATATTCTGGAAATTTATTGCTAGCAGTAGCTAAAGCCAAATCATAAATTGAGCTGTAAATGTTCTGTAAAATGAAACAGTTTTTCAGAAAAATCCTTACATTGTTTTTCTCTGTGCTTCCAGCTACCTGGATTTCTCTGGATGTATCCTAGGAAGTACACACAAAAGATACACCAAAATAACAGGGTAAGCAAGAATTTAAAGTTACAGAGCTTTTAGATGTCTTGAATATATAGCTACAAACTTTGATTAATACCAACACAGTTAACAGCACCCCTTCTGCAAACAAACAAGAAAACTCATCTTGTTACACAGGAACTTGTGTCCATACCCCCCTAACTCCTCCCCCTGTAGAGACTCTAAGAGGGTTACTCCATATGGAGTAACCTAATGATAATAGTACCATTTCAGTTACTGATCCTTTAAAAAATACTCTTATCTTTGTGTAAGACATTTATTTGTTCATGTGGACTGGCAGCAAGTCTTTGTATGTATGTTTCTTGGCTGGTCTGCTGCCATCTAAACCAAGTCTTACTCATTTATTCAACAATCTGTGCAAATTTAACATCATTCAGTTAATGATTTTCCTGCCAAATTCAGAAAGACATTGTATTTAACTACAAACCTCATTTTAATATCCTATTTAAAAGTCTAATTGAACCATCACTATTTTGCCTTTGATTTGTTGTATCTTTGTGTGTTGTCTTGGAGATTTTGATGTTAAGTCTTTCCAGCTTTATTGATATTTATAACATGGACAGCATGTTCCAGGAGGCATAAAAGGGTGGAGAAGTGCTCTCTGATGGGATACATTTCAGGTTACAAAAGGTCTAAGGAGGACACTTCACTTCTATAAAATGGAAATGCTCTATTAATGAAAATGTTAAAAGAAAACAAGTAGATAAAACTGGAGTACATGTTGTGGCAATCATGTTCGTGGAATTAGCCATGGAACTTCAGGACTAAAAAAATGAATACAAACCCCAAAGTTAGCTCTTTGAAGATCTGAGGAAAAATAAATATGTTAACATCTGCAAATAATCCCTTCTAGGGGGAAGAAAAATACATAGATTATTAATAAAAAAAAAAGTTGAGTCAACATACATTTTCAATAAGGCAGTTGGACTGTAAAATATTGAAGTGTCTCTTGTAAAACAGGTCTAGCCTTCAGTGGGTACTGGGATGGGGTACTTGTTGGCAAACTACTGCTGTGAAGGACTGTAGGATCTAGTGCAGCAGTTCCTAAATTCTGAAATCCAAAGCATAATCATTTCACATGGGCTATACCACGTTTATAAACAAGATGCTTCTGATGCTATAAAAACCCCCAAGATTTGTACAATCTAATAAGAAAAGCTAAAGACAAGTACAGAAATCACAAACAGTGATTTCTACCAGTTTCATTACTTTCCAGTCTTGTAGCGCTAGTCACGGGAGAAAAAACAGAAAGATGTAAGCAGATTTCTTCAGGAGGGTTGTATTCTCTATAATTTATTACTGGGATGGCCCAACAGCCACGTTTATCTCTGTAGCAGGAGCAAGGCATCCATCTTCTCATGCACAGATTGACTAATGTTACTGCCATATTTTATTTCCAAATTAGAGGAAATGTCCCTCAATGTTCATATTTAAAATGAGAAGGAAGAAAAGTGTTCCCTTCATTCAGTTTAAAGAGAAAAAAAAGAAGTTAAATCTGTTAAATATCCACTGACATTTGTATGAACTTAAAGCATGCAGCACATCTTGGAGTAGCACAGTTCACATATTGTAGCAGGTCATCAGTTTTTAGACTGAAATATTTTGATTTTCTGTGGGGTAAACAATTTCACTGGTTGGTTTATTGTGCAGAAGGCCCGGGGAAATCTTCTGGATCCAGGATGCAAAGATGACCTGTGTGCACCCTATAGACCTGCAGAAACATCTCACAATAAGCACAAAGGTAGAGCAAGAAAAACAGTATCTCTATGTGCATACCTGCATATACAGAGGACTCAGCTTCCTATGAGAAGCTCAGAAATCATTTAACCATCTGCTCTGCAGATCACTCAGTCCAAATATAAATAGTTTGGACAGCACATAAAGGAGATTTCTTTTGTTTTCTCTCCCACACATATTCAAAACCAATCTTGAATTTGAGATCTTTCATTCAAAATTACAGTCCAGCCTACAGTCCCTACTGGGAATTTACATAAAAGGAATTAAAGGGTTGGTATCTGCATGCACTTCTGAGCAGCTGGTCTATTGGTCTATATTTGATGGATATCTCTGTTCCTGCCTCCATTATAGAAAGGGACAGCACAGAATGAGCTAACTGGCAGATACCTCTGAGGATCCTTTTCAAAGGTGAAATCAGCAGGAATTTTAGCAGAGTTTCCTTTCTTCTCTGCCTGCATGGATAAGATCCTGCCAAGCTTGAACCTGCTGTGCTTGTGGCTGCTGTTGTCACTGCTGGAATCTGCTGGGTGGTTTTGTAGGCGCTCAGGAGCATCCCATGGAAACCAGGTTCCTCAGCCTGTGGCTGTTGTCCTGGCAGTAATGCAAGCTCCAGGTCCTTCAGAGCATTTCAGCTCTGTTTGGTTATTAGGAAAACATACTTGATTATGTTCTTGAAATCTTAACACTTCACTTTCAAATATTTTTCCCCACCAGCTGTTGTCCGATTCTGCAAAGTCCTGAGCACTGTCAGCCGTCACAGGGCTTTAGCTGGACAATTGCATCTTTGCAGTGCTCCTGCCACGTTCCACCACTGGAGCTTGAAGCTGAACAGTTTTGTCCAGATAGACTTATCCTTCCACAGCAAGGAAATAAAATATTCACAGCAGATTATGTTAGCTGTCTGTCTGAGCTGCCTTCACACATCCAAATAGCTGCCCTATTTTTCAAACAAGCCAGCAGCCTTCCTGAGTTTCATTACCTGTATCAATCTTAACACTATTTAAATAAAAAGGAAGAGCTTTAAAATGTGAGAGAGCAAGCCTAGATATTTTCCCATGGGGCACCTCTGAGCACAATAGTATCTTCGCTTCAACATTTTTTCTGTGTCTCTTTCAAGCTAACCACATCCAGACTGCGGACATGCCAGGAAATGCCATTCTGGGACTAATTTACTGGTACTGAAAATGTTATTTCCAGAACTGTCACTTTCCAAGGGAATTTGAGTATCCACAAGTATTTCAGCTGTAAGGATCCATTTTCTGACATTTGGGATCCATCTGCACTTCAGTCCAGCTGGAACCAAACGGGCCCCATCCATCTGTAATCTCCCTGAAACTGTCCAGGACTGTCAAGGAAATTGCACTATGACCACACTGGAACCAGTGTTGGTGTTGGCTGGTACCGTTCAATGCTTTGTGTGGAATGAGATTTAAATGAGATCATTTCACTACCCTTTTGGTAAATTCTATTGGAAAACAGCTGGAGGCAATGATTTCATTGCCTTACTATTAGCTGTGTTATAGGACACAATAGGAGCAGAAAAGAATAGGGCTTGTGTCAGAATTTTATGTAAAGTTGTTCTCTCCTGCCCAGGCATCAGCACTGGGTCAACAAAATGCTTATCAGATCTCAAGCCCAAGAGTTGGCTAAAAATGGAAGGACACATCAAATGGGGCTCCACAGAGGCTGGGTTTAGCTGGTTTTTTCATTAACAGATGATGGAATAGAGATTATGCAGATGATAGAAACCCAAAAAGGATTTAATGCAGGGTGGCCCTTGAATACAAAACCATCCTGACAAGCTGGAGCCAGTCTGGGGGAAGTACTGGGTAGCACACCTAGGCAGAGCTAATCATCTGCGCAATGCATCACCTACACCAGGCAGCTCAGGAGAGCAGGAGATTACAGTCAACCAGCATGGTAATTTAAGTCAATAATCTCAATCTGTTGTCCCATGTTCTTCTTCTTTGCAGGGATCTACAAACAAGCACAGCTGGAAAGACAGGTGAGGCTGATTTTCTGCTGCACACAGCCATGTTTGGAATCAGCAACAGGTTTGCCAGTTTGGGGCATTTTGAGAAGGATGGTGAGCAAAGGGAGATAGTGCAGAATAAAGGAACAGAATGAAGCGAGACAGTCCAGAATAAAGGAACAGAGAATGAACAGAGATTTAGAAAATCCAGCTGGTTGGATTCACTGAATGAACAGAAGAGTTCTAGTGTGAACAAGGGATAATGGAGAGGAAAAAACAGTAATAATCACCTAGGCATGTGAAATGCTAGTGCTGGGAGAATTAACATAGTCTTGTGTTTTGGACATGAAGAAATGGGTTGAATTATTACATTGAAAAATGGGGCTGGACATTTGGAAAAACTGTCAGATTGTACAGATGGGAAAGAAGAAGGCAGTGTGCAGAGGCATTGAAACTTACAGCTGTACAGATTCTTACAGATCTGTAAGAATTAGTGTAAAAAACATCTTTCATATAGCTTTCAGGTAGCACACATTTAGAACCAATCTTGCTTTGGGAATCTCCAGCTTTCTGATCCTTCCAAGCCATGGTCTCAAAAACATTCCTGAAGAGCAGCTTTCCTTCAAGGAAACTGCAATCCACCAGTGCTCCTCAAAGTCCAGCCTGAAAACTGTTGAAAAGAAACTGAATATCTGAAATGAATTAAAATTTGATAAAGAGATTGATCTTCCAAGAAGAAAGAAACTGTGATGTATGGGAACTGCCACTGTTATTTACTTAAGAGTTATGAGGTAGCCTCTGTTGCTGCAGAGATAGGAGGGAAAAGTGGCCTCTTCCTGTCTTACACCTTCTGTTCCCCTACTTAACAAAGGTCTACCTAATTTGCTGATTTTTTGAGCCTATAAAAATAATGAGATTGGCTAGACACTTTACAGAGATGACTTTCTGTAAGAGAAGTATTTTATCTGCTAAGCCAAAACCCTCCTTTGCAATACAAAACAAGTGGTGGATTGGTGCTTATTTTGGTCTCAGTCTTATTTGGGAGGGGTCAGCTCAGCATCTTCTAGGATGTGTTCTAGCTCTAAAGGTTATTCAAAGTGCATCCTGTAAGGAAAATAAATTCCCTACCAAGTGAAGTAAAATAACCCAGGCAAACAAACAAACAAAAAAACTTTACAGCAGTCTTCAAATAGCTTCCTTAGGGTAGAAAGAAAAGGCCACATAAACTTGCCTTTCTGCATGGTCCTGAAAGTTTCCTGAAAGTTAACAGTTCTGTTTGGTCAGGTGAAGTGTGATCTGGTAAGTCAGGTAAACTGGAGCTACATTGCCATGAAGGCACTTGGACCAGGTGACACTACAAGCTGGTTTGAAGTACACTGGGGACACTAGCTACATCTGTCTCCTTTAGATTTTAAAGAAAAAATTCTGTTGCCATGCAAAGACCTTTAGTCAGGTTCTTATTTGGAAAATAATTAAGTGGCAAATTTTACCTTGCACTGAAAGAGCAAGTACCTGAGGACCATCCTCCCAAAAGAGGAAAATAATCCTAAACAAGTAATTCATGTCCCTTGTTAAAGCGTAGGGATAATGAATGACAGTCAGGGCCTTACAAATGGGATCTGTAAGAGGAAATTATTCCTGTAATCCACCGATGCTTCTCCTTTAGAGGATTGCTGATTTGCTTAGATTTGTCATTTGCATATTTCCAGCCCCTCAATGCTTCTGTGAATTGTGTCTCTGCCTCCTCTTTGCCGACAGCTGGCCACCCACCTCCCTCTAAGCTCTCTGAAAAAATTTGCCCTCCCACAAGTACACAGCTTTGTTTTTTGGATAGACAGTGATAAGTGTTGAGTGTAAAAGACTCTTTGATAATTTAATTCACTTTGCTGAATTATGATTCTGCATGCACCATTAGTTCAATCACAAACCAGCTACAATAAGAATTAGGTCTGTTTTGCAACATGAAGCAGACAAGGCTGTTCACTGGAGCAGTCAAGGGTGTTTAATGTTACATTTGTTGCTGACTTTGAAAACAAACACATGTGCACTGATGTACAGCGATCTGAAAGTCCCATGCAGATGTAACAGCAGTGGCATCTTGGGGATCCTGGGCTTGTGTTCAGAGATGGATGTGACAAAGAAGCAGCAAGGCTGAGGAGACTCTCACATAGTTGTGCCAGTGGTACCAGGCAGAAGCTGTAGGAAAAATGTCTGCAACTTTGTTGGAAATCAGAGGACTCAAAACTGAAAACTAGGAGCTTCCATCATGGAGGGGTTGTCTGAGGAGCAGTGGATTTATAAACGAGAGCACTTTAGGAGGTGTGTCACTCATATCCATGCAGGCTTGAAAGTTTGAAAGAAGAAACTTCATGTCACTAGGTTACATTTAGTATTGAATTCTGATCAGCTTTCCCTGCTAATAACATTGACTTTGACCTTAGGAGGGCAATTTGTGACAGAGAGGTAATCTCAGCTCCTCTCTCATCACTTCTTCCTCATCACTCTTTCACCGCACATTTTAACACTCACTCATGAGAGGTTGGCTGGGAAACCAGAACCAAGCACCACCTAACTGTGGCTGAGTGCCAGCCTACAGCTACAGTCCAAAGCATATACTGCTTAAGAACCTCTCCAGTATTTATTTTGGAGAGCGTCATCACTTTCAAAATTAAGTAGTAAAGTATTTAGCATACCCTCTTCTACTTTCCTCTTGGAGCCAGAATTTTTACAGGAAGTCCCCAGTCAGAAAAGTGTTTTTGGCAGGGAAATTGCTTTTAACCCGTGGTATGTTGTTCACTTATGCTATAAAGGTCTAGGCTGGTCAAGGGGAGAAGCCAACAGCTCTATCCTTGAACAGCACTGCGTGACGTGGGGACGGGTGAGAATTCGGTGATGACAGCTCAGAGTTGTCTCAGCACTCTCCTTATCACAGAAGTGGTGCAAAGCCATTTTGACACGTAGCAAGAGTTGCCCCACTTGGTAATGTATGACAGCACTACAAAATGAAAATGTTTGCCTTTTACATATGACTGGGGACAGTAAAAGGATTTTACAGTGGTAAATTCTATGTCTTTTTTGTTTTGCCAATCAATAAAGCAGACAGAGCAAATTGCTTTTTGGATGTACATATTCAGAAGCAGGAATTTAATTTATTGCTTGACGTACCTTTTCTTAAATTAAATAAGAAAATATCTCACTACCTTAAAGTCTAATGAGCTGGTAGATCCTTGTGATTTTCTACTTTTCCTGTGAAACAGCTTATAGACTTGAGCTGCTTCATCCAGCACATTTGCAAAATGCCATGTCCAAGGACATGCTCCAAAATCTATTGACATCCATACAAGAAATCCAGATTAGGTCCCTACTATTAAACAAATTTTAATTGAACATATTGTTCAAGATAATGATCCTGTCAGAGGCTGTTGTATCTTTCAGATCTCCTGTTGTTATTTTCTAATATTTTCATTACAATGGCAGCTCAAGGTCCCACAAGATGAGTGCTGCCTTGTGCCACCCTCTGTCCAGGTGTGCTCACCAGCAGGGCAGGCCCTGCCCCAAAGAATTTATTGCCAATGCCATTAACACAGAAGTTTCTTATTGACATGTTTTTGTATCATAAGGTTCATTGCTGTCATAAGACAGCAATAAACCTATGATCCCCATACTTTTATGGATTGGTTCATTACATTTCTTTTAAAATGCACTATAAATGTCTTAACTGCTATAAATACATCAGCATTGCTGCTTATCTTGCTTGTTAAACTGGCAGCTTTGTAACCTCAAGACACTGCAGCTGTGTAATCTTTCACATTTATCTGGCACAAGAACCATGTTTTTTTTCTCTCCCTGTTCCCATGTATGAAAAAGGTGCTTTGATACGCTGATTGTAAACAAACTACAATTGCTACTGATTGCAAATATGTTGCCTTATCCATAGAAATTCTGGGCTTTGAGGATAAGGCAAGAGAGGAATTTCTATAGTCATTTAGTATTCTGATATTCAATCTAAACTAGCTGTGTAACAAAAAAAGAAGAAAAAAAGAAAAAAAGAAAAAAAAAATCTGTTTTCAGCGAGGAATCAAAATCTCAGTCATGCTGAAACTCCATTGGCAAATCTTAGTCAATGAGATGGTTCTTAAATATTCTGTTTTTAAACACTGGTGTTTCCAAAGACAAAAAGTCTAATCTACAAATCCTGTGATAATGCTGCATTTGTCATATCCAGGAAGAGAGAGAAGATAGTGGGCAGCATACTCTGAATGAAGATATCTATAGTTTCTGTTACCTTTTTCAGGGATATGCTCGTGTTCTATGCTGGATTTAGGCTGCATGGCCGTGGTTATGAACAGCTGCAATGAGACTGGTGGCAGAAGTAATAGGAGTCCATTTTTACAGCTCAGTAGCTGTTTATTTTTTCTCTTCAGAAGTTTAGTTTTCACTTAAAACAACAAAAGCAAACCTCAATTCCTTTCAGTTATAAGGAATTTTATGAGTCAGAAAAGAGCCGTTGTAACTGGGCTGAGTGAGTGAGGAGTCACTCCAAACTCCCACTGCCATGACAGCAGCACACCCAACACTGAGTCTGGCTGCGGGACACCCACCAAGCTGGCCTGAAAAACTGCCCCTCAGAATAACCTGTGCTGCTGGCTCTGAGCTACTAATGATGCCTCAAAAACTTGAGAAGCTGCAGCCCTCTGTATCAGGCCAGCTTTCTGTCCAAGCCTAATCCCACCAGGACAGACATCAGCTACACTGATTTTGAAGAGCAGCAGGGATGGTTACAGCGATTTGTTCCTTCAATATAATGAGGAAATATCTGGTTGGAACTGAGCATCAATACCTAGTAATTTTTATGAAGATTACCTCACTGATTAACATTTAACTTGCATTTTAAAAAGAGAAATGTTTAAAATCCAAAAATGTGCACTTATATGATAAATACAGCTTGCACAGAGAAAGAACTAGGGATGGTTACTGACAACTGACCTCCTGAGAACTGAAGGCAGTGCTGCCTTAGGTGTGCAGAAATCCTGTCCCAGTGTGCAAGTCAAGCCTTGTGGGTGCCTTTTGAGGGGCAGCGAGGCAAAAGAGAGAAAATGGTAAAGAAAGAAGAATTTAATTCTGCAACATATTCCAGAGTTGACACTGGTTCTCACTGTCTGCTGTGTTTTGTGACTTTTCTGGCTTTTCTTCTGAGATGTTTGATTTTCACCACCAAAGTTAATTCTGTAGGCCATAGTGCACTTTGACACCTTTGCTGTTTTAGGAGTCCAAGCAGTATGTTCTTCTTTTGTATGCTTTTAGCAAAAAAAAACCCCAAAAAACAAAACAAAACAAAAACCCAAAATACCAACCAAACAAAAAACCTTTTCTACAAAATCTGTACTTCATAAGCAACAAACAATGTTGGTTTTGCTATGCTAAACTCAGGAGTTTGACTCTTTGAAGCCCCATTTTTTTTCCCCCTGTAAATTGAGTAAATAGCCTCATCTTCTTGTCTTATGTTAAAAAAAATTACATCCACTGATGATTTCATCCTGCTCCCTACCTTGCAGGGAGCTGGAAGAAAGCTTTGAAATGTGTCACGTGTTCATTCTGTAAGGAAGAATGTACAGGACACCTGGCTGTTTGTGGACCAAGCAGAAAAAGGGTCACTGGGCTGGGGAACACTGTGTTGATCTCCAGGAGTCAGAGACCACCCCTGGCCCTGGCTTTTCTGCTTCACACAGGGTGGAAGAGGGAGGGAGAATGTGAGAGGGAGTAGATGATGCCTGGATCTTGTCTGGGCATGGGATTATACTGCAGACAGAATGTGACCCTGAGCTTAGGAGTGCACCTGGACACTCACATTTGATAATAACTCCAGGGTTAATGCCCTTTCCTCTTCACACTGTGGTTTGGGTTTTATTCTTTTGGTGAAATAACCTGCCTGTGATTGCTTCAAGTTGGACCCCTGTTCCTGAGAAGGCTAATCCATATATCGATGACTCTCCACATAAAGAGTCTCTCTTTAAAAAAGAAAAAGGAGAAGTTTATTGTGGCTAACTTGGATCTTGGAATAGCAGGAGGCAATTTAATTGGAAGATGTAAGCTGCTAACTACTAATTTGCATGATTATAAGATTTTGTAATTGCCCTGCAAAAGTTAATTTGGCATAGGGTTCAGTGAAACTCAGCAATGTTAGCATGATATTGATGTGTGTATGAGATTTGCTGTAGCTGTTTGATATGCTCCCACTGAAAGACCAAAGGAGAGATTTGAGGGGGTTATTTTTAAATATATACATGCACACACACAGAGGTGAATCTCGTTGTAATGACCCCCATGGGGCCTGGATAAATGCATGTTGTATCAAGGAGTTCATTGCAGTAGGAGCTGCTAATTTGTTCTTTCAATATAATGAGGAAATATCTGGTTGGAACTGAACATCGATACCTAGTAATTTTTATGAAGATTACCTCACTGATTAACATTTAACTTGCATTTTAAAAAGAGAAATATTTAAAATCCAAAAATGTGCACTTATATGATAAATACATCTTGCACAGAGGAAAGTGAGAAAAACCACCCAATTTTTTATTTAGGTCAACCTTGTATTAAGGTTTGCTCTAATACAGCTAATTAGGGGGGGAAAAGTATTTTGTTATTGGGCATGCATGAAGGTGAAGGGGAATCTGAAGGAGGGCTTCCAAATGGCAATCCTAGTGCCATTTGACTTTGTGTGTGTGTGTGTGTGTGTGTGTGTGTGTGTGTGTGTGTGTGTGCTATCTGCAATAATGTCTTGCAGGCTGCAGTCTATGAAAGATTTCCTGTGTGGGGTGTGGGTCCCCACCAGAGGTTCCATGACAAGGCTGCACGAGTGAGGAGCTGGGCTGTGGAGAGGGATTAGCTCCATGCTCTGGTGCTGCAGGGTCTGGGGCTGGCGGGCAAGGTGAGTTTGTGTCACAGTCCCTGCCAGCCTCTGTGTCCCTGTGTCAGGACACAGCCAAGGCAGAACAAGGTGCTCCTGAAAAACTGAGAGAAATTCCAGATTTGCCACTTTCTTCCTTTTCTCTTCCCTGTAAGCTGGCAGCTCACAGTGGGTCACTTCACTGCTTCAGAGGACTGTCAAGGGCAGAAATAAGATGAGAGAGGAAAGGTGTAGCAGGAGTTGTGCAAAACCACCAGATTCCTTTTTTATATCTACACCAGAAGAGAACAACCTATGCTTGACTGAGTTGGTAAAGGTACACAAGCACATATCTCACTAAAAGCACAATAACTGAATTGCTGATCTTATATATTTAATTTAGTAACGTGTTGATGTGATTCAGTGGGCTGGGACCCAGTGTTACTGAAAACAAACACACACACACACATCCATATTGGTCTTAGAGGGTAAAAACTGAATTCTGAATTAGTAATTTTTTTCTCCCTCCCTTCTTGTTTTCCATCATATCTGGGGGAGAGAAATAAGGGGAAGGTTGCATGTGACGTTTGTAAATAGGATATCCAAGTTAGTTTCTGTGATGGTGGCACAGATGGGTGCTGCTCTGCAGGGCATGAAGGAGGCACTAAAGACAAAAGGACCTGGAGCGCTCTGTCTGCTGTGTGGCAGCAGTGGAAGGCCCTGCCAAAAGGGTGGGTGGATCAGGATGACTGACCTGCAGAGTTACCCTTGCAACAGTTACGTATGTGTTAACAGAAAGAAGACTGGACGGTTCAGAATAAATTACTCCTGAGAGTGAAAGCTGAGGGAAATGTATGACAAATATTTAAATATTGTATTATAGTCTCTAGACAAACTCTTTTAAGTTGAGAGCGTGGGACTGATTTTCTAATGGGATGCTGAAAGATGTGTAGATAAAGAAACAATTAGGAAGGAAATTGGAAATCTGGAGATCTGAACATATCTCTTACTCAAATGCTTTAAAGTCATTCAGGTGTTCACAACTATTTAAATACTTCACTTGTTTTACGTCTCTCAAACAAAGCAATGCAGCAGTACTGTCATAAAGAGCCCAGCCCTGCTCCAGCTGAAATATGTCTGACATAGACAAAACAAATAAACCCCCCAGAAGCCCAACAATGCCATTTTGTGTGCAACATTATACCAACTGAATGAGAGGAAATGTAGGCATGCATTAGAGTGAAATACTCTTAAAAGCTCATTTGGATGGTATGGTTTTTACCTAGAGGGGAAACTACTGTATATGCAAAACTCGGATGAATATTTACAATATCCAGGAATAGGTACTGGGAAGGGGAGGTGGGGGGGAACATGCTGCAAATGTAATCATCTTCTGAATGGTCCAAAACCAAATTGTTCTCACCGCTGTTGCTGAGCAACAGTCCCACTATGGGATTCAGCCTGTGCTAATGTACAGTGGGAGAGCCCAACCTGCCCAGAGAGAGAGCCTGGAGCACCAGGAGAGGTAGCAGAGGGGTCTGGCATGGCTGAGCTCCACTTTCCAGCAGCTGTGATCCCCCAAGTACATATTTTCCCCATTCTCCTGGCCTTTTTTTGGGTAATTTGCTCTCATAACAGGCTTTAAATAAATAGGGAAGCAAGACCAGTAGCAGAGTGCAGTGGTACTCTGGCTGTTGCTGTAGCAGGCTGATTTGTACCTAGGACATTTTCTGTGAAGCAAAGCATTAGCACTTCTTCTAGGGTGTTCAAAGGTGCTGAAACTCTGGGGAAGGAAAGAGAAAAGCAAATAACAAGTCTACCAGAAAATTAATGGGATTTAAAAGCAGTGCCCCCCTGTGACTTCAGTTCTGAAGACCACATGCGCTCTCATTAGGTGGTAGCGCAGTTAAAATCCACTGCTTAAAGTACAATAATCCACTGTATTTTGAAATTAAAATTCTCGAATACCTAATCATCTGACACAATATGACATCAGTTTTCATTTGCTTCCTTCAGAGGGTTAGTCTTTAAACAATCAATTTAGGGACAGAGAAAGGAAAAGGAAACCACAAAAAATGCATGTTCAAATAATGGTAGAGGATTTCCTGAAGTAAAAGAAAACAAAAGCCAAACCAAACCATCCAATGAAAACAAACCAAAAAAGCCAACCCAAAAAGTGGTTTGTGGCTGATGAGGTGACCTGAGAGAGCTTACTGTATCAAGGTGTACAGGAAAAAGGTACATTGGAATAGAGATATTTCAAATGTGTATAGGACACACCCTGTAATATATTTCTTGGTTGATTTTCTTCTGTTGTTTATAATGCAGTGTAAAGCTGATAGTCCTCTGGATGGAGGAGTAAATCTGAGCTTGCCTTGTTTTTCATAATCAAAATGTTTTTTAACACTTTCTATTTTAGCTATTTTTAAAGAAAACTGAATCTTTATTTTTCTAAGTAACTTTGCCACCAATTTGGTATTTGTAGTATAGAAATATAGAAACTACCTACCTTTCAGTCTGTATCCCTAAAATTATTACTCTATATGAAACTCTAATTGAAAATATGGTCATTTAGACTGAGTTATCAATGGACAGATTGACCCTTTACAGAAATAGGCTTATGGGGAAGGAAAGAAGCAAAAGAGTAAAATGAACAGCTGCAGCCACAAAATGCCTTATTCTATATACATTTACAGTATGCATTCCATATACTGCCAGGTGGTACCTGGTAGATGTTCCTAGTGATAAACCAGCACTCTGGTTGTATCCCAGTTCCCAAACTGCCAGGGTTGTCCTGACCGTCTGTGTGGACACTTCGAAATCATCACAGCTGGATCTCACCTTAATATAGGACCAAACTGAGGGCTAAGTGTAAACAAGCATAACCTTTTACATGCTCCAGATCAAGATCTCATTCCTACTGGGAGGCAGGAAAAAAAATACAAGCCAAAATGTGTAACCTTCTATGATTCCACTTCCTTAGTCCAAGAGGAAAACTTCCTTTTACAAAATTGGAGAATAAAGTTTTCCTGCTTGTTAGACTGGCTGCCAAGCTGCTGATTTTGGGGTAGCAGTTTAATAGAGTTCCTTGCACTCATGACAGCCTAGGTGGGAAATCACAGAAGAGCACAGAGGAAATTCTCACAATATACTTCCCCCCTATTATTTCTCAGCTTATTTTGAAATTAGGAAATCATATGGAAACAGCAGGAGGATTCCCAGCCTTGCGCTATTTCCTTCCCCTGTGATCATGAAGTTTTATTGCTGTATGAGCCCTGCTGCCTACCATGTCAGAGGAGCTCAGCAAGAGGTATGGTTTTTCTAAGTGTGGGTGGTCATGTCCATGTATTCAGCAGAAGCAATAGGGTTATTCAGCTTGAAAAAAGGCAGCTCGAGATGAAGTGTGGAAGAATAATTTTCAAAGAGAAAATAATGAAAAACTAACAAAAGCACCCAGGGAATTCATTCTTTTTCCTTTTTTTTCCCCTTTTGGTAATTGCCACTGAAGAGCCTGGCACTGAAATGACATCATTAATTCAAGGTATCTCACTCATACACTTGTGGGGAAAATTGTATGAAATGAAAGGAAATTTCCCCAGGACTCAGCCTATTGCATTGGAAAGCTTTTCTGCTGGTGAAAAACAGTTACATATGGAAAGATGACCTGCTTGTTGATGCAGGAGAAGTACAAACAATTTTCAATAATTTGGGATTTAAAATTTCTAGTATTTGACTATTATTTGTAGGTGCAGATACTCACAGTCATATCCAACTTTATGAGTGTATTAACATCATTTATGTCAGAGCTCCTTTTTCAGAAGGCATGTACAAATAAGTTTCCTGGAAGACAATTTTGTCAAACCCTTAACTCTGCTTTTAAGCAAGCAGTGCATAGGGAAAAATGTTGACTATTGAATATTAGCAATGTACTGCTTGTAAATAAGCAGCAAAAGAATATTGGCACATACTGTGCAGTGGATAATGTTGAACCATAAGAAAAATCTTTCAAGAGTTCATATAATTGGAGAAATATGATTTTTTTTTCCCAGCAAATTGGTGATAACTAGCTGTTCCAGTCAGCACAGCTAATAGTCCCCATTCTTTTCAATAGATATATCATAGAAAGGCATAATGGCAGAACCTTGTTTTTCCTTCTTTTGAATATTTGATATCCCCACAAGCAGTTCAGGTATACATGTTACAGCATGCTATAGCACAGGAGAGTGTTAGGATATAATCTCCATTCTGCACCTGCAAGTAACCTCTCTGAAGGTCATGAAGAAAGGAGCAACTCCAAATATTACAGTATACTTGACCATTTTTTTTCCTGAGACTAGTTAAGTAAAATTCAACTAGTAAAAAAGAAAACACTCCTATTTTCACACATTTATTTATTTCATTTACTTGCTCATAGTCTTGGAAAGTCGCTACAAGGAGAGACATACTTTAAAGCAGACAGCTATTATCTAGTCTAACTTCTGATCATTGACACCCTAGGTTCAGAACACATGAAGAATAGTTAATGAAAAAACAGATCTTTCAGTTTCTTCATGGAATTAAGTTAATGTTGGAAGGACAAATCTGGAAAATACTGGCATGGAAACCTACCCTATTTTTTGACAGAGCAGCATTTCTATCACAAAACTTATACCACCAACTTCATAATTAAAGAGAAATTTCTCTCCCTTGAGCATCTGGGTACTACAAGCTTTTGTTTCAGTTTTGGTCCTCATTTCCTCCCCTCATGCTGGTTTTCAGCCTGCTGTGGAAGATGAGGGGTATTGCAGTGTTCTTGAAAGCAGAAAATATCTGCTCCTCTGATTTGAATTTACAAAGCAAAATGCTCTCCTCTTCAAGCTCTGCTCTGTGCTTTGTGTACTTTCATATGGTTAGAACAGAATTAATTTATTTTCTACACTTTCTGTTATCTCTTCTCACTCTGGGGCTGTCACATCTCTTGTTCAGACAGCCATGGGAAGGGAGAACTTATCATTACGTTTAGATGGAATTTGAGGAAATATTTTGTCAAATCAGTTGCTCTGCATCATAATTATCTTCATGATTCATGAGCTTCATATTGCTATTCCTCCATGGCCAGGTAGGGAGGGAACTCAAGAATTGTACCTATGATTTGCCCTGTTACTCAGAAAAATTGGCTGCTAACAAAAAAGCCTAAATTGCTTCCTTTTGTAAGTGAAACATCTCACACACAGCTCTGCTCCCCCTCTGAGCCCTCCAAAGCAGGATAGTGTTGTTGTTTACTACCACATTGCAAGTTAGCTTCTCCTTTAAACCAAGTTTTAGGTTAAGAATTCCCCTTTTGAGCGTTAAGACACAGGGGATGTCAGATCAGGAAAGCAGAAAGCCAGAGGAGCCGCTACTCCCAGTGGCTTTTGGATGGTGGAAAATATTTCTGTGCCTCTTTTTTGGAGGCTGGGCCTGGAGCACAGGGCACCCTCTGTCCTGGTTCCAGCTTTTCAGGAGTGGCTGCAGGGCACAGCCACAGTTGTGCCTTTCTCTCCTGCAGCAGTGTCTTCACCCAGCGGAGCAGTGAGCCCACGTACATGGGATGCATACAAACTGCTTATTGTCTTTCTGTCAGGAGCATCACCAAACAGTCTCACTTTCCCCAAATAAAAGCAGATCTGGATTGCAGAGCTGGCAAGAAAAACAAACAGCAACCCTGTTTTAAGTGAAAACACTGCCAGATGCCATGAGTAACACAGAGAACTAGCGTGAGACAGATACTGGGGAAGAGTAGCTTAATAGTTTTAATAGCAGTTTTCTTACCTCTGGCTGTTTATGAAAGCAGATAAGCAAAAAAGCTTTTCCCGCTCTCTTTTTTTTGAATGCCTTGGTGTAATGCTTCTTTTCCTCCTATCAGCTTGATGTAGAAATCTAAATATCACTGAGCAGGCTGGGGTTTGGGCCAGTTTTAATGAGATAATACCTCATAAGGGATTGATCCCAGATACATTTAAGGGGCCTCACGGCTACTGCTGTGCAATACATTGCAGATTCTGCAGCCTAGGAAAAGAACAGAGAATTAGTGAGATGTATGAAGAAATGCAGAATAAAAACTTAGTCCCCAAGACATTTCACGCCCTGTGGACTGCAGACTCTTGTACCAGGCTTATGCAGTTGTTTATTTTTTTTGTCTGCCAAGCATGGGTGACAAAATTTGACAGGCAGTATGCTTACTTATCTGTTTTTTGTGAAGTAATGCTTTTGCACATTTTTCTTCATTATAAGCTCTGAACAAGTGAGGTGCAACGTTCCACTTAAATAGCTTCTGCATGCAGACAGCAACATCATAAAACCAGGTTGTAGGAGAAAATAGAATGGGAAATAGAATTTTAAAAACAATATGGCAAAATCAGGGGAAAACATATTTCCTTAAGTATTATTTATCCTTTTCTAATAGTTCACTTTGTACCATGACAGCAACGGAATATATTCCATGGTATACAATTTATTCCTGGGAATGAAAAAGTGATTGACACCTAAGTTTGAATTATTGTGACTATGTGGAAAAAATGGGATTTTACACATGGACAAAGTAAATAAGAGGTTTGAAATGCATGTTTATATTGGGAGAATTTCAGTACAGTCCAGCTTTTAAAAGAAAAATGGTCTTCATGCAACAGGCTCTAGTTGGGAACAAAGTGTCATTCAACAAGAAGGAACTGCTTTAACAGCTCAGTTATTGATGGTGCTGAGTCAGGAGCCTGTGGATATAAAGTCTGCATTTGCTTTGTCACTGGAAGTAGGGAATCAGCCATAATAGACAACCCAAAGATTTCTGATATGCCTACACTGGAAACGATGCATTTCTGATTCTGATGAAATTTCTGTTAGCCAAGTACTGAAACCCTTCCTCACTGATAATTCCTTTCCTAGCCATGCCAGTACTGGTTCAATCCAGCTGAGCTTTTACTGACAAAAGAAGAACTGTTTTCTGCCTCACACTCTCCTTAGTCCTGGCACCTCTGGGAGGTCTGTGTCCATCCCTGCTGTGGCTGGGCACTCCAGAGCTGTTCACACACCCAAGTCTTTGTCTAACACCTCTGCAGTGGAAGCAGCATGTGGTAAGTGCATAGCAGAGAGTGCTGCCTCTAGTTTTCTGAAATTTCTGAAAATTAAAACTGCTTTGTGTAAAGGATGAAAGAAACTCTGTTCTCCATGAGAAACATCTGAAGAAGAATCAAGATGTCATATTGGCAGATGATTCTTTGGGCAGAATGGCCTTTCACGTTCATAGCACTTGGGCTGGATTATCATTATGCATTCCCACTGCCTGCCTCTATTTTCTACACACTATGACACCAGTTATTCCATTCCATTCCACCTCTCTGCAGAAAAAGTTAGGCTTAGGCCTTTGTAGCCTGAAAGAAAATATTTTTATTGGGCCATTCCTGATAAATATTTTTACACAATTTCCTTACCTTCCAGCTGTCAAAGTACTGTAAAATTTTCAAGAATAAAGTGACCATTAGGAGGCATTAGCCAAGAAGTAAGAACCCTAATTACTTCTTCACATAAGTAATAAATGAAAGCAGCTGAGTTTCTGAAGGCTTGTCACCTTTGCAGTCATTTCAATAGACCTTTTCTATCCTTACCTATACCAGATGAAGTGGAACAGTAATTGTAATGCACTTAGTCACATTAGTTCTATTGTTGTATTTTCTTTAAAGAAAAACTTGTTTGATCTCTCAGCAGCCTCACTCAGTGAAGAAGCACTGAGAGTGTAAGTTTTTATTGTAAAATATCCTTTGCATGTGCAATAAAAACCTGGATGTCCATATGGCCTCCAAATGGTCTATGCTCAACCAAGAAACAATTGGGTTCTGTTGTTCCTTAGATAAAAGAGTATCAAAACCAGTCTGACTTGAAGAGATAGGTCTGGTTTCTTTTACACTTAAGTGTATGCAGTTTTATGACTCAGTAGGAGAAGAGCTAGATGCTTTTTTCTAGAGGGTGAATAATGTCCCCCCCTACTTTGGTATGACTTGATTTGTTGTATCCCTATCTGTTATGTGTCAGTTCTGGAGAGGAAGACAGAATTCCCCCAAGCAGAGGCACTGCTGTCCTCCCAACAGACCTGCCACAACCAGAGGGGCATTCAGAGCCCGAGCTCTCACATACAGCACACGCTGCACCTTGGCTGCTTCACTGCCAATATATAAATTTTTTTTCTATGATCTGCTTCATCTGTTAGCTATCAATTGCTTGCCTTGGTAAATCAGTTTTTAAAAACCATCTATATTCATGCACAATGTGTGGGTGATGTTTTTCCTTTCTTCTTTGTGTAAGTGTGGTCTATCCCCATTACAGCAAGCCTTTGGGGAATATTATAGTATTAGAATCTCCTGAAAACTGATAGTTAAGTACTTATCATCAGGAATAAGTGAATCAAACCAATTTTCTTTCATTTTTACTTTCAGAAAGATGATTTTGTAGGACAAGGCTCTTTAATTGGATGTCTCAGCCCTGTGAGATAAACACAGATTTTCTTTCTCTGCATAAAGAGAATATATCACAGAAAAGATGAGAGTACAGTAATACTGTCCATTTTATAGATATATCTTTCTAGCTTACACTGATTCTCTGCATCAGTCATGGATTTTAACACAAATGAAAGCATATTAGCCTCAGAGGGTACCAGTTAGAAGTACATGTTCCCTAATTAGCACTTTGATGTAGTTATGTCCAGGTAACATACATAGCTTTAATCATAGCAAGCATTGCCTGTGATGGTCAGCAAATCCCTAGGTCGTCTTTTCATCTTACAGCAGGATGTCTCACAGATAAATGCCTAGAAAGACTTCCTTTTAATACCTGCTTACTGGCAGGTGCATTATGGGAGGCTCACCTTGATCCCTAAGATGCAGAAATTGCTTGGAACAAAGACCCAATAATAATGTAAAATCTTCTCCCAAATGCATCTATTTCTCTGATCTCTTCTGGCTTATCAGCAAGTTTTCTGACAGAAAAAGTAAAAGTGCAATTTTATTTGGAAAGTGTGATAGCAGAACAGGTCTCAATTTCTTCTGAAAGTCTGTCAAAAGCAAAAATATTATAAATTCATCATACATTAATCATATATACCCACTGGGCAATTTGTTGCCTCTGGCTTTATCTGTCATAGGGAAAGTCACACAACCCAAATGATTCTATTTATTTCAGTATTACAACTAATCAAATACAGTCTGTGACTCCAAGGTTGTTGATACACTCAGACTGACTCAGAAGATGCCAGAAGGGAGCAAGCTGGGTCTGTACCTGAGCTGGGCAAAGGACCAGGACTCCCCATCTGTTTCCTTTTGCATTGCATAGGACACTGTAGAGTTTCTGAGTCCTTTCTGCTAGCTGTGTGAAGGCTTGATTTCATGGGCTGGTCATAGTGAGGGCTGTGGATGGGCATTTGTACTGCAGGACAGATCTGGAATTATTAGCTCAGAATTGTTATCAAGTCTTGGGAAAGCAAAATTGATCACGGAGTATGAGCTAAAGGATTTGAATCCAAAATGTTTTGAAGCAAAGAAGAAACACAGGGGATAGTGCAAGGCTGAATATTGTTAGCACAAATATGTTCTGACAAACAGGGTCAATAGTTTGCTTTTCACAATTCAGTTAACATTTATTTCAAGGCTGAGAGGAAGACACTACTGAAATTTCCAGCCCACTCAGACACTTGGCTCAGAAAATTCTTCTAGGACCAAAAAGTCATGAAATCTGTGTGGTGGGGGTCTTCTTTTTTAGCAGCAGCAGGTGAGGCAGTGGGCACGCACTGACCCTCCTTGCCCTGGGCCAGCAGTGGAGCCGAGGGAGCAGCAGCTCTGCACGCAGCTGGCAACACATGTCCAGAGTCTCCCAAGAGTGCCAGAGGGACCCAGAAAGTACTGTCCAGCCACAGCAATCACCCAGAAGGGACAGTGAGGCCGGAGAGGTGCCCGCGGCCGGGCACTGCGGCACTGCGGGCCGGGGCTGCGCTCGGGCACCGGCCGGGGAGGCGAGGCGGACACGGGGGACCCGGGAGGGCAACAACACCGCAGCAGGGGCAGGAAGCGGGGACACGACTTAATGGCTGTGACAGATGAGCAGCAAGAGCACATCACACTGAGAGGAAAGGAGAAGGGGAGGGCCGGGTGCGGCCGGGGCAGCGGGAGCTTCCCACAGAGCCGCGGGCAGGCCCAGCGCCGGCCCCGCGCTGCAGCGGCACCGGGCACAGCCAGAGCTCAGCAGCGGCTGCTGGGAGGAACATCACAGCCACAGGGAGGCCGCTCTCCACCTGGGACCACATCCAGCCCTCGCACAGAAATCACTGGCCGTCCCTGTGGGCTGCCGATAGGGAGTGAACACCGTGGGGAAGAGCAGCCGCGCCAGGCTGGGACCGATCCCTGCGGGGGGCTGGACCGCACACGCCAAAGCACTTCTCAAAGTGTCTGTGCTCCTGGTGCCCGTGCTGCCCCTGCTCCGGCAGTGAATGCATTCCCTGGCAGACACGTCCTGCCTGCCCCCACACTGCACTGATGCCCGTGCTGCCCCTGCTCCGGCAGGGAATCCATTCCCTAAGCAGGGAAGTCCTGCCTGGCCCCACCTGCCCTGATGCCCGTGCCGCCCTGCCCAGACAGTGCCACAGCTCCTTGAGCCTCCCGTCCTTTCTCCTCTCTTTCCCTTTTAGGATTGTGGGTACTGCACCAAGGACTCCTTTAATCTATCCTCAGCCATATGAACCTGGATTTCATCTCCAGTCCCTGGGTAATCAAGATATTTCAACAGCTGTCAGTTTCTGGCAGAGGCCTGTTCTACCACTTTTTTTCCCACAACATATTTTTCATAGCTAGTCAGAAATATGCAATATTTTGTCATAAAACTAGTCTCATTTACAGCATTTGAATATTTTCCCTGCTTTACAGTTACCTTTCTCTAGCTTACAGTTTAGAGATTTTTTTCCAGTTTCTCCTGTTGAGCACTTTTGCTTCTGCTGTTAGAGCTTTTTCTGCCACTAACCCCATCCACTGCACTTCTGTAATGTTTTGTAATGTGTGCCTGTTGAGTGGATATTCTCTCCTTCTGTTTATTACCAGACTCCTTGTCTTACATACTTCAAAAATTAGAAGATACACAGCTGTCTCCAAATCTTAAACTACACATTCTGAATTTTCTTGCCCCCCCCCTTCTTTGTTTTGTCTGCCCCTTCACTTTATATCATCAGCAAGTGTAATCCACTTACTGCATCTTCTTTCTTCCAGGTCATTGATATATAAAGTGAAGAAAATTGATCCTCACACTAATCCTTGTGACTCTTTTCTAGTCACATCCTTACACGTTAAACCGTTAGCATACATGGTACCTCTTGAAAAAAATATTTGAGCTAGTTAATGGCTTATTGAAATTAGATATCCCAAGAATGCTGACATTGCCAATTCAGAGAATCAGATTAGTAAGAAAGGGGGTGTATCTGAAAGCCATTGGTCTTCCCCCATGGGGCAGGAGTTGGCCAGGGGTCTCCAAACCTCCTGTGGCTGCAAGCAGCTCCTCACCAAACTCCTTGTGAGGGGAAGGGGCTGATGAAGGATATGTTCTGGGGCTGCCAGCAGCCACTGACAGACTTGCATCAGTTTGGTGAGTCCCAATGTGAGTGGCCCCATGGGCAATTTCCTCTTTAGAATGTTCTTGATCTTGTTTCGAAGCTCCCAGAGGTTTAAAGCTGTCTCCTCATCCCCGTCTCTGTGATGTGAGAGAGAAGTCTTTGTAGTTTCTAATGGAAAGCTGTCATAGGCAGAAGTTAAAAGGGGATTTCTTTTGCATCCCTTTGCTTCCCAAAGTCAGACATTTAACACAAAGAACCTGACTTTTCTACAGAAAAATCTAGTTAAACAGAATGTATGGATTCCTGTTATCTGATATTTTTATTATCCACCCAGAAAAAATCCCATCAGCAGAGTCATAAGCACAGGCTTGCTTTCATGAATTCATGCTGACTTTTCATAATTAAATCAGAATTTCCCCAAGCCTGACTCTGAGTATTATTTAAATTTTTTTCCTACTGCTGCAGTTAGACAAGCACTGCACATTTCTTGTTTCAGAACCTTTCCAGTCACCTTTCCAGAGGAGGAAGATAGCCTGCCTAGTGCACTGAGCTGGGACTCAGGAGACCTGGATTTAAACCCAGCTAAGATGCAGGTTGCCTGTGTGAATTTAGGCAACAGACCTAACCTACTACATGCACTAATACCATGTTCTGAGCAGAGACAATAACTTCCTATCATTCAGGAGGCCACATAGGTAAATGTGAGGTGCTGAGATGCGTGAAAGAAAAAAACCTATTACATTATTTTCCTGACAAATATAGCATTTCTTTATCGAATGACCTTGGCTGAAGATGTGATTCCTCAAAGCTGGTGGATGTCTAACTACAACAGGAATTAGACACCTGAGCAAATACTTCTGAGGCACCAGGCCCGGGTTTCCATCACCAGACTGGCTGTAGCAGTGGGTCCAGCCTTTTTAAACAGAGCTGGCTGAGGAAGAGTCCCTGCTGTAGCTCCATTATAACTTTGGTGTCTTTGCAGAGATGTGCCTGTGGCTGCAGCATCTGAGCTGAGCAGGGGCCACCACACTCTGTTGGGTACATTTCTACAGCCCTTGGAGCTGGCTCCTGCTCACCAGCTTCTGGAGAAGGATGAAGCAAATGCCTTTTCCTTCCAAGCTGGAGATCCTCACTACCTTCCTGGCTGGTTTTCAGAAAGCTGCACAATACTGTGGTAACAAAAGGACTCTGGCTGCAGAAGAAGAAAAGAAAAAAACAAAAAAAAACCTTGTGCCTTCTCTTGTATCACATTCACTCATGCGCTCACTCCAGAGCTAGCATTCCTCTGGCAGGACATCCTGTCTCCAGTTCCTTACTACAAAAAAAAAAAAAAACAAAAAAAACAACAAAACCACACACACACCAAAAAATCCTAGAAAAAATTAGATTCCTTCACTAGCAATTCATAACATTATTATGCTATTTTGCAGATGGGCTGGTTGAATTGAGGTTAAATTTTGACTTTTTCAGATGACACCTGAAAGTCCTCTATTCTTAGAATCATGGATTCTGTCTTGATTCTCAAACTCAAATTTTCAACATGTACAACCAGGAGAGAGTTTGCCAGACATGGGCAAGGGATTAGCATTGCTAGCACAGAGTGTAATTCTGATCCTATAATGGGGAAGCAGCTGCAAACTCTGCATCCTCATCTCATATCTCAGATGCATTCAACCCTGCATACATTGTACAGTACACAAGAAGTGTCTTTTGTTTTATTCCATTTTGATTTTAATAACACAATTTTAAACCTGCTGCAGAAAACCCAATTTTTTTACTGAAACACATGAAGGTGTTGTTCATCAAACAAATGGGTTGAGGAATTGTTTGGGTGCTTCAAAACAAAGAATTACTCTGGCTATCATCGCAGACATTCTGAATGGAAACAATTTACCATGGAGGCCTGTGGCTTCAGGAGGAGGATAATGGTAAGTGTTAGTTTTGTTCATTTTCTGTACCAATGAAAAAATAAAGAGGCTGTAAGTGGATTCATTTGCTGTTCAATCGTGAAGTGGCAGTCAGAACAAAAGACGAGGGCAACAAAGCTCAGACTGAAACGATGAAGAGCCAGAGAAAGAAAGGCAACTTCAAAATAATCCAAATAATATTTTTTTTTCTAGAAATAAAAGTAAAATAAAAGTAAATTTATTATGCACTCAGAAGTCATAAGTGATGAAATTAATTTGTACAGTGCACTTGCATACACAGGTGCTACTGTTATGGATATACATTATAAATCTGCAGGGCACTAAAGTGATTACTCTTTCCCCCATGTCCCTGAATGCCATATTTTTCCAGCATGCTGGATCCCATCTGGTCTCAAAGTTTTGTCATTCTTCAGACATTTCAATTTCTTGATTACCTGTCAGGTTCTGACCCTCAATTGTTTTTCTTTTTTAATATCTCTAGCTGTTCACTTGGGAGATGTCCATGTGTTTCTGACATCTGCCACCCAACCCCCTCCAGGAGCCCCATGACACAGCACTAATTATTGTGTTTATTTCAACAGTATTCTCACCTCCTTTAAAGAAAAGACCCAGGCTTTCTCCCACAGCACCCATGCTGATCATAGTTCTTATATTTGTGTTCTTCCATAGTTTACCAAAACTGTCTCCAGATTTTTCATTGTGAAAGAATATCCTTTGAATCCAGAAGGATTGCTCTTCAAGGTCACAGCTGAAGGTGTTATGTAGCAACTATGTCCATTGTACTCCTTAAATGAGTAAGCTTATTTTCAGTTCCACTGCCGACCAGGACTATATCCTGTCCCTTGATCTTCCTATGAGGAGGAATTCTTCAATTTCCATTCATTCTAAAAACAAAACCATTATTGATTGTTTTAAAAAAAATAAATGCTTTTGTTACTTGAATAATCAAATTTTAAATCTGCATCCTCGTTTCCACCTTTCTTCCAATGTTCTTCTCATTTTAATGACTTAATAACATGAGAAACGTGAGGAAATTCTTGCCCTAAGTAAATATGTAGCAGGTGTGAACTTTTGATCTGGACTTGTAAGCTAGTCTTTGGTCCCTTGTGATGACAAAGCATCATTCAGAATCCAGGGTTTAACCAGTTTTGTGTTGTTTTCTGTGACCAAAACCATCACAAGTACTTAGTCCTTTGTGTGGAGCCAAAGATCAAGCTGAACTTCTGTTGCTGCTGGAGCAAGGGTGGGAACCCTTCAGTGGAATTCAAACCAGGCAGAGCAAATGGAAAGGGCAAAGAAATGACTGCAGGACTCTCTTGTGTGAGAGCCAAGTCCCCAGTTTCTCAACTAAATGAACCTTCCTCTCATCAAAGAGAGGATTTTTTCCCCTGCTCTGGCCTAGCTGGGTCTTAAATTCATCCTATCTTAATCTTAACAGATGGTATCAATAGCCAGTGCCTGTGTGTTATGTGGAGGACATGGTTTTTCCAGACCATGATCAGTAGATGGTGATGGGATCTCTCCCTTTTAGAATCTTGTTGAGGAATGCTTAATGTTAGACTTTGAACAAGTTCCAGCAGGGCCGAAGTGACAGACTGCTTATGGTAGCCAAGGTGGAAGGGACTGGGAACACCTGCAAAACCTTTGTCTCTTAGGGAACTTTATTGGCACCAATTCAAATAAACATTACCATAATCACTTTTTTGTACTTAGATGCCCAAGTTCAGCTGAAATCACCTTTTAGATATTTAGATAATTTGGCAGGATTTGGGATGAATAGTTGTTTTATTTGTACAGCTGAAGAGTAGTGTTGCCTAACACTATGAAGATTATAATGTAAAAATACATGAGCCATAAAGCTCACTTTCACTGTGCTTGTTTCTACTTCTTTCACTGCGGTGATATTTCTCTTCTTATCCTTCACTTATGCCATTAATACATAAAATTTTATTTTCTAGTAAAATAATTTGAATCTATTCATAATCAAGGGCTTTAAAGCAGCAGATGAAAGTGAGAGATAGCAGTCAGCTTTTTAGGAAATTAAAGAATTTACTTCATTTGCAAATGACCATGGTGCTTATAGAAGTAACCCCTGCATTAAAGGATTAGCATTACAAGCATGAGCAGGCCATAGTGCCCTGGAAGTGAACTTGGATTGCAGTAGGGTCATGTCTGAATGAGAATTAGTTTTTGCCAAAATTGTGCCCTCAGAGGATTACATGTTACCCTCAAGAGGCCAAGCCAGACAAAGATTAAATCCACACATTGGAAAAATGGTGCAGTTTGTATTGTTCAGGACATTGTGGGTTCTGGAAAAGATACAACCATTTGCATTATTCAATCTACATTTTATTTGATAGTGTGATTGTCAGGCAGTAGTTACAAGAGTTACAGGCCTGATGAGCAGTTGCTTGATGAGCAGTAGGCTTCAGACTGCATACTTTAAGTGGGGATAATTTGGAAATACTGATATTTCTTTTGACTGAACCTTATAATAATGAAATATACAGGATACTGCTTTAGTTATCTCATTATCTTACAACCCCAAGCAACTTTTTGACATATTATATTGATTAAAGCAAGAGAAAGTTGGGCATTTCAGCATAATTTATGCAAGCTCAAACCAATAATTAGAACAGCTAATTAGCTATTGGTATCTGATTTTATATTAATCAGGAACTAAGATAACAGAAACAATACACTCAAGTCTTGTTTGGTAATAAGGAGTTTGGTTTCTCTAGCCTAGCAGTGATCATTAATTTTGCTGTGTTTTGATTTAGTGTTTGTGTTAATATATTCCAGTATGTCTGAGGATATGAAAGTAACACCTGGTGTGCTCTGTGCAAATGCTTCTCTGCTTCAGGAGAAAAGCCAAAGGGGAAATGCAGCTAAACCTAGAGCATCATTATAAACAGTCTGGTGGGGATAAATGCCTATACTTTCTAATGCTAAAAGAAAGCAAATGAAAATATGTGGTTCTGTTTGTATGTTTTGTATGTATGTAGAAAGAATGCAGGAGGTAGTGCAGAAAGAGCATTTATGCTGAGAAGGTTTGTGATGTCTATTTGTACACTGCAAGTGGTTCTACATGCAGGTTTTTGTTTACATCTATGCTCAGTGTATGTTCGCAATTTGTTAGTGGAGGCAGTAAGCCCAATTAAAAGAAAAACCCTCTGTGCTCAGAGTTTTAATTTTGCTGATATCCCAAGACTGTCAAAGGTAGATATTCCACGTAGATTTGAGCTTGCCAGCAGTGAGCTTTGCTAGACTGGAATGAAAATAAAGACACTTCACTGCCTTTTATTTCCTCAGCTTCAAAACAGTCTCTTCTTTCCCTGGGAACAATGCTTTTCTCCTTATGCAGAACTTAATCTGGTAACTCACAAGTTAGCTTATTACATGTAAAAAAGAAAAAGGCTTCAGGAATAACAGGCAGGGTCACTGATTGAGAGACACAAAACCAGAGGTGTGTTCACACCAAGCTGAGGTGCTGGATTGCTGAATGAATGTGGGATATATTCAGTCAACTTTAGCAAAGACATAAGCATCTACTTTTTAATTTCAGAACATAAATACATCAATGTCCTTTGAAGACAGCTTTTATTCCGTTATGCCTTTTCAAGAAAGGTTGGTAGCTGAATCAGACCCTTTATCAGATGGCATTTCCCACTGGTATAATACCTAGAGATGAAAACAAAATTAATCCAGCTCTATCGTTCACGTTATTAAACTCATCTTTAAAATGGGAAACTGGAGCCTACCTTTATGTGACAGAAAGCCAGAGAGATTTGTTCAGACCTCCCATATATCTTACATTTAATAGCATAAGATAGGCAAAACCATCTTCTTTCTTACATCCATCCACCCCGGGTGCATTTGCTTCCCACTCTTTTGTACTTTTTTATATTATTAAGCACCCTTACAAGCACTCTAGAATTATTAGCACATGGAAACTGGAGCTTATTATAGGCAGAGCATCTTATCATTAGCATAGCATCTCTGGTTCAAGGAGATGGGGTGAAGCTTCAGGAGGAATTTTCCAGCCTGTGAGGTGAGTGTAGTGGTCAGTGGAGCTGAAGGGATAGCTACATCAGCTAATTTACACACTGCCAAATGCATTTTTGCAGCCTACTGGAACAAAATGAAAATCCTACTCTCTAACAAGCCTTCCTGAAGGCAGTATGAGAAAATGATTACATGCATAATAAGCCCATGAAATCTCAAATCTTAGCTTTGGACTCTTCAGACCTGGGATTTTGACTCATGCACACTTCTGGATAAAACCTGAAAATCTAAGAAGAGTTTATCCTATAGCAGGAATTTCTTCTACTCCTTTAGATGCTTTATCTGCTCCCCACCTTCCTCTCATTCCCCTCCACCCCCAGTCCCTGCCTGGAAAAAAAAAACTACACACACATACACATACAGACACACACACACAGAGCAAAGCAGAGAAAAGCAAAGCAAAGCAAAGCAAAGAAATTCAAGAGAAAGAATGTAGCAGTGTCTACAAAGAGCCAGGTTAAATATCTGCCTTGCCTAGTTAGCATTTCAGCAAGGGGTGGCCAATGGCTGATGGCCCGGAGAGATGAAAATGTTAGACAAAGGTGAGCAATCACCCTTTTCTTCACAGAAAGTGTGATTGGACATTGGAATGGGCTGTACAGGGAGATGCTGGAGTCACTGTCCCTGCAGGTGTTTAATGAAATACTGGACCAGGCAATCAGTGCCATAGTCTGGTTGACAAGGTGCTGTTTGGTCATAGGTTGGGCTTGGTGATCTCAGAGGTATTTTCCAACCTGATTCTCTGATTCTGTGATACAGTGACCCTTCCCTAGTACATTTCTCAACTCTCCAGCAATCTGTAGGTGAGGGCAGCCCTGAACCAAAGATTTCTTTCCTCTTGATAGGCCTTGATGTTGCCCAGTAAGCACTTTTCTAAAAACTTTTCTAAGCCCAGAAATACCTGTCACCTCTAACAGCCTGCAGCTCTGCATTCCATGGCTTAGCCATGTGCTATAAGAAGGATCCCATCTCTCTGTACTGGTGCACTGTCAAGCTGCTTTGCACACACACTCAAAGTCAGACCCTTGATCTCCTGGGGATGTGAAGAACGCAGAGAGCCCCACTCATTCTGAAGACATCCTGTCCAAGGGACTGGGTTGGTGTGGAATTCATTGCCATCGTTGCTGCAAAAGGGTTTTTGAGACATGAAACCCCCAGCAGTTAAAAGAAGGGAACCTCATGGGGACACTCAGCTGATAAGCAGCCAGGCTACAATGACAGATGGATAACTGTGCTACAAATTCACATGATGCAAAAGTTTATTTTGGGCACCTCTCTTTCCCAGTACCACTTACACAGGTCTTTGTAAGTCTAAGAAGGAAGGAACACATGAAAACTTGTTTGAAGTCCTCTACTCACACCTGGTTTAGTTCAAATGACTCTGATGGATGCATGTGGAGGGCAACAAGGGAGAGACAGCTGCTCCTGCAGAGTCTCCAAATGTAGTCAGCACCACAGAAACACACCTGGGGAGATTGTTGTGGCTACAGAAGCAAGTAACTCATTTCTCCAAAGTCACTTCTAGCCTACACAGCCCCAGCAGAGGCTGGGACAGAAAATGCTACATTAACCCCAAGGCAATGCAGTAGTGGCATTTGGAAAGACTGTGGTTCATTTCCACAGCCACAACTTCCAAAGTTTGAATTTTAGCTGATAGGTCAGTGCCCAAGTTTTTCTGCAGCATGAACCCAAGTTCATCTCAGCTTCTGCTTCAAGATTGATGATGCTAAAGATTGCCCCTCAAGCTTATAATATGTTGGACCACCTTTTGAATTGCCTGTATCTGAAGAATTTACATTTTGTAAACACATTTCTCTTCATAGAGAACAGCAAGGCACAATTCTTCCCAAGAATATTTCTGGGTTTCACATTCTCTGAACCTCAGAGAAAGAAAAAACAATTCTTATCTTATTTGCTGTGCCCGTGTTTGTGCCAAAGTAGAATGCAATATGGAGATTGTTTACCCAAAGTGATGGTGTTTTGTTTCCTTGGCCTATCAGGGCCAAGGGTGTGTGTGTGTGTGTGTGTGTGTGTGTGAGTTGGGACTGTTGGCTGGCAGTCACAAGATTCTGGGCAGTGGTGTGCAGAGCTGAGTGCTTGGCAGATTCAGTTTAGATGTAATGTAATATAGATGTGATATAGTATAGAATAATATAGTACAATGAAGTAATTAATTAGCCTTCTGATAAGATGGAGTCAGATGCATCATTTCTCTCCCCCTCGTTGGAAGCAAAAATATCATCGATACATTTGGCACAACATTTGGCTAACGGAGAGGAGCGGAGGAGGAAGAAAGAGCTCACTCCAGCTTTGCAGCTTCACACACCATGACACCAATGGACATTGCCTGGATCACTCAGTGGTGCCTCACAAAATGTCCAGCAACCCACAAACTTGCAAGAACTGTAATATATCAGCCCAGCTCTGAGGAAACACAGGTCTATGGTTGTAACTAGGAATTTTGTGGTCCATGTGCACTCAGCTCTGTCATCAGCTGTGAGAGACCTGGCTGCTGTGAATGTGTTGCCTTTCTTTTTTTCCTGTGGGCAAGGAAAAGCAAATAAAAGTTCTCACGAATACTTGTGGAGGATGACTACAAAGAAGGTATTCAGTGGGATTAGATGTATTTTCATTCCACTAAAATGTGTGTGCCCTTTTTTTATCTTGCAGTACTTGTTCAGTGTTGGAATCAGCCAATCAAACCACAAATTTGGCTTTATTTTTAAATTGCAACCAAAGCCATAAAGCTGAACAAGGCAGAATTACAAGTAAACCAGCCAGTTCCTCTCATCTGCTATGGACCTTTGCAGCAAGCTGTTTTACAGTACCTATTCTTCCTCATAACCATATCCTTTTTCTCCAGGGGATCATTTTAAGCTTTAGAAACTGCAGAAGCCATCCTAAAGCCATTTTTCCTGAAGGGAGTACTTAAATGGAAACGAACCCTCTTCTCATGATTTAGAGTGTGTAAAATGCTATCCTGATCCTACCAGGCTGAAAGCTGCAGTCCTTATTCTTTCCCAAAACTCTTGCATCTGCAAAGGGACCGTTGAATTCAAAAAGGCAGTACCTGAGCTCAGCAGCACGCCCATGTGTTTTGCATTGTAAGAGGGGCCTACGAAGCCATTTCCCTTGCACTTTTCAGAGAAGCCTCCCTTTTATCACAGAAAGCTTAATCTACTGGGATGAAAATTATAACCCACTGAAAATCCACTAGGAATCTTGAGACAATCCCATTTTCAGACACTGACTCCTTTCCATTATTTTTGTCTGTTTCTTCTTTTTGTTGTTGTTGTACTGCCGTGTCTCCTGGTTGCTTCCCATAAAAAAAAGTAAATCAGGATTACCAGCATACTACAAATGAGCCTGTACTTTAACTATGTCCTTCCTGATAAGTAGTAAATATGATGAGAGAGAAAAATTGTTCCTGGGAGGTTTTCAACCTAATTTTGTAGACTTAAGATATCTGGTTATCCTGGGAACTCTGTGCTTGCAGCTCCCATTAATTTCAGTAGCAGGTGTCTAAATATTTCTCATACCCAGAGGTTCACATATTTGTAGGAGGATGTAGATAAGGTTTGGACAAGCACATAGCAATTCTCAGGTTAAACAAAGCAGAGCTTCTTGCCTCTTGTTGTTCTTCTAATGCTACTTATTGTTGGATATTAAATATGCAGGTGATGAGAATGCACTAAGCTGATCTGGGAGCAAACCAGAGGATTGTTTTGTGTTTCCCAAAAGCACAATGCCCTTTATGTAGATGTGGGGTACAATTTGTAAACTCTCTTTATTGTGAATATTGAAATTTCTTCACTTGGCTTCTTAAATTTTGGCAGGAAAGTAAAAGGGAACAAAGGTCATTAGCTACATCATCTGTTTTCAGAGATTTGTTCTCTTAATCTAAGCCATTTTATTGCTCCCTTCACCACTTTTTGGTCCCTGTAGGGAGGAGTATGCCCTATCCCAGGATAAACTTGGTGTGATTCAGAAGAAAGGATGCCCACAAGTCTCAAAGAGTACATGACTCATGCTTCCAAGTAGATGTCTTGCTATTAATGTAGTGTATTAGTAGCACAGTGATTTAAAGACAACTACAGTGAGAGGACAGTGGCACAAATCTTGTCTGAAAGGTCACTTTCTGCTTAGCTGGAGATACACACAGATAGATGCACAGACACACACAGACACAAATTTGCTTAGTTTTTATCTGGTGGCTTAGACTGAGCAAATACCTGTGAAGTGACAAATCAGCCTTAGTGCCTTAGCCCCACTGCAAGGAGACATCTGTGCTATCAGGGAGCTCTGTCCCCACAGCTGCCTTTGGCCAGCTCAGAGTGCAGCCCACGGACTGCGCTCCCAGGGCAAGGAAATGGTGATCAGCTGCAGCTGCAGCCCTGCAGTCCTTCACTCTGAGGCACTGTAATTCACCTGAGGAGCTGACAGGACAGCCTGTCTGGGGGGGTGATGAGTCCATTTTACTTTCTGCCCAGCAGTGAAGAACATGGGAGGCTCACATCCATCTCCCCTCTGACTGGTCCAGCTCAGCCTTTGGCAGGCCAGGACAAAAGGGCACCTCTGACATCCCTGGGAGCAAAATGTTACCACTTCATTCCTATCAGGGTTTAAATTGCGGCCTCAGAATTTGATTCATAAAGTGAACATTGAAGCCCTGCTTATATAATCCAGTGGGACTCTGGTCATGTTGTAGCCATTTATTTTGGATATGTTAAATATATGATAAGTTGTGCAGGTTTTTTTAAATGAAGTTTGGTTCCTTTCTATTTTGTTAAGAAATATACTGCTTAAGAAAGTGTTAAGAAGTATCATTAAAACACACTTCTTAGCAATACTGTAATTTGTAGTGTGAGAAGATGGTTTGATACATGCATAAACTTATGTACGTGTTTTTAATTGGTGCAAAAACTATTTTCCATCTTTTTGTATTAAAAAGAAACCTTATTACTGTATTGCAGTTTGCCTAAGAGCAAGATATGTAGGGGCCAAATTTTGAGCCTTTTTTTGATTCTGTTTTTTTTCCTGCTGATTTTTTTTTTCCCCAACTTCTTAATGGTAGTGATAGATTAATGCATTGCCAGATAGGCCATTTAAAAAGAAAAAATAGGATCATGCCGATGAGGTAAAATGCTTCAAAGAGAGACATTATTTTAATATTTGAGGTTTTGATCTGAATCTAGGCTTGTTTCTCTCTGGATTCCTCTTTTATCTATTCATTGCATGACTTGCCTTTCAACTTCATTAAGACATTCTTAAATTTGTATTAAGTAACCAGAATCAGGCATTAAGGATCATCTAATAAAGGCGTCTTTAAAGCTGGGCACTTCATGTTTTTGCCCATAAAGTCTAACACTGTCATTTTTTTCTGAACTGTATAAGATATTACTTAGTTTAAATAGAAACACATAACATAAGCCATGCTTCTGTGACTGAAAGACATGGAAGACATTTTTGTGCTTTTAAAATTAAAAAACATTCTGATTTATTGGATTTTCATGCCCTTTAACTTCAGATGTATCTTGAATGTCAAGCTTGATTTTTTCATGTTTTAGTCATGTGCATTCATTTAGTGAATGCGAATAATTTTCCTGCCTTTCTGTTTAAATTATGCCTTTTTTGAAGGTGTCCTTTAGACAAGTAGTTTCTGTTAATAAGAACTAAAATTTTACAAACAGACTAGTTTTATTTTTTCATACATTTGATTGCTATGCTCCTGACTTCTTTTGAGTTGGATTTTTAATTTTTTTTTAAGTGAGGATGATGATAGAGATGACACTGGTCTTGTTTTTTTGTAATGTTCTTATGATAAAGTTGATGAACTACAAGTTGAAATCAATTGTTTTTACAGCAGGTTTTGAGCTCTAGTGTTTTTACCCAGTGGCCAGATCTCTTGCAGAAACTCTGTTCTATATTTCAGAGCAAAAAAATACCATCATTCCCTTCTGTGAAAAACTAGTGAGAGTGAGTGAGCTTTCAAATACCAAGCTTGTGATTTTGACACAAGATGCAAAATGGCTAAGGGATATAAAATTAAGAGTAAGCTGAAAAAGAATGTTTTAATTAGCCTGAGAGGTTAGTCTGATTTCATTTTACTTTGCTGAAAATAAGTAATAGTGATGGTATGGCTCTGCAGACAGTAGCAAGAATTGGTGATCTGAAATCCTCTTTGAAAAGGATCCTGGGATGATGCACGGCTGCTCAGCATCCCCCCAGACCTGGCTTTGCTGGCTGGGCCACTGCAGTCATATGTTGATGTTACCACTAGATCAAAAATCAGACTAGTAGAACATTGTGGATTGAGAAACACCTTGTAAATGAGAAGAGCCTGAAAGTAAGGCAAGAACAATTTGATTTTATATGGCAGATAAAGGAAAACTTTGTTTCTAAATTCGGTTGTATTTTTTCAGTTATTTCTGACCATGAAAGTATTAGTTCCTTGCTTTATACCTAGTCCTACCCCATGAGCTGGATCTTTCACAAGACTGTATCTTCTGCAATGCATATGGGCTGCTTTTTGAGCCAATATTGGCATGAGGTTTACATGGTTACTCCATTTTTCTGAAAACATCAATCCCTCGCTTTGCAATGTGAGTAGTAGTTTACTATTGTCATCAAAAACAACAGAAATATAAAACTGTGTTTGAATTAAATCCCACAAGTGCATAGTTATTTGACAGCTGCTTCTGTATTTGTCTGAGGGCTGTAATTTACAAGTTAGATTAACTATCAGTATCTTCAACATATTTCAAAAATAATCTATAATAGTTGTTAAGGAAAGCAACGATAAAATCCTGGCATTAGAACCACTGACAGCATATCCATGCTTTTGCTGTATTATGTGTTACACCTCTTAGAAACACTCAGTTCTGCCCAAGGACAGTGCAGCAAAGAATTAAAATTCAAGCACTAGAGGCAGTCTCTTTCTTTCTTTCTTCCTGAATAAATGAAGGAAAACAAAGATGGAAAAATACAAAAAACAAAACAATGAATGATTTTTCCAGGACTCATACCAAATATTGCCATGCTTTGTCAATGCAGATTGAATTAATGGTTTCCTGTTTGAAAATCACAATGTGTACAAAAATGTATGGTGCAATATTCTAGTCAGACCAGAAATTAGTATTGGCTTCACTGGGATTGCAGATCATGACTCAGGGTGGAAGTGGTCACAGAGTCCATGGATTAGATGTGCAAATGCATATGGGCAACTTGTTATATTTGGGGGTTATCTCACATTACATACTAAGGAAAATATGGGCTTGCTAATTTTTAGAGTTTACAACATTTATTTGCAAAATAAATGCAGTTTGCTTACGAATTTTTCCAGTAAAAGATGGGAGAAACACTTTGTCTGCAATAAGCACAAGGCACAAGGAAGCTGGTGTGAGTACCTATGACCAAGGCAGGGCAAATAGATCAATAGGCACGGTATTCTGCAAGAAGAGCAAAATCAGCTGAAAGGGGACATTACACTAGGGCTAAACCATTTCTCCCCACCAATATATGGGGATAACAGGAGCGAGGAGCACAGAGAGCCCCTGGGGCTGCTGTGCAGGAGGGAGATGAAAGCCACCTCCCTGCACTCCAGCTGTGGGGAAGGGGTGGGGGAAAGCTTCCCAAAGGTGAAGGTAGGATTGCTGGAGAGGGGCAGGAGGGGCAAAGCTGGCAGAGCTGTCCCTGAGGTCCCCTGTGTCTTGCCCTTGCCCTGCAACTGGGTTGCCACAGGTTTGGCAGGGAGCCCTGTGTTCCCCTCCATGAGAGCACATCTATCTCCTGAGAGGCATGACCAAGACTCAGTTGTCCTGAGGCAGTGGCATTTTCCTTGAAAAACACTTTTTTATTGCTTTACAAATTCATTATAACAAGGGACTCATGTTCAGACTGAAGGACACACTTATTATTGTCCTGCGGTTTTCAATTAATAAGTTCGCAGCTAACAGTTTTTAAGTACAGTGAATCATGCAAATTTCCATATCACAGCAGCTAATTTATTTGTTTGTTGGGGAATAGCAGGTGCCACATGAATCTGTTTTGAAATGAATTCCAAGAAAGGCAGATGATTGTGGTCCAAGCTGTGGGAGGAGGGAGCCGGAGGGACTGGAGGGATAATGCAGCAAAGGCTCTGTGCAGTGCAGGGTGTCTAATGTGGGCTATGAATGGGAAATGAGCAGCAGCACAGATCTTATATCCAGGGGACTGATCCTGAAGTGCAGTCCTCTCTAATGGGGTGATTTCTGGCCAGAACTAACAGGACTGCATCTCCAGGTTGGAATGATAAAATCCAGGTGCTTTCTGTATATGATTACCAATTACTTCATTCTGTCTTCCATGCACAGTTCCAGCTTTTGTTCCCCAGGCAGTTTTCACTGCTGGTTGCAAACACAAGGATCATTAAGTTACAAGCTGGATTTATTTACCGTTTGCAGCTAGATCTGAGAATAGTTGTCTGTTATACCAGATTTTAATTTCAAGTCTGTCTTATGGGTATATAAGATGTGTTCTTACCTGTTCTTGCAATTTCACACAATTATGCTTTGGACTGAGTTCTGCCTGTAAAGAGCCATAACAGAGCTCAGAGGAAGACTCAGGCAAGAAAGGCACTGCTGTGCCAGAGGTTTGCAGAGCACAGGAATGTTGTGGCTTGTGGCATTGCTGCTGTAGAGCTCAGACACGAGCACAGCACCCAGAGAGTTCTGAAGAAAATGCATCAGGCTGAACTCATGTTTAGGTGAGCTCCAAAGGGCAGGTGCAAAGGCCCTGCTCACTCAGTGTTCTCACAGATAATCTGCAGATCATGTGGATGCCCTCATGCTGAAGCTGCCACTGTATTTTTTTAACTGCTCTATGTGGAGAAGGAAATCCAGCAGGTATTTTCATGATCTTTTCTAAATAATCAACACCTTTGGCAAGGAGCTGGGCTCCAGATCAATCTCATTTTTAGGCACCCAAGGCTTTTAAGTGGGCTGTTCTCTTCTGTATCATTGGTGAAGAGAACTTCAGAGATTATCTGTCACCTCAGATGTGGTGCCTTGATTTCTGACTTATCAATGGAGGTGGGCTAGGAATCCTGATCTTCAAACTGTGAGGTGATTTGATATATGAAAAGTGAGTAGAGGTTGGTTCTACACTGGCATCACCTTTTCCACAGGTGGCAGGTCACTGGCTTACCTTTCTGAGCCCTCTTCCAAGAAATTTTTTTTCTTTTTTTTTTCTTTTTTTAGATTTTTTTTTTTTAAATCAGGCTGAGATATGGGCTAAACAAGTCTGTAAGCTGTGCACTTTGGCTGCTTTATGAGACAGAACCAGTCTTCCTCTGTGCAAATGATAGCCCCTAAATGCTTATACAATGAGGCTATATTTTAAACTATAATTTCAATGTAAAAGTGACAGGAGGCCTAAGCAGGCTATCAAAGGGACAGATTGAGTGATGTTCTTGATGTTTGAAATGAGATGAAAGAGTTACTGATATGGAGAAGCCCATTCCAGATAATGGCAGCGGAAGAGGAAATGGTTCCTGCAACACGAGAGATGAAAGAGGGAACACTTATGTAGCTGTAGGGGGAATTTGTCTGGTTGTGACTGAAGAAGAAAAGATGCTGAAAAGAAATAACACTGTGAAAAGTAGCAAGGAGGAAATGATGATGAACATTTTTTAGTAGGGAAATAAACCGCTGATCAGAAATAGGCGAGAATTTAACCAGAGTGTGATAGCACACAAAAGTTTCCTGATGCATCTCTTCATACAGGATGAAAATTCACATAAAGTCCTAAGTTTTAATTAAAAACATATTAAACTGAGTAACTCCTCTGACTGTCTTACCTGTGTAATTTTTTTTCATGTTTTTCATTTTGTTTAACCATCCAGAATGGGGAAACTGCATAGTTCCTGCAATTCAAGGAACCTGACTTGAATTTGATGGTTCCTTTTACAACTCATAAAACTCATATGGATAATAAAGAGGATTTCTGACCTTCCCCATTAAGATCATCTGACTACTTTCCCCATATTCAGCCCATCTGTCTTCTTCTGGATCTTTACTTCTCTTCAATGGTGAAAAAAGCCCCTAACAGAAATGGGTAAAAAAGAAAAGAAACTATATAAACTGCAGAAGACATGAAAGTACTAAAATAGTGTCTTTAGATGTGATTTAGATTTTTCTGTTTGATGGACTAAAACTCAGATGTCCTGGTGTTTTTACACAGGTCAGAGTCAGAGCATCATAGCAGATAGTTTAGAATATCCCGAAAGCTAACATCAAAATGTTGGTGTTTTTTCACATTGATAGCAGCTACTGATTCACAGTGACAGAGTTGTTGTAGCCTCACTTGCATCAGGGAAGTCTTTCATTTGAAACAGAAAAGGGACCATAATTTTTCCTAACACAATTTAATGTGTTTTAAATAAAAAATAAATAAGTAGCAAATAAGATATTTGTTGTAACTTATGTGACACCTGTATACTACAACGAGTTCAAATTCTGGCCACAAACACATTAAACACATAGAGAGTTCCATCTGTAACAAAAGGTTTCAGAAACTCAATTTCTGTAAGAAAACAAATCCTGTAACTTACAGCACTCAGGTAGACCCACCAAAGTCAGTGGAGATATCTTCTTTTGTCAAGGTGGACTTTAAATCTTGGTCTGGCAATAAACAAAAATTACACACCGAAGAGCTGCTTAAATACCAACCAGCTCTCAGGGGAAAAAGAGCATGAAAAGGAGGATCAGAAAGAGAGATGGGGAATGAAACAACCAGAAGGGAGGAAAAAAAAAAAAAAAGACACACACTGGAATTGATCTAGAGGATAAATAAAGGTAAAGGGCATGTTTAATTCAGGGGAGAAGAAAATGTCAGAAAAAGAGACAGAGGGAGAATGACAGGAAGAAATAATAATGGAAAAAAACAATAATAGAAAAATGAAGGTGAAAAATGAAGGCTTAAAATAAGAGTGAATGCTGGCAATGCTGGAGAGGTAGAGAGAAACAATGCTAAGAGGGAAAGAGAAGAAAGGCTGGCATGAGCCCTCGGTGGCACTGTGAGGAGAGGCTTGAAAGGAGCCTCAGCTAAACAATAGAGGGATGCGAGACAGAGGCACCAGGGTGGCAGCACAGATTAAATGAGAACCAAATGTGACCATAACAAAGGCTCTGAAATGTAGGCAATGGAAGCATGTTAAGAGGGAAATGTTTTGTGTTCATGTGTGTTTTCACATACTGGGAAAGATTCTCTCTCCTCGCCATGCCCCCTCCGCCACCCAGCAACCAAAAACACCTGAGTCTCAGGAACAAAAGCCAAGACCACTCAATGTCATTCTGGACTTCAATTACTATTTGTAGTGCTTTTTTCTGCATTCTGCTTCTCAATTTTCAAACAAGCACCTCTGTGGTTGCTGCTCCTCCTTCAAATCCATTTTAAAAAATCCCTCTTGCTGTGATGGCTGCAAAAGATGTGACCAACTGGCAGACTGCTGCTGTGCTGAAACTAGTGTTTGTTGTGCTGACCAGTTTTCTACCTGTTTCCTTGTAATTTCTTGATAGTTCTCTGTACCTGCTTATTGTCTTTTCCCCTGGAAAGGAAGCATTTTAGGATGGAGCTTTCTCTGTGCTTGTGCAGCAGTCAGTGAAGAGGAATATTAGGAAAGATTCTCCCATGATTGCCATAGGTCACTTTAAAAAATTTCTGCCTTTGTCTGAGGGATTCAAAATTGGCCTTTCCTTGATTGAAAGGAGGTGTTTAGCTGCATTACTCTTTACATATACTCCACCAGAGCTCACTGAAAAGGCTCCAGACCTGAAGGGAGAGTATGGCAGCACCTAGTCAGACCCATTGGCTGTAGCTCCTCTTATCCTGCACAGCACTGGTGGCCAAAGCTCTGTGGTACAAGCTTGTTATGCCAAAGTTTCAGACTCCCTGCTCATAACTCATTGTGACAGGTGAGTGTGCACAGATCTCCAAGGTGAGGCTGTGTTGTCCCAGTCACTCACAGAATACATCTTGAGCCAAGAGAGCATGGAAATGAGAAGCCAAAATGCTCAGGTTTGTTCTGTGCCTGGAGAAGCAGCAAGTTCTGTTCTCTTTGTGTCCATGCACTTGTGAAGGGTGCAGAGTGGAGGAAGGTTCCTCTGGATATGCACCAGCTTTGCCTGCAGATGGATTCAGTCCCTCAATGTCCTGTCAGCCCCAGGTGGCTGACAGCTGTCCCACAGCACCACCCTGCTCTGCCCTGACAGTGCTCTGTTACGGGCTCAGGGTCTGCACCCACGTTTCTCTATCAGCCACCTCCTTCTCTGGAGCCAGGACAGCAGATACACCGGGAAACAAATCTGTCCTGTGCAGCCCCCTGACGGGAAAGGCAGCTGTGGCCCAGCTGGGGAATGAGTCCCTGGAGGGACCTCCTGTGAGCCACAGTCTCAGCAGCAACTCAGCACATCGTTCCCCTGAATTTACTCACTTCTCTTCTGCAAAACAGCACAGCAACGCTACCTGTGCTACCTGCTGCTCAGACAGGTGGGCAGAGAGAGCTCCTAAAGGTACTTACAGCAGTTTGCATTTGAAGATGTCCCTTAAATATTGACTGTTCCTGGTACCCTGTGGAGATTTTGCTTTTTCAAAAATGAACTACAGCAAGAATTGAACAGGTCACTTGGAGCAAGAAAAGAAGTATGGAACAGGAACAAAATACAATTATTTACAGTTTAACTGAGCAGTTTTCTACGCAGAGGATGATAGAAGCAACAAAATGAGGAATAGTTGTTAACTTGTCAGAACAGCTTCTTGATTAGATTTTTATTTTAATATTATTTTGTACCACAACCAGGGAAAGAAAACCTCTTGAACTACCAAGTGCAACATATTGGGCAATGAGGGGAGCTGCTGTAATTACCATACAGTGCTTCAAGGAGATAGTGCCTCTCAAGGAACTTCTTAAGTGCCATCCAATGCAGGCTCAAGTTGTTAAATCTGGTTCCAAGCCTTCAAACAATTCCAAACTCCCCTAAATCTACTTGTGGCTAAAAATCTCTACATTACTGGGAGATTGCAAGGATGAAGTTATGTAAGTAGATCTGAATTTCCCAAAGGTCTGAGCTGTATTTCTGTGCCAAGAAATTCACATTATTGAGTTTTTAAACAAATGATCATTAATGATGATCTTAATGATCATTGACATTGTTCCTGTAGAAGAGCCAGGGAAATGTCACCTCGTGCCATTCTTGCTGCTAAGGGGTTAAACACTTTCTTGGCTAAGGCTGCTTGCTGACCTGGCTGAAAGAGGGAAAAAAGCTGTAGATCAGTGAGTGAGATTGCCCTTCCTTTAGAACTGCCCAGGAAGATTACAATAAGTGTGTAGAGACTAAGCTAGGAATTAGAGACTAGACAGTGCTGATTTCAGTTCTTTCATGTGCAGCCTTTGGGCTGAAATCCAGGGAGCTGTATTGGCATAAACTATTCCAGTAACAGAGGATATATTGCTGGAGCCCACCTAGCCTGGGGGCTTGAGCATCACTGTGCCTCAGACTGCTGACACTTGGACAGGGAACTGACAGGAGAAAAGATGGATTGGTCTGACTGGATAAGTAGAGTCATAACTAAATAATTGTGTTGGTTAAAAGGGGATCTAGGTAAAAAGGCATTATTAATAATCTTTAGATTTCTCTCTCTGAGACTTTCTCTTGTTCTTTGTTGAAGAGAGAAAAGGAGGTGGTGAAGGCAGCATTGAACATACATTCAGAGAAATAGTGCTGCATTTCAGTCAATGCACAGGACAGGAGGTGGTGCAAGAAAGATCAAATTCAGCAAATGCATGATGTGATCTAACTGCATGCCCTGGTTTGGAGCATTGGAAATAAACAAGAGAAGAAGGTCCCCAGTCTGCTGTTTCTCTGGGTGGGTAGAAGCAGAATAAAGACAGCTTGGTTGCTGTCAACAGTAGAGATTGAAACTGATATAATTAGTGCTATATCATTTACCAACAGCCCTATTTACTCCTCAGCATTCTGAATGTCTGGCCATGCTGGGCAGCCTGTGTCAGCCATGTTTATAGCTGAGAGCCAGCTTTTTCTTTTAAAAAGGTTTTAATAACCTGTCTGTTTGAGCCTGCAAGCACCCAGCACCCTGTGTCAGCTGGCTGGCACCTGTTCTCACAAAAGTAATAGAAGTAGTATAATTCACTGTGGAGCAGCAATTGGCTCTTGACAATGTGACCATGAATAGCATCACATCCAGCTACAGCTGTACTTGGGCTTTTGGTATTAAATAAAGGTAAATTCCAACAGTGAGTTCATCAACAGAGTTTTGGATAGGAGAAGAGACAAGTGACTGTGCACTGGTTCAAAATTCAAGTCACAGATGTAGACCAGTAAGGCCTGGAAGTGTCTCTACAAGAGTTCTACAAGAAACTAAATGGTAAATCTGAAAGCAATTCCTTAGAGTTTTCCCAGATGAAGCAGAAGGCAGGGTGCAAAACACTAAGTAGAAATCTAATGGGAAATCTTTCTGAAGAAAACCACCTGGAGGCAGATTGATTTCAAATGTGGCCTTGAAAAATCACTCTGAGACCATAGTGGACTGCCTTTAATGCACTGAGACAAGGACCGTCTCCCTTCTGTGCTGACCTGTGCTCCAGTGCAATTACCTCTCCAGCTGATTGTACAATCCTCTTCCTCACAACTGGGAGCTATTTTCATAGACCTCATTGTTTTAGACAGTTTTAGGAATGATGGTCTATTTCTAATGCAAGAGAGCCCTAACAGTGGCTTCCCTGCTAATGGACTGTAATTACAGGATTGATCCCACATCCCTGCTAACATGAACCCTTCTGTGCTTTCTAAGGCAACAACAGCATAAATCAATGACCTGCTACGACAAGCTTCAGAGGGTTCAGGGAGAACAAACCTTGGTATACACCTTGTAAGGCTTGCTAAATGGGGACAACCCACACCTGACTGGCACAATATCATTAACTTATATCCATGGGCATTTGAAGGATTGTTCTTGCACTGCACTTCATTTAACAGCTGGCAAGAAACAGATCATTTTCAAAATGGGTCTTTACACTTGAGAGTGGCCCTTTCTGTATAAGAGGCAACAGCGGGAGCTGCAGAAGACATAAAGCAGATGTTGAGCAAGATTCTTCCCTTGGGGAAGAATGATCTCTTTCTTTCATGAAGATATAGCACTGGCATGTTATTGGATAGGAGCAAGGATATCACAGCATGGACATTGACTTTTCAGCCTCTCATGGATAAAGTGTCTGCAAATTCATGTTAATAAGGAGAAACACTTGTCTCTGAAGTAATAAAGAGAATGCCTTTCAGTATATTCATGAAAAAAGGATAGCTACTCCATACTCTTATGAAAGTGAGATGTCTGTTATGTTGCCTTACCAAAATGAAACTTACAAAACATAATAGATCTGATTCTTCTCACCCTGTGTGTTTTGACAGGAACTGTTAAGCATGTTGCACAAAAGCCTTTGTCCTTGTCACAGCAGTTTTTCAGCTGTGCCTGCCCAAAAACCCCATTGATGTGAGTTTTGACCCTGACAGACTTGGCCTCCTGACTTGAATTCAGACCTGCCTCATCCCTACAGACTTGTCTGCCAATCTTGGCTCCAGGCTGAAGGCAGCTGCTGTCACTGGCCATGCTCTGCTCGTGTTGCAGGGATGCTGTGCTGGTGAGCCCAACCTGCTTTGCTGCTGTCTTAGCTCCTGCCTCACCTTTCCTTAAACAGCACTGTAAGAAAGACCCTTTGTCTGTATGATCAGTGTTTGTGTCCAGCAAAGACACCTAGATTCTCTAACTCTCATTTCACTGCCAGTAATGACATGACCTAAGCAGAAACAGGGATGTCCCAAAGCAAGCTGATGTAGCATACAAATATCAGTCTGTGACAGCCTGTCCCACTGAGGTGGACCCAAGAACATCCAGTGTACCAAGAGTCTTTGTCAGATTCAAGAGTTCTGAATCTCCTAGAGGACAATCTCTAATTTAACAGCAGAAAAATGTTTACTTCTTATGAATCAAGAATCTGTGTACACTGTCACATCAATCAAACTGGTGAGTAAGAGCAGTAGTTCAATTAAACTCCGAGGGAAATGATCCGGTGATTTATTTGAACCTATTGCTGCAACCAGCAAGCCTCTCTGATTATTAACAGTGAGAGCAGTTTCACCAGGTTTTTCCTCTTTTTGTCACCTTATATGGTCCACATACAACAATAAAATATTGTGTAAGTGGACAGAAAAATACCACCCCTGCCATCATCATTAAGTGTACCCAGAAACTAAAAGCTTGGCTAAGAACTTTGTGTGACTTTGCACAACATGATGTCAATTGGGTCCATACATAGCAAGAACAAACATATAAAAAAGAAGCCAGATGAAGAAGATGTGAGTCTGGGACTGAGTCTTGGTGTAAGTGTCCAGCTGGCCTCGTTATTAGCCAGATGGCAGGTTCAATATCAAGCCCCTGGAAGGGTCAACACAGCAAATCACAAGATGTGCCAACTGGACTTAGGAAAAGAGATAAAAAGGGAAAAAATTAAATAAAAAAAATTATCCCATATCTATCATGTCCATCTGTTGGGCAGTGGAACAGCCAGAAACGGATTTTTCATAGTCTCATGTACATGTGATCCAGGGCTGGAGCAAAGTGGCAATTCCTCAGAGTACAGATTATCCCAAGATATCTAATCCTTGCACGATATAAAACAATAACTTGTTTTACAAACATGTTCAAGGCAATCTTTTTCTGCATCTGTTGGATTAAATCTCTCTTATCTTCTAGCACTTATATCCACACTCCCATTTGCCTGTTTGATTGCCTTTGTGAGAGCACATGAGGAGTGGCAAAATAAGAACTGTAGATATGTGGAAGATGGGCATCATTTAATCTAAAGCACTTGGCACAGTCTCTTAATGCCAGTCCAGATCATCCTGCAAAGTTCTACAATGACCTTCCTGAGATATACCCTTGAATCAATTTGTTACCCAGGCTGTGCGTAGAAAATCATGGTATGTGTCCTTAAAAGTAACCAAAGATTTTGGTAGATACCTACTCCTCTAGTCCTCCTCTAAAAAGGCTTCCTTTTTCAATCTGAATTTTAGGTTGTTGTTGTCTATTTTCAAAGTACAGTGGTCATATTTCAATGAAAAAAATCTGACAACCTAACAGACATTCTCTGGGACTCCAGATAACTGAGTAAATTGGAAATAACAACTGAAAAGGACACCACATTTTCCAGTTCTCCTTCAATATTTTCCTTTAAGCAGAAGATTCCACAAATATCTGACTAGGAGAAAGGCTGCAATGACATCCAGGACCATAAAATCATTGCAAACTCGCACTTAAATACTGCCTGATGTTTGTGGCCAAGTAAGAATTATGGTCTATCAACATGTTACATGATGTTTCATGTTGATCTTGCTGCACCTTTTGCAGGACTAACCTACAACAGCTTTTGCTTGTGGATAAATCTCAATGTGTTTTGGGCACAAAGATTTGGTTCTTTGAGCTGTGAGTCTGCAGATGGACCCTGTACAAACTAGATAGTTACACAGGATGCTGGTGTTACAGGAACACAAAGAAAAAAGAATATCTGGTGTTATATTCAAGTCATAAAGTCCATTGTGGTTATTAAAGTTACATCCAATGTTCAAAGCTACATCAAGACTCTGAAATACTTTTTTTTTTTTTAACAGTAACATTTTGGTTTATCTGTCTTGTATAGTAGCTTAGGAATTACGCAGGGTAGCATATAGCAACAATTTTATTTCATGGTGAAGTACTGCCCTAGGTGACAGGATATTTGAAGTCTTTTTTGTATTCCAGGTAGAATTTTGGGGAACTGGGAACCAACAAGGAAACAAAGTTTTAATAAATATGTCTGATCTAAATTAAAACACTGATGTGGATGCACCTGTAGCCAGTTGATACAGCACAGTTCATGTCTAACTAACTTTTCTCTAATTCCCAGGCAGGGCCACTATACCTAAGCTGTGAATTCCAGTCCATGCTGATCCCTGAGCCATGTCCACTGCTTGTCTGGAAGAGTCTGGTCCAAAGACATGTCATGTACTTTTTTTATGGCTTTATAGTATGGGCAGTGCTGTGCCAGTGCTTGGGATGCACCCTGACCTTACTCAGTTTACTGGCAATGGGGTAACTGGGGAGTCCCAGGAAGGGTTGTAGGGCAGGGGGAGGAAAGCCAAATTCAACCACCAGCTCCAGCAGATGTACTGCTGAAGTCTGGGTGGATGAGTGGTTTATATTTCATAGAGCTAGAGGCTGTTAATCCTGTGATAGATTAGGTCATCCTAAATTTATCATCAAGGACTACAAACAATAATTTTGGCAGAGAGCTAGAGTGTTAAGTGGAAATTTGAGTGGAGAAAATAGTGGAGAACCCACAACAAATCTCTTTCTTTCATCTGCTCTACCTGTGCTCCAATAGGGAAATTTTGATGAGGGCAGACTCTGAATGAGATACTTGGTACTCACTTAAAGCTGCTTTCTCATCTGCTCTGCGTAAAGAGTATGTGGTGTGCACACAGCTGGTGTGCACGTGCAAGATACCCAAAGTCAAAAACCTAACAAGAAGGAGATGTGAGGAAAAACCCATCTTGTGAAAGAAACAGTGATGAACTGTGAAGTTTTAAAATACTAGTGAAATAAATATATCATTTTTCAAGGCTCATGCAGGCATCATGGATACTGTGTCACAACTTTCCATGTTGATTTCACTATGATTTCTTGACTTTTCTGAGAATTTTTGAATTTGTCAAGAAAAGAATGAAAATGGGGGCAGTCACAGGAATTTGGTCACTTATACAGTATGCAACAGAGTTTCTCAGCAAGGAAAAGACACACAAGGGTGAATGTGCAAACTCCATAGCAAGCTGAGGTAGAGACTAGCCAAACCAGGAAAAGCTGAGAGCTGAAGCTGTGCCTCCTGAGTAGTGGAAGAGTTGCAGAGTTTTAGACAAAAGCAGAATTTCTAGTAAGTGAATCACAAACAATTCTCCCATTGCTTGAGTCAGCAGGAGCAATGTTAACTTGTTTAACCCAGAAGAAATTTTCATCACTCTTAGCTTCGTACATGAAGTTGACTCAGTGCAAACCTTCAGGAGCCAGTATGTATCCTGGCAATATCTTAATGTCAAAGGCAGTAACACAGCAGCAGCCATGTAATTGAAGCCACAGCATGGCATTGAAGGAAGGTCTCCTCAAGGTGAGCAGATCTGTGCAAGTGAGACCCATGTCAGCTGTAGTGGCTATTTGTTGTCTTTATCCTTTCACCATGTTTGAGATCTTAGTTCCAAGCTAGCAGCCCGTGTCAGCAGGTAGCAAAGACACAGTTCTGCTGACATGCAATCCCCAGGGAGAAAACATGTGACAAAATTGTACTCGCTGGGTAATTTCCTATTTATAGCTTGTGTTTGGGAATGGTCTTATCTGTGTTCCTTTATACACTGAGAGAGTGATTAAAGCCTCATTTTCATTTCCTTTTGTACCTTACTCTTATCATCCAGATAATTTTAGTGTCTTTAATCAACATTTGCAGAAGTAAACAATGCTATGCTAATAACTGTGTTGTGCTGTAAACATTTCCTAAGTCATGAAACATTACCACTACATAAGGAGAAATCTAAATATTAGATTGTCCCATTTTTAGGAAAAAGGCTGGTGAAGTGAGTGGTCCATGATTACAATAATCTGTGTCAGACTGGGTATTCCATCCTGTCCTTTAAGCACTAGACAGTTTTTCATTTCAAGTTTTGAAGTTCTGGAAAGAATCTTTTATGTGAATGAGTCTATAGATTTAGCATGAAGAAAAAAACCTCAAAACCACAACAACTACAGCAATAAACCAACAACAACACCAAATCAAACCCCAAATAAAACCAAGCCCAATGAACAAAATACCAAATATAAGGAAAGATTTATTGTTATCTGATAAAAGGCAACTGTTTCTGTAACAGGGAAGTGGATGACTAGAGAAAGAGATACACAAGTTACCACTCATTACCTGTTCCACAAGAAAAAAGCAAAGATGATGAACAAGCTTGTTAAGAGAAATGACACCCCAACTAACCATGAAGCACTTGCTGAAACAGTTGGGATTTTAGTGCCAAACATCTTGATCTTATCACTAGCACATTACATGGCTAAATATTACAGAAGTGCATGTGAAGTATTCTCTCCAATGACATTATTCCATAAATGGAAAAGTGTGAAATATGGAATGTGCTATAGAAGCATAAAATTTCCACCAAAATCAATGAGCCTGGATTTTGTTTTGCACTTGCATAGCGCATTCCATCTTCCCTGTGTTATTTCCTCACCAATTAGAAAAATTAAAAAGCCAAGACAGAAGATGGTAGCTGTAACATTCAACAAGCAACATAGAATCCAGGACTTGAAGAAAAAAAATGCATATTTTTCATAAGAGGATAAATGATAACAATCTTAAAGTCCTAAGAGAGTCCCATCATTGTTATTTCATATTCTGACTTATTTTTCAAGGGTTTTTTTTTTTTTTTTGACTCAGCTTGCCTGGAATCAGTAAACAATGGGAATATGACAGTTTCTGGCAGAGCACATGAGACATTTTATCACTATAAGAGAAACTGAAGATTGTCTGATTGAAAGGAGCAAAATATTCCCGGTCAAATTAATGTATGGACCAGACAGGAAAAACCAGCATCAAACCAGTATTTCAGACGTCATGCAATAAAGTTTTGCTATATTCATGTACATACGCAGCAACAGGAGGTGTCTTGAACAGACACATGACTAGGGAGAATGCTTTTTCCCAAAGCCAGATGTCCTTGCCCACCCACCTGCAGGTGAGACATCCAGAGCAGCCCAACACAGGGGATCTGAGCTCTTCTCAGCCCCACTGAGGCCAGCTGGTAATCCAGGTAAAGCTGGGAATCAGGAAGGAAGGAGCACAGTCATACGGCTTTGTTAGTTATCATTTCATTCTTCTGATAGAACAGTCGTGGCCAAAGATTGCAGTGGCCAAGCAGGCACTTGGCATTCAGACATATGAACCTAAGGGGGGGCAGTGTGAGTTCAAGGTTCGCCTGAATTTCTGTTTATTATTCCATCATAATTCTGTCATCCATCATAAGCACTGTCCCTAACTTCCAGAGATCCTTGAAGGATATGTGGTTGCAAGGACAGATGAGATAATTATTGGTCTAAACTAAACAGTGCTTTTTGTGTGTGTGCTTCTGAAAAATACATCAGCAAAATCTGTGTGAAAATGAGGTTTCTATACATCCTGATTCTGGTCAGAATTAGAACATAGACAGTTGGGGGATATTCCAATGTTATTTAAACCTGTTGACCCACTAGATCTTTCACAAGGCTTGTTGCTACAAGCTAAAAATTATAGCTCTTGCAGATAACCAAAGAGTGGAGGCTCCTTAGAGCAAAACAACTCCTGATTCAAAGCTCTGTTAAAAGAAAACTCTCCTTGGCCTTTGTGAACTTGGAATAAACTTGAAAGCAGATCTTGAATATCATATTACTTCAAAAGTTTATTTTTTTTGCATAAATCCTGCCTAAAATGTCAATAAATGAAAGAGATCTAATAATTTTTGGGGAAACAACTGCATGATGGACTGAGAAAACATGCCACACATTGGTCCTGTTCTTTCCTACTTTGATTTGTATGACACAAAGTACTTGGTTTAATTTTTCTTTTAGCAGATAGATGCCAGCATGAACTGATATGAGGATGTCACTTTTCATAAGTAATTTTTTGCAAGCTCACTATCTAATCTTTCTGATTGGCAAGTCTAAGGAACCTGCACTGTTAATGAGTGCACCAGCATCAAATTAAAAACAGTCCTCTGTCATGCAGATGACTGGTTGGCTAAAGCAAATAAGACAGGAGTCCAAGAAGCTGCTGTGCCTTTCTCTGTGAACCGAGCAAATGCTTTCATGTCAAGTATTTCTGTGCTACAAAATCCAGGCAGAACACCCAGGGAAACCAGACAAAAAAGACAGATGTTTGGACTGACTACTCACTACAATTTGATTGACATATGGGTTGGCTTTGCATAGTTACTGTGGAAACCTTCATGTGATGCAAGATGTTTCCCAAGAACTGCAAGGCCACCTGCAACTCCAACCCTTCCTTCCTCCTCCAAGTTAAACTGTACCACAGGGATTCCTGTACTGGAATGTTGGTATGTCTATTCCCTCTGCTTGAGTTCAGGATAATGGTATTAAATGGGTTAGAGGTTGAGCTCATGCAGCAAATGACAAGCAAGAGGTTCTTGAATTATTTCAGACAAATATTTACAGGTCAATTACCCATATTCCTCCATGCATTCTGTACCTGGCCAATAACTTACTGATTTGTGTTGTTATTGCTGGCCCAGGGGCCAGTGTGTGGGAGTTGGAATATTTTGAATAAACTAGGCCTAAAGAGAATAAAACATTGCAGACAGCTTTCTAGCTGAGACATTCCTAAAAGACATATTCAGGGAAGTGGTAATTCAAGAATAACTGGATAGGAAATTGCCCAATCAATGTAGTTTGATGTTTACATATAATTTCACAATATACTATTATGTTAACCACTTGATTGGCATATATTTATGTTGTGGTGATTTCCAAGCACTCAGGAAATGTGGACCCAAGAAAGGGGTGATTTCTCTGGGAGGTGAAATGGTTGTCAAATACAAAGAATACTGATTGCTACTCCACTTTGCTTACCCATTTCTGATGTCCTTAACAAGAGAGATGAAATAGCAAAGCTCTGTGCAGCTGACAGGTCAGAGATGAAGAACAACATTTTCTGAATCCAAGGAAGTTCAGGGCCTTTGTGTTTATACTTTATTTTGCACTTTATACTTTAAAGTGCTTCCAAAATCTGCTGTAAAAGCTCTCAGCCCTAACCTGCTTCCCACACCACTGCAAGCAGAGCTGAGCCTGTGATGGCTCTGGGAGGACAGCACTTGTCTTTGCCTTCTGTTCAGCCTGTTCAGTCCTGCTGGCTCCTCAAAAAGGAAGGATTTTCACACCAAATAAGAAAACAAACATTTCATATTGGTCCTTGCTTATCATGGTTAGTCCTGTCCTTATAAATAACATTAATAGTTCAATAGCTTTTGTACTTTTGCCACACTACCACTTAGTCAGTTTCCATCAATCACGTGCTGAAATAAATCTCTGAGAGAATCAAATTAAGTGCTCTGTGAAGAGTTTACATCACTTCCCGAGCTTGGTCCCTGAGCAAGGACTCTCCAGTGCCTTTTGAATATTTACTGCATGCTACCCACTGCACATTGCACTCCATTGCTCTTATCCAGAATCCCCATACTTAATGAGTCTTTTAGCATGTGGGAAGGAGAGGTTTATAAATAACTACACTATCAGAAAACACCCTCAAGCACTTCCTTTTACAGTATTTACTAACAGCTTTTCTATGTTATTTTTATTATTTATCCTGAGATTAAAATCAGACTTTATTGTGTCATGTTCAATATTCTACTATAAAGATATATAGCAGATCTTGTCTCACCAACTGCCATTCACAAATTGCCTGCAAGATGCAAAGCAAAGTGACATGTGGCCCAGAAAGTCATTATGTGCTATGATAGATCCAATTGTGTCTGTCCCTAATGGATTCTTATATAAATTCTGCCCTTAAGGTTACTTCCATGAAAAAACAACATTCAAGAAGGCAGTCTCTGTCCTGGAAATGACTCCATGGACACACCTTTCAACAGGTGGTGCCTCTCTTTGTTCCTGAATTCAAAGTTAGTCCTGCAGAGAAAGACTTCGCAGGATATTGTGATAATTTGGAAAAGGGAACAGTATCTCTGGATATATTCAGAATAAATGGGTGCAAATGAGGCATTAAGCAAGGTTGTCTAGGAGAGTTGCACAAGTCTCCTTCTTGACTTTGATCATGAGCAGAGCTCATTGTTAAAGGTCCCACCCATGTGAAAAGCTATGGAACTATCCGTCATTCCAGAAGAAATCCAAAATGGATTTAAAACAAAGTTTTGTGTTCTGAAGTCTGTTCTGTAACCCCACCGGGAACCCACACTTGATTCCTGAGGGACTGGTCCCTATGGACAGGAATCATGCTGGAGCAGCTTTTGAAGCACTGCAGCCCATGGGAAGGACTCTCTCTGGAGCAGTTTGGGAAGGGTTGTATCCTGTGGGAGCATCCCACTCAGAGCAGGGAAGAGCAGGAGGAGTAAAGAGGAGCAGAGATGAAACATTAGGAACTGACAATGCCTCCCATTCCCCATCATCCTGCTCTGCTTGGGAGGGAGAAGTGAAAGAGATAGGAAGAAAATTCAGCCTGAGATGATGGGAGGGGTTGAGAAGGTGGTTTACAATTCAGTCATATTTCTCATTATCCTATTCTGTTTAATTCTCTATATTTTAAACTAATTTCCCCTAAACTGAGCCTGTTTTGCCCATGATGGTAATTGGTAAATGATTTGCCTTTCCTTGTCCTGGTCCAAAATCAACCTATGAGCTTTTCCCCATAATTTCTCCCTGTCCTGTGAGAAGGGGGTGATAGAGCAGCTTGATGAGCACCCAGCATCCAGCCAAAATTAACATGCCACAAAATGAATATTTCAGTTCATTTAAGAGGGAAAAAAGACCTGCTTCTGCCTAGGTTATAGATAAAAATTCTTTCATCTCTATTCCACAGTTTTCCATTAGCTCAGAAATAGGATGAACTACTATAAATTCACAGAACACTAGTTATATGCTTCTGTGTTTGTAGATTATGTATTTATTTGTTGTGCAAAACTTCTAACCATTTTCAGATGAATCAATGCTTTTCCCTTCTATCACAAATAATCATAATATCAAGAAATATGAAGGCTATAAATGAAAAATCTTTCTGTTTATACATAAAGTTATTGGCTTCTCGGAAAAATCTGAGATGGCTCTAGTAGAATTGTTTACCAATAGGTCTTTTATTTGCTTTTGTTAATGTTTGTTTGGTTTGTTTGGTTTTTTGTTAGGTTTTTTTTGTGGGGTTTTGTTGTTGGTTTTGTTTTATTGTTATTGGTCGTTGGTTTTCTACCTTTTTTTTTTAATTCTATAAAGAAATACTTCACATTTTGAAACATTTGCCCTGGAAAGAGAAAATCTCAAAGTGGAATTTTTCCATGAATTTCCAGGAAGAACATGGATGTAGAATCTTTAGTTTTGACATAAAATTAAAAGGTTTCATGCCTTTCCACTTGGAAGCTCCCACTATATGTATCCTTATTCTTTTCAGAAAAGGACTTAATAAGTGAAAGGACTTCATTCTTCACTTTTGCAACACTTTTTCAGGGAAACAGATTAGTTTCAAAACAGGCACTTTTGCTGAAGGAATTCTTAGCTTTAAACTTTTTACACATACAAGAATTTACATTTTTTTACAAATAAGAATTTTTAAGTTTTATGTTTACTTATCATTCTGCATAATTCTACCTGATAATTGACAAAACTAATTTCTAGATTAATTTTTTGAGAGAATGTAGGGACTTCATGTGTATATCCTCATATGTGTGATTCAGGTGGGCCTCTACAGAGTACCTTGCTGCTTCACTGACAAGTCCCTGCCTTCACATCCCTGCTTTTTCACAGCTGGGCCTGGGAAGTGTATGAAGGATGAATGGGACAGGAGGGTGGCACAGACCTTTCAAGCAAATTCAGAGACGGTGATGAAGATCTAAGAGGTAACAAATTCCTTCTGTCAAAAATATTTGTATCACAGAAGAACATGTCTTACTATTCCTCTGAAACTGAGCTAAAGCCCACTGAGCTGTCACCTCAAAATGATGGCAAGGTCCTTTTTCTCTGTCACAATAGCTCTGAAGAAGCTATTGAATTTTTTTTTTTTTGTAAATAATAAACCAAATTGCAGAAGGACTATAAAACATCATGTCACTCTTTCCAAAAGTGTTAGCATATTAACACTTAACAGTTAAATGCCAGTAGATTTGGTTTATTTAATTTTGTGATTAAAGTTTCTATTGATTCCCCTGAAGCACAGAATATATCAATATCTTTGGTTTCAAAGGATCATTCAGTAGTACAGAAATAGAGGGCTCAACATAGAAGCTGGTGCTTTATTTTAAATTTATGAAACTCCACAGAGAATCCCCTAAGCGTGCTGTCAGCAACACCTTTCAATTGTGGAACTCAGCCTCTGTTGTCAGACTAAGTCACTTCAGTGCCTCCTAGTTCACATGCTGGTTCTTCTTAACTGGAAAAAGGCTTGGTTAGGAGTCAGTAGGAATTAATATTATTAAATAGAAAGCTTTTAAGCCATCAAGTGTATTCCATCAGAATTTACTGCAAATCATGTATGTTTATCCTTTCTCTGCCACTGCAGTGGCAGCTTAACCAGTCTCTGTCGCTGCTTGGTCATCTGCATCCAGGACATTTGGGAACGTGGAGTCTTCAGGAAGCTGTTTCAAAGCAGCTAAAGGCAATGGCTGGTAAGAAGCAGATCCTGTGGAGGTGGGGCAATGCTTTTTTGATGCCAAGGTCCCTTTTTCATCATTAGACACAGCTGCACAGTTGCAAGAAGTAGGGTAAAACAGCAGTTCTATCCCTAGAGGGGTCTGTGGGCTATCAAGGGCACAAAAGCACCCCCAGACTCTTTCTGGGAACTCTCCATCAGAAGACTACATGTCCCATGATGTTTCATCAAAACAAAGAATTTCCTCCCTGAGAAGAGATCTGGGTGCTCCCATGCCACCTTGAATGTGTGTAACCTGACAAACTCTTGGTTTGGTGGGCCACCCCCCCAATGGTTAAAGACTGTGACCACTACTGCAGTGAAATAGAAGCAATCAGGCTTTGTTGAGGGATCCATGAGGAGTGAAATCTTTCCTCTCCACTATCTACTCTAATTCTTTCTTTCTCTTTCTTTTCCTTGAGTATTTTTGTTATATTTTTATACTTTTATTGAAAATAACCAAGATGATCACATACTTCTTTTGCACTGAATTGAAATAGTTTTAAAATAAATTTGCCTCATGTATACACTGGTCATTTAATGTCATTTCACTCTAATTCACCCCAAGGGATTTGTTAACAGAAATCTGTTCCCTTGCTTCAGCAAGGGCTGTAACAGCAGACTACAGCATATTGCCTGGGAGAGGACAAGAGAAATCCTTTCATTGGAGCTGTGAGGAGAGATGGGAAGAATTATAACCTCCCTAGGTTCAGTGTGGGTGATTAAACCAAAGCCCTGGCCACTGGCAGACACTTTTTTGACTTCTATGATCTCTAGAAGGACATAAACCTGTTAGAGAGGGTGCAGAGGAGGGGCACAAAAATGATCAGAAGGAAAGGATCTCACCTATCAAGACAGGCTGAAACAATTGGGGATTTTCAGCCTGGAGAAGAGGAGAGTCTGGAGACACTTTATTTCTGCCTTTCAATACTTACAGGAGCTCATTAAAAAAAAAGTGGAGAAAGGCTTGCAGTGATAGGACAAGGTGTAAAAATTCTAAAGCAAAAGAGGATAGCTTTAATTGAGACATAAGGAAGAAATTCTTTGCCATGAGGCTGGGTAGGCACTGGAATGGGCTACCCAGAGAAGCTGTGGATGCCCCTTTCCTGGAATATTCAATGTCAGTGTGGATGGAGCACTGAGCAATCTGTTAGTGTGAAAGGTGTCCCTGTCCATGGAAGGAGGGGCAGTGGTGGTCTTGGAACTAAATGATCTTTAAAAGTCCCTTCTAACCCAAACTATTCTATGATTCTATAAATCCATAAATATATTCAATTCATTTATGGTTGCAGAACTTCAAACAAAGCCACTCATCCAACTTACACACATGTTTTTTCCTCAGGGTTTTTGTATAGTAGCACATTTCAACAACAAACATATTGGCAGCCTTACATGGGGAAATCATTACAGCCCACTCACCCCTGAGTGCATGTGCATAATTCCTGGTGTGTCATGAGGAAAGAAGACTGTATAGGATTGGTGAATTAATAAATGACATAGGTAGAAAATGTTTTCACAGAAAATACAGCCCAAATCCCCTAGAGTACTTGAAATCTTTTTTGAGTAAACAGAGAAAGAGCCAAAGAAGGAATTGAATTCACAGAAGGAAACTCCAGATAAAAATGGAACAGAATTAACCTGAACCCATGTGCTAGTTTATTAGAGTGAGGGTTTTTTTCAGGCAGGAAGGATGTTGTCTTCCATCATAAGCACTTCTCTGATCAGCTCCTGTTTCCACTTTAGAGAGAGTCTCCACATCTAAGTGGTTTGTAAAGGGTTAATCAATTATTAATAATGTCTGAATACATAATAGGCACAAGAGGCTATGCTGCAGCTGGATGTAAACATGCCAATATAAGGTGCTCATGTTAGGGAGGGACAAAAGCAACCTGTTGGCCCATTGGACTGCTTACACCCTGAAACAGCAATGGAATTTGCAAACCTTTGAGTGTGTTTTGCAACTAGATCCTTAGTAGAACATGCAATCCTTTTTTCTTTAATTTTTTGTCCATCCATATCTTTTAAACATTAAAATGGTAGCTCATTATAAGACAAGTTTGCTAAACCGTGAGTGCAAACACAGCCAACAGAGGGAATCGTGTGTGTTTGCAGGGGGAGCCGAGCAACTGCGCCGGCAGAGCTGACAGCATGAGAAGGCTTCTCCTCAGTAAAAGAAACATGCCAGAAGAATTCAACAAACACAGATGAGCTTCATTTCTGCTACAAGGGTGGCCATTCCTTTTGACCCTACGAGCCATGTGCCCCAATCTCTCTGTGGCTGAGAGCCATGAGGCGCACACCTCGGAGAGCCGAAGGGAAAGGGACCTCCAGGAGAGTTTCGGAGGCAGGAAGCACTAACTGCCCCCCAGGGCCCTGCTGTCACAGCCCAGCCAGGGTGGTCTGCAGTGACTGCTCTGCTCACCTCCCAGTCCCCCCTCTGTGGCAATTCCAGCCTCCTTGCCTCTGATTGCCAGGGCTCTGCCTCATGCAGCCCTGGAGCTCCCTCACACACCTGCCCGTGCCACTGCCCTGCCTGTCCCTGGCTGGACCACAGCAGGGGAGCCACATTCCCTGTGCTTGCAAGCCTTGAGCCACTGCTATTCTGCAAGAACAAAAACAGAACGTAAATTGGACAAAAGGAAAACTGCGATTGCTTTGCTGACCTTAGCTGTTGTCTCCTGCAGTCTTTGTCAGTTTGTCCCATCTATCTATTTCTTACTGCATGTGGATTAAATGACCTGTTAGGCAGAAATTCTGCTTTCACAATGTGGTCATTGCAATTCCTAAACAAATGGATAAAAAACTAACACACATCCTTGTATGTAAACAAATCTATCAAGCAGCCACATCCACCCAACTGACTAGTACCCCAATCCTCTAGTCTTGGAAAAAAAATTAAACTCCTTAGGAGTTTTTCCTGAGATGTTTTGGGATACTGTTTCTATTGTGGCTCTTAAAATAGGTTTGTTCCCTTTTCAGTTGATGTTCAAACCACTACCAACTGGTTAGTAATATTATTATTATGGTGTTAAACCAGCATGTTTTAGGTGCACAAATGCACGGTCTCTTTTTAAGCATAGGCAGAATATTTCCATCCTGCCAGGCTTATTTTCAGATATCTTAACCCCACATAAACCTCACCACTCTTCACTGGAACACCACAGAAACCCCTAACAAGCAGTCAGGGAAACATTTGCTCCTCCTTTCCACTTCCAGAATGTCAGATCATTCAGGATCTGTCATAAACGTTTCCTGGCTGACTTTGCCTTGCACATGAACTGTGTTTTGATGGTTTTTTTCCCCTTCTCTTTTCCCCCCTTTTTTTACAAGCATCATTGCATTTTGTCAGCAAGCAATTTAGGCCAATCCCACAAATAGTTTAGTTTATAGCTTATGAAATTAAATGATGTAAGGGACCACTCCAAGAAAAGTCAACTTAAACAGACAGCCAAGTCTGTAACCTCGAGGGACTTGGATTGGGTTGAGGGAAAGCACCAAGCAGTGTGGGCTCCCAAAGATTGCTGCCAGGTGGACCACAGATGTTCAGATTCAGTCCACTTGCATGGTGTTCACCTTGGGAGATGCTAATTTGCTCCTATGCATGCAGAAAATTAGCATGTTTATACACAATCACCCTGCAAAGGCCTCTCTCTGGCTGTGCTTTCTGAAACCCTGAGCTTTATAGGTAGAGTGAAATGGCTGTGTAGGAAGCCACAGCACTGCCTGCATCAGTCCTGAGTTTGAATTCGTTTAGTCAGCTATCTCAGAGCAAACCCACAGCGTCCCTTGCTATAGATGGAAGCTGCACATGCAGCTGTGGTCACTGTCTTGCAGCTGTTAAATGAAGAAATACCATGTGAACACTTGGTCTGGTTTCAAAAGACCTAAAAAGATTGGCCAAGAAAAATGGTACATCACGGTGCTGCTTGGCTACTTGCCAAGACAAAGAAACTTGGAGATTTCTAGGGACAAGAGGCCATGTGAAAGGAATTTTCCTCCTTTCAAAGGCACATCAAAATATACCAGAGGGGTTATTTATTTATTTATTTAGTGTGTGCTCTTGGCACAGGTTTGATTGATCATGAATGCAGTATCAGCATTAAACTCACATTACTTAGAGACCAACCCAGACAACAAAGCAAATTGGACTGTAGGTCTGAGGTGCAACATAGAAGAGAAAGACATAATTATTCACACAAAGAATAAAAAGTAGATTGATAAGAGTCCCTAAAAAACAATTAAAGATAAAAGTTTATAGGGAGGAAAGGATTATTCTGTGGTGAGAGCTCAAGAGAAAAAGCAATTGGAGCAATTTTTTTTCCTGACTCAGGCTTAGACATTGGCATGGGTATGTCCACAGGAGAAAATGGTGTGCTGTGGAGCAAAGGTTGATTCTCCCTCCACAACCTACCTCAAATCCCCAGTGCATCAATACAGACACACCACACTGCTAATGGCAAATATTAATTTGGGGATGGGCTTTCCTCACTACCTGAACTAATGCATATCATCCCCCAAGGAGATGCACCCCAATGTCCTTTCACTAGCTGCAAAAGAGTGACAATTCCAGTGCCTCATTTCTGTCAGGAACTATCACATGCATATCAGGAAACTGTCTTTAGAGTCAATTGAAAAATTCATTAGAAATGCAGAACAAAATAATAAGCCTCCTCATTGCTTTTGTTTGGCTGTTAACCAGAAGGAGAGAGGGAGATGTTTAAATAGCTAGGCAAAGGGATATAGGACACCCAAAAAGAGATCAGGTCCTTTGGGGACAATTATTTTTTCTTTATTCTAAAGCATCTTCTGTAGTTTGCTGTGCAAAATGTCTGGCTTGGGCCAGCTCCTGGGCTTGTTTATGTACTGGAGACTGGAGCCAAACTCTCCTGACAGGAAATGAGTGAGACTGCAAAGAGAGTCTTTTGACAATACAATAGAAACTCATAAGTTCTGGTAACCATGCTATTTTATTGGTTTACTTTTTTAATATTGATACTATATTAAAGGTCAAAGGTACATTAGATGTTAGGAGAAATAAATATGCTGGTGAATAGATAAATCCTATGGAACTCCCAGTAATTAACAAGGTCCATATGTATAGTTTGTTTGTAAGAGAATAAACTTTTTCCTCCAATCTGAACAGACAAATCCTTTTTTTGCTAAATCCATATGCAGGGTTTATGAGCTAAAGCTCGCTGCCCTTTCTCAAGGGAAACTCCCATTGAGCTTAGGAGGAGTTTCCTCTGAGTAAGACTTTGGCCTGTTGCTTTGACCACCTTTCCACTGCCCTTGAAAATTCACTTCTTCTTAAGGCACCCTAAAATTCAGTGCTGACTGGATACTGCCCTCACTTTTTTGAGCAGAGGAGCTGCTGTCAGGCCCTTTTGCCTGGTTCTCAGAAACAGTATTTCCATTTCTAGGAGATTTTCCTGCTCGCATTCCTCTGCATGCACAAACCCAATGGAGGAAGTCGAGCTTCCTGTGGGCGTCAGTCTGAAATAGCATCTGAGGGCTGGAAGAAGTGGTTTTATTACAGACTGAGTCCCAAGCTCTAGAAATCAAGGGATTACAGTTCATTTGCAATAGAGAACTTGAGAAAGACATTTGTCCTGCTCGCAGTATGAGCCAGATAGCTCATGACAAGAATGTCCCACAGATTTTTGGTACAAGAGAGAGGTTCAAGTAAAGCCATCAGAGCACATGGTTACCTGCGTTGCATCTCATATGAACTATGCTTAGGAATCAGGAGATTACTCTGAAGGCAAAATGCCACTTTGAACTGAGGCAAAATGCTTATTAAAGGAGGCTGAATGTTTCATGCAGTGATCCCTCTCCCAAACATATCCTGCATTTGCATTACCTCTTTACTCTAGCAATCCTCTTTGGCTGCATCATTATCCCTTCCAAAGTGTTCATCTCAGATGCTGAAGTACCAGGAGCAGTTGCTAGCCTCCCTTACTCACCATAATCCCCAGAGCACAACTGAGCAGAGCTGGTAGCCCAGCCTTCAGCTGCTGGCCCTTCAGAGCCCCCCTAACTGTTACTCTGAACTTGCCTTGGAAAAATTGATCAACAACTGAATTTATAAAGGAATTTGAATATCAAAATCAATATGGCACCAAACATTCTAGCAAAGAATTTTAAATGATGTCATGAGCCTGGATTTTCAGGGGCAGTTAAAGATTTCTTAAAATACCCTTGAGAGGTGTCCTGTTCTATGAAGAACTTTGAAAAGGTAAGCCCATATGTTTTGGATGACATGATTTTTCACCTAAGGAACAAATCATGGCCCTCACCTGGAGCATCAAGGGCCATGCTGAGGCTGAGTGTTAATTGTCCCCTTTGCCCCTTCCCTATGAGCAGTTTCATCAGCAAGGCCACTGGGAAGAGAGTTGTCAGGGCCTGGGAGGGGAAACAAGGGAGTGAGCCATGATTCCCATGTTAAGAAGTTTCTTTGAAGGTCTGCCAGCCCAGACCTAACATTTTTTTCCAAAAAAAATCCAAAGGTAATAAATTACAGAGAATACAAGGTATTTTATGCTTTGTGGTGTGATGATCAAAAGATGTTATCATTCTGTTTCACATGTTTGCAGACAGTTAGTTGTTACTCTCAGTAAGTTACAGGCAGCTTTTTTTTTTTTTCCTTGAATGCTGAAACTTCATCTTGTTAAAGGCTGGTTTGCAGGTGAGTGCACAAAGGAAAGGAGAAAAGAAGGAAGCCTTTCTGCCTCCTCCTTCTGCTTGTCCAGGATCATCCTCAAATTCTCCAATATGAATACAGACATTGAGGGCAACACTGGGAAATAGAAACAGGCAAAAATGCCAGTTGCCTTTCTGATTAGTATTTACAGCACCCACTCAAGAAATTTGGATAGAATATCCCAAGGACTTAGGGTGACACAGCTCTGAGTTCTCCAGAAAACAACAAATATTTGTAAAGTGTTTGTACAATCCATTAGTGTATAACCAGGGCAGTCCTCCTCCAAGACCAACATCCTGATAGACATTTTGGCTTGTGAATCATCATAAAAGAGGCCAAACCCTTTTCCTTAATCTGAAATCATCAGAAATTTTCAATCTACAGGATCCTTTCCCCCCTGGTTTTTATGTTGTCTCTATTTCCAGGTTCCATATGGTATCTAAAATGAAAATGTCATGAGAGGCAAATCTGGTAGTACAGCTGAGATGGCAAAGACTGAAGGTAAATCCCAATAAAAAGGCCAGCCACATCTCAGACTGATGCCTAATCTTGATTAGATTTTTAGTATTTATTTTGAAAATTTCCACTTTGCGTCTCAGGAAATAATTCTTGCATTTCTGTCTTTAAATGGAAAAGCCACTGGATAAAATTAATCTTAAAACAACAAAAGGCCAATAGCAACAACAGCAACAAAAAAGATGCATTGGTAATACAATATCAAACAATTATTCTATTGGCACACCTTCATAATGGCTTCTTTATGCAAACTTTACAGTCTTCAGACTGTTTCCTGATTCTGTTATTTCCAGTACATTTATTTCAATAAAAGCATCTATAAACCTTTTAAACAATTCTAAAGATTGGTCCTTATTCTCATGATTTAGGATGTGCAGTTATATAGAGAGCTTGCATCAGCTGCTAGCGGATGGTATAAATGGAGCATCCTCCTCCTCAAGCTACCCTGTTTGTAAGCCCTGTGTAAATACTCACTCTTTATGCTACACTTCAATGCCTCTTTTTATTTCCTGCAAAAACCCTTTTTTAATGTTTTTTGGACAGATGAAGAACAAAGCAGAGAATGGGGTAAATTGCTTTAAATAAATGTGAACTGACCAGATCCATTACCCAGATCTCGAACAGAAAAAGAATTTGAATCCTTTTACATGTTTACATAAAAGAGTTTGCATTCTACTTTCTCATTGAATTGAGTCCTGTGATGAGTAATCTGTTAGTGCACCTATCTAGTGACAACCCAGCAATATTGCAACATTTCAGGAGCCTCTGTGGTTGCAGGATTTCTACTGGTTCCACTCCATATGTTCTAAATTTGCAGAAATATTTTGGACATCCAGATCTTGAGATATGGACGGAGGTAATCTTAGCTATGGGGAAAATTGGCTGGTAAATCTCACACTATGGCTTGAGTCCCATTTCTAGGTCTGAGGCTTGTTTGTCATCAAACCAGAAGAGTGATAATATCATGGTAAATACACTTCAACTTCTATCTCAGCAATTTCAGTACCATAATATTTGTATAATAGCAAAATTTACATTGCTTTCTTGTCTTCTCTAAGTCTTCAAAGCATTTGTGGGATTTATTATTATCATTATTCTGCTTTGGTATTTTATCTGTCTCCCCATCTTTCTTTGTTTTGCTGAGAATGAAAAAGTGAATCAGATGCAATAAGTTTTGTTTTTGCCTTCGAAACTTATGAGATGTGCAATCACACTCACCTTTTTCAGAAGAGAACATTGCAATATTTGGCCATATGTTAAGAGGATTCTGTGACTTGCTGAACTTTAACAGAAATGTCAGCTTCCCTAATCAAAGTATGTGTCAGAGTTGCTCTTTCAAATGCTGGAGATACCATCTCAAACACTTCATTTATGGTGTCAGAATTGTGAAAAGGATTTGCTTAAGTTTGCTAAGGCCATTAGGAATCACAACCTTAATGCTGTATTGTTGGTATTGTCCTGTTTATCTCAGTAACTTTATCTCTTAGAAAAATGTCTAGATGACAAAGATATTTTCTCTAAGGGTTTTTAACCTGTTGTGCTGCATGTAAACTGCAGAGAAAGCTTGCAATAAAGTATATTAAAAGATGTGGTTTCTTGTACCCTTTACATAGGCATTAGTCTAATATTGCTGAATTCTGTCACTGTGAATGGAACTACTCTGTGAATAGCTGCAAAAAAAAGATTGGGAAGATGTCAGAGTGGAGATTTTATCACTTTTTTCCCCTAATAAGTGAACACTGGAGCTAGACCAGGGTGCCTTTGCATGATGTTGTTTGGCTCTCCTGGCCAGTCCCTGGCAGTAAGAGGCTAACAGCAGACACAGTCCAGATAAAATGCTCTGAGATGTGCTCAGGATATAAGCTCAGGAGGTTTTTAAATGGTGAATTTAAGGGCATTGATGGTGTTTTCCCTTGAGTCTTTTCAATTTTTATTGAAATCAGTATGTGCGAAAGCTGCTCAGATCCTTAACAATTTCCTTTTGAATTTATGAGTTTGCATACTAAAAGCAGTTTTACATATATCTTCCTTTTAATTCACATGGGAAAGATATTCACTAAACACTTTATTTCTTTTTTTTTCTCATGGGAGAGAGAGCTGCTGTACTCATCTGTACTTATGTTTTTGTTAGGTCTTTTCAAAAATGCAAGCTGAGCATAGATTTTGCACCTTTCACTCAGGAAGAAATCCAAATGAAACATGGGTGCATTTAAACCAACCGCAGCACATAAATTGGATTTTAAGATTTTAATGGAAATGCAACCTTGTCCTTTGACAGAGAGTTTTCCCACTCATGAAAAAAATAGAACTGCAGTTTACTGAGAGCAGTTTTAAACAGAAGCATTTTCAGTCAAATCTTCACCTGTTAAAGAAGTAGGCAGGTTTCATTAAAAACAACATAAAGAAAATGTAAAATGTTTCAATACCTTGTTTTCTACACTGCTTTTCCTTTTACATGTTTGGACTGTGGACTAAAATATTTATAGAAACAAAATAAAAATAAGTCTCTCTAATAGTGATTATGTCCAGGGTTTTGAACAAACCGTAACAATTGTCAATGTTTTGCAATAGGCCAAGCCACATCAAAAGGCTGTTTCTGAAATAACATTTTAGGTCTTTCATTATTAGGCCCGCTTGGCCTATAACCTGGGCAGGCTCCTGATAGAGGCAATGACCCTGCTCTGTCCATAAAGACCAAAGATCCTCCAGGGTGTTTCTGTGCAGCAGTCACTGAGGTGCATGGGTGAGCCAGCTCCTGGAAGATTACTATCCAGAATATTTACTCAGCAGAATGCAATATTGGCCAGCACAGCCAGTTTAAGGGCTCTTTGGGCACTGCAGCAGAGGTTGTGGAGTCATTGGGCTGCGTAAGTACCTGACAGGATTTGCTCCTGAGTAATCTGCTCCTGACCTTCGAAGGCGCCTTCTCACTTTAGCCAAGTCTGTGATGCTGCATTATATCTGCTCTCCTTTCCCTGGCTCTTTGAATATTTCAGTGCTTCACCTAATTTCACTAAGAATAGTAATCCAATGTAAGCATGTAATTCTTCCTTCTACCCTTCACAGGGCAATTCCCCCTGGCCCCCATTCTTTACTGCCCTTGGCTTGCAGCAAGGAGCCCTAACAGACCTGTTTTGTCCCCCTGCCTCCCTTGAGGGTGGCACCTCTCCACCTTGCCCTGGTGATGTGCTGACTAAAAGCCATTGCCCAGTCTGCCACGCTGCCCATGCCAAGCACAGGGCTGGGGCAAAAGGGGAACAGCTGGAAATGGCCAACATTAGGCTGCTGCTGCTGCTGCTCTTTTACAATCCTTTTCCAGATAGTGTGATGAGGAATAAATTGAGACCTGGATGAATGCTCAATAGGGGGAAGGTAGAAGATACCCTCCTTCTCTCAGCGGCTTTGCCTGGCCCTCATTTCAATTGCTGAATCCATTTAAAGTTTATCTTTGTCCTGCGGTACCCGTAAGCAAGGCTGGCAATCCCCCTAGTCCCACAGCCACACTTTGCTGCTCTTTTCTTGGATGTGAGCCTTTCCTGTTAAAAGGATTCCATTTAATACCCTGCAAATTATCTGGGGTGGTGCAGAGCAATTTATTTTGTAAGCCTTATGCTGTGGATTGAAATTGCTTTTCCTCATCTCGGTGCGTGGCAGCGGGGAGGGCAGTCCCCTCCCTGTGCTGAGCCACTGCTGCCACAGGCTCTGTCAGCCCCTAAACCTGCTCCTGCCTCCTTCCAGGGGGCAGGGGGCTGCAAAAACAACCAGGTCTTACACACATAAGCAGGCTTTTGAAGAGGCTCAATTCTCGAATGAAAACAAGGCGTTGACTTGCTTTACACCATTGGAGGGAGAGAAAAGGTGAGACCTGTTTTTCTTACTCAGGATTTGTGCCCCCAAAGATGCCCAGGATGCAGTCCCAGACATGGGATGAGTAATTAGAGGGCCTGGCATTGACCCCTAATTACTTGTCCCATGCACAGACAAAATGAAGGCAGAACAAAACCTGCACAGGGTGATAGTGGTGTTTTATCCTTCATCCTGACGATTTTAGAAATCAAAAAATATCAGCTTTGGAGGAAAGGAATCCCCAAACTTCCTGTTTTTCCTAAAGCAAAGCTCTCTCAGAGTCATCTCAAATTAGAAAGAGGATACAAAAGAGCCGACTCATTTGTTTGATATAGTTTAACAAAGAACTCCATTGCAAAATGCACAACTCAACATTTTCTTTATTGACTAAATTCTTGCCAACTTACAAAGAAAAAGAAGTATAAAACTATATGAAAGAACTGTCAATTCTCTCCACTGACTGCTTCCCTACCAGCATTTATATTTTTATGAACAACCCAAAGTCCCAGCCACCCCACAGCATAGATATAATTCAGAGAGACATTGAGAACCATCCAGCAGAATGCATTCCCACATTATTTAGCAGCATTTAGAAGAAAATTTGGTATGGATATGAATAAAAGAGCATCTTATAATACTTAAAATAAACTTGTTCTGACAGAAAACTTCATGCTTTATGGTTTAGGTCAATCTTTAATTTCTAGGGATTAAAGTGAATCTTTCAAAAGGATAGATTATGCTTCCACTTCTTTCCCTGGAGTATCTTCTACTGTCTTATGAAGATCTGCTCTTAGTCACTGCCAGAGGGAAGGCATTTCATTTGATGTCTTTGATTCCATAAGGTAGCGCTTACTTCTAGGTTATTTATATTCAAAAATAGGCCAGAAAGGTTAAGAATGGAAGAAATAACGTAACATAAGTGTTACTTTAGTAATGGAAGATCAAGGCTTGGAGACTTTGTGGCCTTTTTCAAGGGCATTCAATGAATTTGTGGCAGACCTCTTCATTGTCTTATCCACAAGAACAACCTTATTCTTGACCAGTATTTTTGTTTTGATTGAACAGCACTCTTGATTTAATTTTTATTCAGAAAGAAAATCAGAATAAAGGATGCCTTATCTATAGATTTCCAGAGTTAATCAAGTTTTATTTACAACTAGGATGCAGTAAAGTTGACTCATTCTTACTGATATTTTTTTCCAGAACATGACTAACCATTCGAGCCCTTGTTTAAAAATACAAAAGTGGTGGAATCTGAGATTCATGTAATGGGCACAAGAGGTACAGAGTGCTGAGGAATACAAATAAAATATGTTTGTGACTAATTCATTAGAGAAACTCCTCATGGAAGATGTCGTTGATCATGATTTCCCTGTAGTGCTGTGAAAATTAGTACAGCCTGGGTAATATCTACCCTGTAAATAAAAAGAGCTCAAGAGAAATATCAGCCTTAGCCTTGCTTTTAAGAGTGCGTAAATTTAGGGGGTCTGAATAGCATAACTTGCTTTGATCCTAGGTTTTTCTCAGTGTTTCTGATTTTCATGCCTAATCTGAACATAATTCCACATTATCTGGGACAAGAGTGTCTGCCTGCAGAATCATCATAGATGGGAAATAAATTCCATGCTACTAATTTTATTTACATAGGCATATTATCACACAAATTAATATTTTTCTTTTTTAAAGTAATATATTTAGTTTTCTTTCTGCTGGCTGTCATATAATTTAAAATTCTCTCTCTTGTCTCAATTTTCTTCAGCCTGCAAAATGTAGTTAACAATTAATTTGGGAAGTCCTGCGCCTACAGCTCTTTCATAACATAACATGATAGTACAGTCCAAGTTGCACCAGGTACTCAGAATGGGATTTTTTTTTTTTATTTTAAGACCCAAGAGTAAAAATTACCCCAGAAGAAGGAATGAAAGAAGACATCTGTCTCCTTCCTTTCAATCAGAATAGTGTTTAAAGTTGGAGTTATGAAAATGTTGCAACAACTGAGCTACATAATGAATGATTAATTGAAGGAGCAATAAATAGTTCTAGATGGTTAATTTTAGTTTACAATAAAGGTTATAAATTTGTATTTGAAAACAGGAAAAAAATTGCTGTATCATCTCTGAATTCCACAGCTCTCTTCACTTAGATATCCATGGTTTAGCATGGGAAAAGGGCTATTCAAACCTACCACCACACAAAACCAGATGGAGTTTGATAGAAGGAAAAACTCCAAGCTGAATTAGTTTCCAGTCTTTCCAATGTTTGAGAAAGGATGATCAGTGAGCATCCACTGTGCAAAATCTGCATGTTTGTCAGTGAAACAAAGCAAGGAAGTACATTTACAGTCCATAAATATGCATTGCACTGGACTTGAGGTTTCAGGAACAAATTAAATTCCCTTCCTGTTGTACAGAGTGGCTGCAGGCGCCATTTACTCTGCCTTACACACTCAGGGGTTACTGAAGGGTCTGTCTGGTTTGGTTGTTCTGCCACTGTTTTACCGGGGTTAAGGGCTTGCTGGTATTTTCCAAATTATATGCAGGCTTTCTACTCAGAGATAATGAAATACCTGAAAAGTGATAGATGCAACAGCTTTTAGCTGCATACATCCTGAACTGTGGGTCAAACACATGGGTCTGCTAGAAGCTTATCCCTTCTTTCTGCTTTAAACCTTACTGGAGAATGACTTGAAGAATTCTGGGGCAAAATAAACAAATCAGACTGACAGAGTGGGAGAAAAGCAGCTTAAGAGAAGCCTGTCAGCACAACCTGCTCCCTTTTCTAACCTGGCAGCAATTCCCTCTGGGTTCCTGCCGTTCTCCTATGCATTTCCCTTCCAACCCTCATTTCCCTATGGAGCTCCTTCAGCCCATCCGATTTTGAACATCTGCTGGCACTGAACTCCTGCAACTCTCAATCTGTTTCCCCTTGGCTTCCTTCTTCCTTCCAGTTAATCTTCCTTATTTTTGTCTTGGTGAGACTTCCCTCCTTCTCCTCTCTGTCTTCCTGCTGCTATCGGGGATTTAATCTCGTCACACTCTGGGTGACACCAGACGGACTCTCCCTGCTGAGGAGACCTGAGGGTGACTCCCACCCCCTGAGGCAGCTGCTAACAGCCTGCCACCCAAGGGCCACTCTCACCATTTTCCCCCAGGCTCCCAGCATCCACAGTCTTCCCCTATGGTTCTTCTTGCACTCTTTCGACCCAAGATAAGCTGGAACAAGCTTGAAAGTGGTGTGAAACCAACACAGCAGAAAACAGCCAATGGTTCACTGCAGTTCAGTGAGTTAAACTGGCAATCTGACATAGGATGCTGGAGGAGGAGGAGAAGGAGGAGGTTTGGTTTTCTTGCCCTCTATACCTGTGGTGCATAGTGGCAGGATCATATCGTAGAGAAACCAGTGGGTGTACAGATGAGAGGGGAGGGAGGTAAAGCGAGAAAAATAAATGGGTTTCAGGGACCCAGTGAGCCTACATGATGTTAAGCCCTACCAAATCTGTTCCATCACATGGGATATATTCCATAGGCTGGGAAATACTGAGATCTTGTACACACAGGGCCAACACATTGCCTGCAAGCATGCCTTCCCACGGGAGAGTGAGGTCGTTCCTGCTTATTCCCACACTTATGTTAAATCAGGCTGAATACAAGCCCAGGAGCATTATAGCAATCAAGGCCTTTGTCTGGAGGAATGAGGAGAGGTTTTCCCACTTTCATCTGAAGGTTGTTGAGAATAATTTTGTGCTTTGTCTCATCAAAAAGACACATAAACATAAATATCCATGTTAATCACATTATAATTCAGCCCTAAAGCAGAATAAGCTGAGACAGAGGCTAAGTGATATGCGTCTACAAAGGGAACAGCCTGAGATCAGCCCATCTCTCCACTATTTGTCAACAACAAGCATTTTAACTCCTTAGTTGGAAGAAATTCTATTAAAATCCACAAGGTCCAATGGCAGAAAAATAAAACTCAAGTTTGACTTCAAGCTCTTCCAATAACTTTCTCTAAATCGCCTCAGATAAGCAATTTTGTTCTCTAATGTAGAACAATAATGGACACTGGTACTCTGACAAGCACATCATTCTTATTCCAGCACAAACTGGAAACCTAGTGTTTGGTAAGAAAAAGTACGGCCAATAAAAATTGAAATGGAGAAAGAGGGGACTGATTTTAGAAAAACATATACAGAGTGGTATGAGAGGGCCTCAGGGAAGTCAGATGCACATCTGTCCCAGGGACACTTTTCAGGTATGTTGTCCTATACATTTCCTGCCCAGAAGCACAAATTTTAAGTAAAAAGGTAACATCTTTTCTTCCTATTTCTTCAGGTTTTGAAATACTGAAGTTGGACTGAGCTGTTCCTGTTTCATGCAGTGTAAATGAGAAGAATCCAACCCTGTTAGATATCTGACCTGAAAAAAACCTGCACGTTTCCAATGAAGCACTCTGCCTTATACTCTTTATATCGTGTAATATCTTGTCATACAAAGGCAACTTGTCAGTGACAATGACAAACACACAGATGTACTGTTAGTGTAAAATAGATGTACTTAATTCCCTTTCTTTCCTTGATTTTTTTGAGGAGTCTTTTGTAGTCATCTTCTTCTATTCCTCTATGTCTGCAGTTGATAAATTATTTCTGTTCTCTTTAATCCATTTTTTATTATTCTTCCAGACTTTTTTTTCTGGTGTTGGTGAAAATAAATCTTCTCAAGGGCTTGGCAGTACATTTGGAAAGATTTTTTTGAACAGTATGGGTGCTGCTTCTAAGAGTTAATGAATCAGAAATTAATGAAAAAGTGGTTTGAAACTTAAAAAAATCATATATTAGTGAATTCTGCTAACCAAATTGCCATGTATTGGTTTAGACATATTCCCCACCTGAGTTTCCATGCTGTCTCTTTTTTTCTATGCTAAGAGCATGAGCTGTGTCCTAATGCATCGTGGTTCTCCAGTCCCATTTTTTATGGAAACAAGGATTCTGCAGTCAGCTCTCAGGCTTGTACTCCTCTAAATTTTGAAGATGTTGACTGATTTTGACAGAGAGGTAGATGTCTCAAAGATAACCAAGTTCTTACAAGCTTTAATAAAAAAGTCACCAGATACAGAGAGATCTTCTAAGGAACTTGACAGAAGGAAAGGAACATTATATAAGCACGTGTGGCCAGACTTCAGAGAATCCAAGCAGAAGAGAGACCATACAAAGACAGAAGAGACCTTTTTTCAAATCTTCTTAAAAACCAAAGTCATAGAAACATAGAATTGTTTAGATTGCAAAAGACCTCTTAGATCACTAAGTGCAGCTGCTGAACCAGCACTGCAAAGTCCATCACTAAGCCATCTGCTGAAGTGCCACACCTTAAATATCTCAAGGATAGAGAGTCCACCAATTCCCTGGACAGCCTGTTTCAATGCCAGACTGACCTTAGCCCTCCTTAGCCCTTCTTTTGTGACTGATTTATTTATAGAAATATTTTTATTGTATTTTATGGCAGTAGGCAGATTTAAGTTCTAGATTGACTTTGGTGCTACTAATTTTGTCTCTGCATAAACTCATGACATCACTGTGGCCCTCCTGAGTGACCTAACTCTTCCTCCAAAGATCATAAACTCTCCTCTTTTCCCCCTGAATTCCAGTCAAGCTTTCTGTTCAGTCAGGCCTGCTTTCTTCCCTGCTGGCTTTTCTTTGTCCTCTAGGACTGTATCCCAAGGGACTCTGTGAACTCTGTGAACCAGGACCCTTAGCAGGACAAAGTCTGTCCTCAGAAAGTCCACAGAGCAGCTCTGCTTACTTGCCCTCCTTACTTCTCCTATGCCCAAGCCATGCTCTGACCACCACAGCACCCACCATTCCTTCCCTGCTCACAGACAGCAGGTCCAGCAGGTGCCTTCCCAAGGCTCACTCACCAGCTGCACCAGAAGTTATCTTCTGTATACTCCAGGAGCTTCCCAGACTCTTTCCTCCCTGCTGCATTGTAATTCCAGCAGAGATATGGTAAGCTGAAGTCTCCCATGAGATCAAGGGACAGTGGTTATGAATCTACTGTCAGCTGCTTATGGAACATTTTGTTCTGCATCTTCATCCTGGTTGGGTACTCTGTAAAAGGTTCCCACCAGGATATTCCCTGTTGGCCTTCCCTATGACTCATAAACACTCAATTCTAGTGCCACTATCATTTAGTTCTAGGCAACCAAAACTGTCCCAAACATATACCATGTTATACCAGGGCTACCCCAGCCCCTCTCCTTCCTTATCTGCCCCTCCTGAAGAGTTCCCAGCCAGCCCTTGCAGCACTCAGTTGTGTGAGTCATCCCCCCATGTTTCTGTGATGGCAACTATGTCATAGCTTTCCTGCTGCACAATGTCAACCAAGTAAGAAACACAAATCATAGCAAATCAGACTTCATTAATTCTATGGCTCACCAACATAATTGTTTTCTTGTGCCAGCTCAACACATTCTCATTTTGTTTCCTTAGATGAACTTACATCTGTAGCCAGTGTATTTTTATTACTGTTTATTCTCAAAGCAGATCCTCCTGCAGCTGGAGTTTTTTCCCAGGCTCCTGCTGGTTTCACCTCTACTGCATTTCTAAATATTTATCTTGCTTGCAATGAATCAAACTATCTCAATTTTAATAGAGTGGGAAGTCAACTGAATCAGCACTGTGTCCATGAATAGGACCTATGGCTACATCTTTATGAGTAAATTAAGCATGCCCAGGAACAGTTGCTGGCACGGAGGCAAACTGATGCAGAACAGCCTGAATTTGTACTATTGAATTAACTCACCCTCCAGAACAGGGTGGCTGAACACAAACTGCCTATGGAGAAGGATTTCTTCTCCGTGCTGTTCCTGGGAATTGCTCGGCATTCTGTTAGATGGGGTGTTTGTACCTTTGCCAAAAACATGCCAGACATCATCCTAACAATTTCATAGTATAAATAATCAAGCTCCAGTGCCTGGGAATGTCCCCTGGCCCTGCCTAATTAACTGCATGACATGAAACTCCTTCATCCTTGTCTACGGGCAGTTTTCACATGGCCATCTCTGCTTCCAGTGTGCCAATTCATCTGCTCATATGAGCTGGGCATTATCCATAAGCTGAGTATATGAGCTAAGTCTCCCTAACATGTTCAATTTTAAAAGGGGCAACCTCAGGCCTTAAATTTAAATGAGTTCAAATTGTTTAAACCAAAACAGAGAATCTGCATGCCACATAATCATCTCATCTGAAGGCTGTAAGGGACAGGATTCCTGGTTAAAAAGGCTAAGAAAGGTGGGCAAACCAAGAAAGAAATGTAAATAAGACTGATCTCACATAGTCCTGAAGCTCCAAGTACTCAGTGGGAATCCTATTTCTCTCATAAAAGTTTCAATTTCCTGGATGTATCAGTGTAGTGATTTAAATATAAGGCCAAGAGGCTCTGAATTGTTTTACAATGTATTACACATCCTAGCTTTTATTTTGTCTAAATCAGCAGGGAAACTGCTATTTTGTCTATCATCTGCTGGGAAAGTCAGTTTGGTTTGTTCTTTTTGAACCTAAGCCAAGTTCCTTCCAACACTTCCTTCCTTCCTTCCTTCCTTCCTTCCTTCCTTCCTTCCTTCCTTCCTTCCTTCCTTCCTTCCTTCCTTCCTTCCTTCCGACACTTCCTTCCGACACTTCCTTCCGACACTTCCTTCCTTCCGACACTTCCTTCCTTCCGACACTTCCTTCCGACACTTCCTTCCTTCCTTCCTTCCTTCCTTCCTTCCTTCCTTCCTTCCTTCCTTCCTTCCTTCCTTCCTTCCTTCCTTCCTTCCTTCCTTCCTTCCGACACTTCCTTCCGACACTTCCTTCCGACACTTCCTTCCGACACTTCCTTCCGACACTTCCTTCCTTCCTTCCGACACTTCCTTCCGACACTTCCTTCCGACACTTCCTTCCTTCCTTCCGACACTTCCTTCCGACACTTCCTTCCGACACTTCCTTCCGACACTTCCTTCCGACACTTCCTTCCTTCCGACACTTCCTCCCTTCCTTCCGACACTTCCTTCCGACACTTCCTTCCGACACTTCCTTCCGACACTTCCTTCCTTCCTTCCTTCCTTCCTTCCTTCCTTCCTTCCTTCCTTCCGACACTTCCTTCCGACACTTCCTTCCGACACTTCCTTCCGACACTTCCTTCCTTCCGACACTTCCTTCCGACACTTCCTTCCGACACTTCCTTCCTTCCTTCCGACACTTCCTTCCGACACTTCCCTTCCCACATTACAAAATATATAATAACTAAGCCATACACTCCTCTGAAAAACCAGAGTACAGAAAAGCACCCAGCCACATGCTAATCTCAAGTGAAGAGGCTACTCATATGCTCCAAGTTATGCAAGTACTTAAGTGCTTTGTAGATCAAAGTCTGGATTTACTGATGTGTATCTGAAGATCAGAGGCTGCTGCGTTACTCCGGAACACCTTGGAAATAGGTCTTATGTTTGCTCCTTCTTCTCTGTTTGCATTCCTCTGAGACTTTGGTAATGAAGAGAACTATTTATTTTCTTGCTCCTAATGTTCTCAACAGGAAAGCAGAAATCCTATTTTAGTGGTACATTATTCTGTATCAAAAGGGAGAAGAAGAGAGAATGATGGAAATTGTTTATGAATATAATGTGCTTTGGATTAAGGTATAAAGTTACTTTATTGAGGCTTGCTTTGTCAAAGTTTTTAAGGGATCTAGGGAGAAAAGGAGTGGGAATGGAAGCTCATGGCATTGCAGCACTTGTGCCTGGACTGAGGCTTCCATGCTTCCAGGTACCTTTTTTCAGGGCCTTCCTTCTCAGTAAGCAGAACCTGTGTGTTCATGAAACTCATCAAGAAAAGTCCAGCTGAGGAAAGGAGTTTTCTTTCGCCTTTAATTTCATTCTTCACATAATGAGTTAATTGAAACAAAGTCTCATCTATAAAACAAAGAATTATTTCATGGTCCCTCAAGATCATATCTCTCTATGAGCAGCAGCTCACAGGAAGATGTAGAACTAGCTGATCTTTGGGAAAGATGAAAGCAAAAGAACCTGCTCCCTTAGAGCCTTGCTTCTTGGTTTCCCTCAGAACTGTGGGAAATCCCCAATGAATAAACCATGGGATCAAAATTTTCCATGAGACTTTGAGCCAGAGAAAACATTTCTTGTAAATATTCTGACTTTTCTTTGGGAAATCCACTGGGGAATTAATGGGGATGTATGCCTGGAACACTGACTGTAGAAGAATGTCCCTATTTCTTCTCCAGCTACTCTGGGGGTGACATTCATTTCAGACCAGAATGCCTCTCTATATGGATAATAGTGATTCAACATCTCAAAAGAGCTTCATAACACTAATCTGCAAGTGATCTATTAATCTTCCTCTTCCTGCTCCTTTTCCTTCAGTGGCCACTTTCATTATACACACTAATACTCATGGGAAAAAATAATCAGTCCTTTTAAAAAGAATTAGCCTGGTCCTTTGTTCTTGGCAGATGATGGCCCTCTCTGTCCTCTAGATCTGGTGTTTAGCTTTTGACTGCTCCTTAGTACAGTGACTGTCTTTTATCAGCCTGTCATAATGTCTGCAATCCTCGATGGGCTCTGTGTGTGCACAGGTGCTGCATTTGAGATCAGGATGGTCCTGCCTTCACTGGGATGCAGCATGGCCAGATTGGAGACCCAGGGCTTCATCCTCTAAACAAGCACCCATGCTGTAGCTCTCTTGGTAAGACCTCAGTCAGTGCTGAGGTGAGCTAACAGCACAGATGCTCTTCGTCCCTGGAGGGGACCATTCTTTCTTTCTGCTAAAATCCAGTTGGATTTCATGCTGAATTCATTCCTTAAAGCTTGCAGAATAATTTTTCAATAAATGGGGGAAAAGTCCATTCCATCCTGATGCATGATGATAAAACTCAGTCTGTGAGCCAAAATCCTGAACAAGATGGAAGTCAAAAGAGCCTCAAGGAAAAAAGCTCAAGGAGAATCAATTAGCACTTTGCAGTCATCAAAACTGAACATGCACAACTGTAGCTGTTCACCACAGCTGAATCTATTCCCACATAAGCAAATACATGGGTGGTGAAAGCAAATAGCAGCATTACCCTAAGTGCCTCATAATCAGCCTTAATTATTAAGAACAACCATTATTACTGTTATTATTACTATTAGACCTGATACATGTAACACTGGCTTCAGAAAGATTTGAATTAGGCCCTGAAGTGTCTCATAGTATTATGGCATCAGTCTATAATTTCCATCTCTGTTTTCTGATTCTTTCTTTAGCTGTCCAATGCCATAGTAAAAATACAACTATAGTGGAAGAAATTTAATTTGTCAATTTCAAAGTTTTTTGATCAATCACTAAAAGAATTTTATTGTGTCAGTTTAGTTGCTTATTTCTATAGTGTTTGAAGCAACCTATATGTAAGATTCTGACAGATACAGTTTCTATAAGAGCAAAGACCTCTTCCTAACATCATTATGCTAATTTTTTGTGAGCATAGCACCTATGGGAATTTCATGTTGTCAGGGTTTTTCTAAAAGATGTGTTATGCCACTGTATAATACAGACTGTTTCTGCTGCAACACTAAACCAAGGGAGAGAACAAAATTTAATCCCACTTGCAGAGCAGTTATTCAAAACTAAATAGAGCAGTCACTTTCAGTAGAGATAAGAACAAACTAAAACTCTGGTTCAAACCAAATTCCTGGCCTTTTATTTCATTCCTTACCTTTATTTTTCATCACTACACAGGCCTGATCACAGTAAATCTGGTCATATTCTCCCCTTCTCTCTGCAGAATCTTGTGGTTTTGTTATACCAGACTTTGCCAAGAGGTATTAAATGACTTTCTGTTATGGTCTGGGAAGATCTTAATTACATGTCCTAGGTCCAATTTTCTCTGTACACAGCTGCCCACACTTGCAGTGTTCCTGAAGGTAATCAAGGCTACATGCCCACTGCTCCTTCAAAAGGAATTTCAGGAGTTAACTCAGCCTCCTATTTACTATGCAAAATCTGTGATTATGATAAAAGTTTGTGGCCTTCTGGGAGCATGGTCCAGCTCTATCCCAATGGAGATTCTATGTCACAAAGTGTTTTACTGGGAATGCAAGTACTTTAATAAGAAAAGAATTGATTTTGCAACTGGCACAAAATTCCAATGAATGAAAATAATGCATCGATTTCTTGTTTTTAAAATTAAAGCCATCTAGCTATTCAAAATGGAAGGTCCTGCCCTTCTTGAAATTTATCCTCATAGGCCATGGGTGAAGCTTGAAATTTTGCTCTTACACAGCAAATGCAAGAGGAGTAGACTATTAAGATGGATGGCTTTTTAATTGTATTTATTTAATCTAGGTTAATGCTAGATTTTTTATGTAGACAAAGAAGTGAGGGCAAGAGAGTCTTGGGAATTAGGTGGAAATAGATGCACCAAAGGAAGTAGAAGCTTGGACTCTCTACCCTGCTGCCCCAATGTACAGCAGGACTTGAAGGTTGTTTTTCGAGTTCAAGACTGAAAGTTCAGGATTTCACAAGCCTGCCTACAGCTGAGAATGCCTGGTTGGAAAAGAAAGACTCAAGGCATAAACCTGAAATTAGTCCCACTCTGTCTGTGACCTGGCTATGCATTTGAAAGCACCAAAAAAGGAGGAGGCAGAGCACTGAGATGAGTCTTGTGAAAGATGTCTCACAATGCTGCAAATGTAGACTTCATCGCTCCAAGGTAAATTTTCCAAATTGCTCTGGTTTTAGGGATTTCATTAAGCTAATGTGTTCACACGTGTAAGGTTTGATGCTTGTGGGACTAATTCCCCAGCTGTGAAGATGTTTTCTCACCCAGAAGTATTTGTAAAGAGAAGGTGTCTCTCTTCACTGTTCATCTTTATTGTTGATGTATAACATTGCTCTTTTTTTAAGAAAGCATTTCGTTGTTGATATTATTATTATTCCATTTCTTATTACTTCTTTGATTAATTTACAAAATCCACTACCTAGCATCAAATGGCTTCAATTTTTAAAAAGTATAAATTAAAAAATCCCCATAAATTAAGGCACCATTCCCAACAAGTGATGCTAATAAAATCACCACTAACTTGTCAGTAGCTGATGATTAAAAGGAGGGACAGAATGATAATCTGCCCAAAGCAATGCAGCATCAGGAGTCATATGCACAATTTGCACTGAAGGACTCTGTTCCTTCCTGCAAATGGTATCTCATTGAGTCTAGCCAACAGGAAACCAACTGTTAGAAGAGGAATCTGTATTTCTGGCTCAGGAATAATGTTTTCAAGTTTGTCCTGCCTATCAGTGTTATAAGAATGCTTTCTTTTATTCCCCATGCTGGCACAATTACCTAAAGATACTTTCTTCCTGTTACCTGGCATAATCTGCACAGTGAGCACCCTGAGCCCAGTGATAAAAGTAACTAAACTGAAACCTTCCTGAGCAAAGAGTGAGGGCCAGGTTTATCCAGTGGTGTCGAGTAGCTCCACTGAGGTAGGGAACAAATAAAACCCAATCACTGGACAGCAACACCCATGCAGCCTCGGGGTATCCTGTGGTTGTTTCTGTTCCAATGATATTTACAGTCACTGTGCCAGCAACACAGAGAGGTTTCTTATTTTCGCTTCTGCCTATCTTTAATGTTTGATCCAATGCTCCCTAAAGCAAATGGAAAGCTTTCTGTTGGTTTCAGTAGGGCTTGGCTCTCACAGTGCTTGTGCATATCGGAATTGTTTAACCTACACTCTGCAAACCATCCACAGGCTGCTAGGATAATTTATCTAGGTCATGGCCTGCCCAAACCTCCCTCTTCCCCTGGGAAAATGTTCCCTCCCCTTCATGTGATTCCCATGATTTGGGAAGAGGGCAGCCAGGAGCAGGTAGGCTGGGTGGCTACAGAGGAAGATGTGCCTGTCTGCCTTCCCACTTTTTCAGGATGTCTGGTTCCTACCTGTGTTATTCTGCTCTGCAATGCGTGCAAAGTCAGACAAGAAAGCAGGAGCCTATTAAAGCCATGCATGTAGCAGCAAGCACACAATAGCCCTGTGAATAGCCTCTGCTCCATAAAACAAGTTATGTTCCCCTGTCTGCTGGACCCACATGATCACAGTCATAACATCACGTACCCAGACCATAGAGACAGTGTGCTGGGTTAGTCTGCGGCCAGGGGAAGGAGGTGTGTGGCTTTTGCTGCTCCTGCTCTAACCAATTTTTCATTCTTTCATAATGTAAAATTCTCCCTGGGTTGTAGCCCAAGTCTTTGAGGAGGCAAAACCACTTGCTGAATTTCATGAAGAAAGCAAGTTGCTATGCTAAAATGCTGGCAGGAGTTCAAACCCAGCCAAAAGGTTTAGAGCAGTATGAAAACACAACACACAAAAAACATATAAGCAGCACTTTTTGTCTGCTGCAAATAGTGTGCATTGGGGCAAGATTTCTCTATCATACAATAAAATGTTTTTTAAGAAAAGAAGGAGAAAAATGAAAGAGCATTTTCTTAAAGAGAGACCACCTGGTGCGAGCATAGCCGTGGCTGTTAGCTTTGGCAGCAGTTAAGAGAGGTCAGTGTGCAGCAGCCTGAGCTTGTTGGGAGTCTCTGCTCAGTCTAATCATGGACCAAGGACATGCATAGGGAAATTAAGGGTTTGAATGGGTTTGTGAAGATCTGACCTGTTTTGCTGTCTCTGGAGTGACTCTTTCTAACAAAGGTAAGCTGCCTAGCCCTGCAAAGTGCAGTTACAGATCCCTCCAACAAATTAGGGGTATTAGCCCAGTTAAATTAATGAAGGCAATGTTAACATGCACAGACTGCTTCTGAGGCTTGGCTAACCAGCTCAAAGCGAGCTCGCGGTTTGTGCAGCTCAGACATACTTTCACAGGGCTGCGTGGGACTTCATCACTGTCACACACTGAGCACTTCTTCTGTCTTCCAGTGCTAACACTTGCTGTCTTGTGCCAACACTAGCTAGTCCCTCTATGAAAACACTTGGTTGCACATTTTGCAGCTTCTGTAAGCCATGTTCTTGGCTTAGTCTCCAGAGGCTGCAATCCTCCCTGTCTCTCTCCTGACGTGTCAACCTCCTGTTGATTTGTACTTCTCCAGTTCCCTTCAATGCCTACTTCCTGCTTCTTTATGCCAGGGACTTGAAAATATTGTTTCCTTCCACTTTATGCTGTTTTCTCCCTCGACTGGGGAACATGCAGGCTCCCAATACATTCTGCTGGACTCTCCCATCTCCTCTTCATGCTGTTTTGGTTACATTTGCCCCAATTATAGTTCTCATGCCCTTTCCTACCCCATATCAGAGTTTCAGTTTGACCCCAGTTCCCCTTCTTATCTTCTTGTTTGCTGGCATAGTTTTGTTCACATTTTAGGTCAAATGATACCTAAATCAAGCCTTGAAGGCTTGCACTTATTACAAAAGTGACCATTTATTTGGCCATAATTTGCTGAGAAATTTAGCTTTTTCAAATGAGTTATCTTTTTTGAGCATAAGTGTGATTCTAACCAGAGAGACACCACCCAGTCCCAGGGGTTTGTCAGGGTGGGCAGCACCACAAACTGACTCCTGAGGACAGCAGTCACCTGAATGCTGAATGAGAGCATTCCTGGATGTGCAGCTATAGGTTTTGTACCCCCAGAAAATACAAATTCCTTTCTGCAGCTCACCTCATTTTGCTCTTGTTGGCAAAAAGAGCCTTGGTTCTCTCTCCTTCTTGTCCTGCTCCTGTGGAGTGTCTTGAAGGCACATCTCAAAGTTTTAGTGGTGCTTTAATGGAAATGAGATAACCAGCCCGTGTAATGGGCAGTTTCCTGGCAGATTCTCTTTTCCTAAATGTACTATCTGAGTTTAATGAGTTGAAACTCACAACTATAATTAGCAAAATGCTTAAGATACTACTCTCTGAACTTAATTGAATTTAATTTACAGTCTGAACAAATACATTTACATGTTGGAGCAAATGTTTGCCTTTATTTTAAAGTGTTCATCTCTTCTTATCTTCCAGACCTCAGTGAGGCAAAAGTTCACTCATTAAGCTTTGTGGTACTAGGACATCTGACTTTAGTTGGCTTGAATACTGAATTTGTGAAACTTGATCCCTGAACATATCATAAAAGGATTTAAGCACTTCTAATGGAAAAGTTATCAGCTTTAAAATGTATGGGCTTAAGCCTTAAAGGAATGCTGTGTAGTATTAGCACAGCAACCTGCAAATTCACCATTAAAAAAAAAAGTACTTAACAGTAATTAAGATGTGGACAGTGTTTTTTGCTGGATTTGAAAATTAATTTATTTAATTTTTATTTGTTTACGATTAATTTCTAAGCATTTTGCTATGGAAGGCTCTGTTGCTCTAAATTCTGTCCATTTTACTCTGTCACTATGGGATTCCATTGAGAGAATTTTTAAAGTGATATCTATACAAGAGACAGGCCAGTTTATTTTCCTACGGAATTTCCTAATATTGCAGTTAGCCAAGAACAGCATGCTTTACAGATCCAAGCACCTTGAGCATAAATTCTTTGCCAACCAGAAACTAAGGGCAGAAATCAGTATGAGGAGAGGTAAATAAATGTCCCTTCTGTTCTGGACTGGGAGAGTGAATTCAGCAGCAGTTGGGGACTTTTGCTGAAGCAACCAGAAGCCAACTATTCATCAGCATATGAAGTGTTGGAAAGCTATAGATGGCAATATCCTGCAGTAGCAGGTGCAGGGGCTGGAGTTAGGCTAAGTAGAAGAAGATGGAAGAGGTGAGAAAAACATCAGCTTGTGAGCAGCAGAACAGCTCACAGTGCAGGGCAGAGGAGAAGCTGGCACTGAATGGGCTCTCTGCTGCCCTCCCCATGCTCCTGTATCGATATTTTAGAAAGAGACTGGTCTTGGGAAAACAAATCAGAGAAAACTGAGTGCAAAAGTAAGATATCCGTGTGGTCACAGGTGTGCAAAGGCAGCTACAAGACAAGTTTTACTCTCAGGGATTCCAATCTCATCCTGCTTTGGCAAACAACAGAAAATTGTGACCTAAGCTGAACAGTGAAGTCTGTATTCTGACTGACTTTTTCTCTTACCAAAGCAACAAAGGGAGTCCTATAGCTTCTCCTTACAGTAAACAGGCTACAAGACAGCAAATATCACTGGGCCTTATTTCATACCGTCTCTCAGTCTTAGGAGCTAGAAAAAAGTCTCTGTCCTCTTCCTGAGTGTCATGGGTAAAAATATCAATGTGCAGGTTCATGATTTCAAATTTGATAGTGGCCAGAATTGCCAAATGCAATTAATGCATTAAACTGTCAAACCAGACACTCTACCTAGTGTTTGCCTCTGGTAGTCTTAGGAGAAGTAAAATTTATTGTGGTTTAAAGGAATATCTCCAAGAGTTTCCATGCTAAAACATGACTTGAGACATGCTGGGTGCCCCTGGACTGTCCAGGCTGGGGGCAGCTAGCACAGCACCTACTGTGGCAGCAGCACAGGGATGACCCTGAGTGGATTCTGATCAGTAAAACACTAGAGCTGATTTAAAATTTCACCCAGATATGTCAGCAGGACCTGCAGCAACCTAAATTGTTACCTGAGTATACACCTGGACCAAGCCCCACCAGCAGTTTAAACTGCAACATCCAGGCCCAAAGGAAAGCAGATTTTGCCTGTTCTGGGTGAAGGTGCTGTGGTTCCTTTTGGTGTGTATGAAGTTTGTTTGTTTGTATCACTCCCTGGCCCATTATTAACTTGCCTCTTTTGATCATTACACTTATATGAAAACCAAGTGGGGAGCAGCCCACAAACTTTGGCTCCGTGGTTCGCACAAGCTCATGTTGTAAACGCTGTTGAGTTTTATTACATTAACCATTACCCTCAGCACATACAAAAGGGCTCATTTTAATTTGACAGCTCTTTCCAAAGAGGTGTGCATGGGAAAAGGCCTGCACTGTGTGGGGTTGCTGTGATGTTGCCCCTTTGGGAAGCCGTGTGTCCCGTGGGCCTTTGTGCAGCTGCTCCCTGCACGTGCTGGCCTGGCTGGGTGGGAGCCCCGTGTCCCATCCTGCAGCCATGGTGGGCTCAGGGGAGCCTGCTCTGGGCTTTGTGCAGCTCCTTAGGACTGCCAGGCTCCTGCCTGCTCACATGGCTTCCTCTGTCTCCTCTTGGTTCAAACCCTGTTTGCAAGTTTTCCAGGCTTCCCAGCCCAGCAGAAGTGTAGGGGAGGCCCCTGGCCCAGTGTGTCTGGTCACAAACATGCTCAGCAGCCCGGGATGCCCAGGGAGTGATTGGAGTGCAAGGAGGAAGGATAGAAACCTCATCCCTTCTTTTCTCTCACACCCACACACCCACTCCTGCATAAGGACGAAGCTCTGATCCCATGCCTGTGGCTACCCTGCTTCCTCTTGGATCACACCACCCACAAAGTAAGCAGACTTTAAAACTTGGCATTAAGAAAAACAGAAGTAGATTTTCCTGCTGTTAAATTAATCTGCCAAGGCAAACCCATCCCTTATAACATGAAACTTTAACAAGCTCTTGCATTGAGATGCCCTAATTTGAACAAGGAAAAGTTTGCAGGGAACTGGGAGCTGAATTTTCACTCAGAGATAAGGCTATATACCTCTCTGCCTGCAAGCCCACGGGTATTTAAAAAAACCCACAAAACAAAACAGAATGTCTTTACATATTTAAATAAATTAAAATGAACCTGCTCTAGATGAAACATTCAACTCAATTCCTTAACTGAGTTTCTAAAGGGTGAGCTCCACTACAAAAGAAACTTATTAAAGAATAATGAAGACTGTCAAAAACCATATGCTTAAAAGCTAGTAAATAACAAAGTAAGGCTTTTAGTCATCTTGACTGGACAAGGTGAGGTCAAAAAGAAACAACAACACATCCAGCACCATGGCAATGGGCTTCTCATGCTTCTCATCTTCAGCAATTCCTTTTTCAGAAAGAAGTCTTTCTTTCCTTCAGTCAGACATTCTCTCCTGTTAATCACTGTCTTTAGCCTGACCCTCTGAAATAGAAATTCTCTTTTATGGAATATTTTACTTGAAGTGGTATGTTTCTTTTCCTTTTTGGTTTTTTTTTTTTTTTTTTTGGCTGAAGGTATGTTTACCTCCCTTGGAAGCACAAGCAACTGAATGAAAGAATAACATATTCTAAGCCATTGTTGAATTGCTTTTTCAAACAACTTTGTGTTGAATGGATCCTGGGGCTGTCATTTGCTTGACATTCGTTTATACTGAATCAGTTAATAAGTCAGATGTTCTGTCATGTTAAGCATTTTTTCTTTGTTTATTTTCCCTGCATTAATATCCATATTGCAATTGTACACAATGCCCTGAGCAAAATTTAATTCACTGGCACTGATTTACAACTGTAGAACATGTTCTGATGGGGATAGCTGTTGAAAAAAAAATCATTTTAAAAGCATATGCAAGCATAAAGAATGATCAGTTGACATCTAGTTTTTGCTGTGTGGGAACCAAGTAGTTGTTAATTACTTTATTTTTGTTGTTGTTGTTGTTTCCTCTTTTGTTCTTTATAAGTAGGCAAATGTTCAGTGATGATCAGGTGCTGGTTTATCTTAAATACTGTTTGACAGCCTCAGGGTTAATAGAAATCTCACTGCAAAATGTTCATAAACTCACCATGACAAGAGCAGAGGCTTGGAGTACTGTGCTCAGTCATGTAAGAATGAGTCTGAAATTGAACTTAGAAGCCAATAATATCTGAACAATCAACACTGCCTATGTTACACTTTTTTAAGTAAAGGAAATCAGTCTCCAATGTGACCTTGATGTGTAAACAAGAGGTAATTAATAAAGGCATTGGTGCAATTTCATGGAACATGAACTTTCTCCTCCAAAATCTTAGCACTGAAAATCAAAGCTTATTTTAGTATTTATGAAGTCCAAAGCATTAAAAAAAATTTAAAAAACCAACCAAACAAATATAAAAATACCCAAACAAACCAACAAAGCTATAAAATCCTGAAGTCTGGAGTTACAGAAGCAGAATTTGATGGCTAGAGGACACTGGAGGAAGTATAAGGTAACAGAAGAAATGCTAATTCTTGACCCTGGGAATAATATAATAATGTGGTTCTGTAACTTGTACCTTCAGTTTCAATTCTTCTTTTTTTCCAGTTCTTTTACTACAGCCAACCAAGTAATAAACCATTTTATCTTTACCTTACTATCCTATGTCTAAACTAGGAAACAGAATGTATCATTTGCAATGAGAGGCTATTATAAAACTACAAAGTTTTGTTTCAGTCTCATTCTGACACTGCTCAAGATTTTTTGGATAAGCCTCATGCATAATTTAAAAAAAAGAATATTTAACACAGGCCATCTGTAATTTCTGTGTCAGTAGTGAGGCACATAATTATTTTGAAAATATACATCATTCATTATATATGAATAATTATATAATATAAAAATGACATTGCACAACTCATTTCAACCCAGTTTTGGCCCTAATGAGTACATAAGGTATCTATTTCCAAGACATAAAGTATATTTGAAAATAACCAAGTGCATTTATTAAATGCTGTATAAAGCTGATATATTGTTGCATACTTACAGAGTCAGAAGATCAGAAGTGTTTTAACTTTGCTTTCCAGTTGTCTTACCCTAAAAGGGAAGTGTCGGAAGGAAGTGTCGGAAGGAAGTGTCGGAAGGAAGGAAGGAAGGAAGTGTCGGAAGGAAGGAAGTGTCGGAAGGAAGGAAGTGTCGGAAGGAAGGAAGTGTCGGAAGGAAGGAAGTGTCGGAAGGAAGTGTCGGAAGGAAGTGTCGGAAGGAAGTGTCGGAAGGAAGGAAGGAAGGAAGGAAGGAAGGAAGGAAGGAAGGAAGGAAGGAAGGAAGGAAGGAAGGAAGGAAGGAAGGAAGGAAGGAAGGAAGGAAGGAAGGAAGGAAGGAAGGAAGGAAGGAAGGAAGTGTCGGAAGGAAGTGTCGGAAGGAAGGAAGTGTCGGAAGGAAGGAAGTGTCGGAAGGAAGTGTCGGAAGGAAGTGTCGGAAGGAAGGAAGGAAGGAAGGAAGGAAGGAAGGAAGGAAGGAAGGAAGGAAGGAAGGAAGGAAGGAAGGAAGGAAGGAAGGAAGGAAGGAAGGAAGGAAGTGTCGGAAGGAAGGAAGGAAGTGTCGGAAGGAAGGAAGGAAGTGTCGGAAGGAAGTGTCGGAAGGAAGTGTCGGAAGGAAGTGTCGGAAGGAAGTGTCGGAAGGAAGTGTCGGAAGGAAGTGTCGGAAGGAAGTGTCGGAAGGAAGTGTCGGAAGGAAGTGTCGGAAGGAAGGAAGGAAGGAAGGAAGGAAGGAAGGAAGGAAGGAAGGAAGGAAGGAAGGAAGGAAGGAAGGAAGGAAGGAAGGAAGGAAGGAAGGAAGGAAGGAAGGAAGGAAGGAAGGAAGGAAGGAAGGAAGGAAGGAAGGAAGGAAGGAAGGAAGGCACATGGACAAAACTTAATTTTCACTCATTCATTTCACTCATGCCATCAATGTCAAATTAGGATTCCTAACTTTTATTGTACATCATTATCTCTTCCTGCAAATTTAAGTCCTAGAACTAATTGCTAAGCCTCACATGTAACACTGACAGGCAAGTGCAGTGATCTGTAGCATCTACTTAGTTCATGTTATTTGAAATTCAAACTATACATGTGAAGCAGGACACCCATTTGAAGGTCTCATGAATACTTTAATCTCCTTTCTTTTGATAGTCTAATGGTAGCTACCTTGCCTGCTATAATATTATTTGTCTCAAGATTTTGCACTGAAAAGCTACTGGAAATTTATTTACATTTTCTTTGGTTTTGACCAAGATAACTTCTATTTCTAATAGGATTTGTACACTTACCATTGGACATGATCAAGATCTGGAAGTCCACCTTTAATGTATTTTTGAGATCCTGGTTGTTTTTCTTTTCAAGTCAGAAAAACATCAAATGTTCCACATACGGAATTTCATAGCAATTGTACTAAGTGAAAAATTAGAATTTGACTTTCTTTTCATATTCTTTGATTGTATTTACTTAGTTTATAGTATCATGGTGTGGTATATCAAAATTTCTTAGCATAGCATTGTAAAAATTAGTATGAGCTGTAGTTATATTCATAATGCTTCAGCATCTTTTCCAGATTAGAATCTCTTGTTTATCATATAGTGAAATGGCTGACAACAAGCCAGTTTCATGTATAGAACAAGCCAAATAGTATACAAGTTAGGGGATTAGTAATATTTCCAATATCCATTGCTACATATTTTAATATTTATAAAAGTACTGTTACTCTAATTTATCCCCTCAATAACTCATGTGCTACATTAGAGTGTGTGTTGTAATGAAATTTAAAGTGCCAAATGGCTTCACTACAATGCACATGGATGACACTGTGTCCCTGAAAAGGTGACACATTTCAGTTAGAACCAATTAATGGATGTTTATAGATATTTTTAAAATTATGTGAAATTAAGTCACAGAATCACAGAATTGTTAGGGCTTCTCCATGATTTTTCAAAGATAATGGTAATGGAGAGTAGCAGAGCAACAACATCTGCCGGCCCCCTCAGTAGCTGTGGGTGCATCCCATCAAGTCCCATGGATTTAGGGGTGTGTACTCTGCCTATCTAATCCAACCCAACCCTCTGTGACCAGGGCCAAGTCCTCCTTTGTCAGCCTTCTCTTACCTCTTTTGCTCTGTTTTTGTCTGATGTGCCATAATTCTACACTGCTGTTGCAAAATTTTATTACAGCCTTAATATTTTATTTACAGCATTTTTTGTTACAATTTTGTGCAAAACTGTAAAGATTTTTTTTAAAACAGACAAGGAAAAATGTATAGGATTCCTACTAAGCTGACAGGGAAGTTTGTATGTCCATAGAATGGCAGTAGCTGTCAAATTTGTACTTTGTCATTCACTTAGTTTATATGTCTGCACAAGAGACTGGATGATCTTGGCCTTTTCAATATATATCACAGCTTATGATCAGCACTAAAAAGAAGCAATAAAAGGGAAATCACAGTTGGTCAAACTCTGGATCAGCTGTATCTAAGCACTCAGATTTAGCTCAGAAATAAGGACCAGCCATCCATTGAGGAAGAGCCTTCCTAGAATCTCAGCCCAAAATGGAAAGAAACAGCAGGTGATTCTGAAACTCTGAAATGTTTTAGGGCTTAGGTTTTCTGGCCAATTGCAGGAGTTCAGTGTGACAGTGGGCTGTGAGCAGGGCTATTCCCATGCTATTTATGAATGCAGGTAGAGGAAAAAGCATTTTCATGCAAGGCTCCCACCTGAGTTTTGCAAACACAAAAACAACACTCCAACTCAGTTCCAAATATGAGCCTGATGTGTCTGCACAGATAATACAGACCACAGTACCAGAAAAACACATTATCTGTAACTTGAAAATAAAAACCATCACTTTCTATGCAGTGTCTCAGTATTCATTTGTTATTTCTTTCTTTTACTGCACTGCTGTAGATAATTTCTCTTGTTCTGTCTCGCATTGTTCTTGGTTAGTGGCACTTGCCTGAAATTAGTTTCTAATTGGGATAAATGAACTGCATGTATTCATGGGGCCTGGGCAGTTGTTTTTGGCTTCCAGCAAAAAGCAGTGAACAAGCAAATTCTGGTGGCTGCTGACAGCTGTTTCGCATAGGCTCGTGTTATCAGGGCAAACACATGTAAACGATATGAATAAATAACATGCAAATGTTTATAAATTGAGTGAATTTAACTTTATCAGATTATCCTCCAGCTAGTTTTAGACTGAATTTAGTGGCACTAAATCACTAAATCCTTTAGCAAGTATCACAGGGTAATGTTTCTTATCAACACAGTGAGAGCGTGGTTCCTTTTTTTTAAACTTTCCACTTGATACTCATGGTGCAAGAATATCTAGTTCAAGACAAAGCAAGGTCAGCAAGCAGTTTGTAACACGCCTCCTGGGTGTGTACTCACAGGAGTACTTCACCATCCCATCCTGCCAAAAACCCACCAAACCAATACATACAGAAGTATGTTCTTATTTTCTAGCCAAAATCATTGCTGGGCTTGGCTTTCAAATGTTGGCACCCACAAAATGCTGTACAAAGAAAAATTTAATGTGAACTGTAAATCATACTGGATGGTAAACAGTTGCTCAATTTACCTGAATATCAAGAATGGTTTGGGAAATTGGGGACAGAATCCTCCATTCATCTTTCCTTTACTTTTAAGTTAGAAATTCACTGCAAAGGAAAGATTCATACAGGGTAAGTTGTCTCAGTCCCCTGTGCTCCAAACATAAATCACTGCAAGAAGCAACCAAACATATTAGGAAACAATCCAAGTCTAAGCTAATATTCTCAGTGCATTTACCACTGAAGTATGGTGAACACTTACCTTTCTATGGGTCATATACAACTCTGTCAATTTACTGTAAAATTGCTTAACATCACTGCAATGAATTTGCAGATTATACAGAATTCTTTTTAGACCTGACATTTACACTGTGACACCTTCAACTGAGTTCTGCATTGGTAATGTACAGTGTTGTGGCATAGTGATGTCTCGTTTAACCAGTTTACTTCACAATTTCCATTTTCTGCTTCTGCTGGGATCTGTTCTTGTCCCTGTTTTATTTATGAAAAATTGCTGCTCGCCCTTTAATATGTTAAATTGTCATTTTATTGCTTTTGCTAAATATGTTTTTATCCATAATCCTATAGTGGTTAAATTTATCTGTACATTTAATGCCATTGATTCAATTACACTCTGAATGAATATTGCATATTGAATGTTACTCTTCTTTTTTGTGGAATATACATGGGAGCTAACTAATAGGATTTTGATGTAAATCAAGAGCTAAGATATTAAAAATGTGTAAATATCTTTACCTCCAAAAGTCCTTGGTGATTTCACTAAAGATGTAGTCCTTGTAGCAGAATTGACTAACAGTGAGATTCAAAGGTGAATCCAAAACATACCTACATTTAAATTCAAATAAATCTTCATTGAGTCCTTAGTATAAAAATATTGCATGGCCACTTGATTATTTTCTTAATAAAGGTTTTGGATTCTGATAATTGGTAGTTATTATAGTAGCTGCTTCCACTGCATATTAAAAATGTTTCATCTCTAGCTAACATTTCCAGGGCTTTAGTCTTATTGGAACTTCATTCTCTAAATTTAAGAATTCACTATAAGATAGCCTCTTCCTTTTAGATAAAACTACCTCTTAATTTTTTACTTGACCAACAGAATAGGCTGTTCTTTCTGGATCTGAAATCAATTCAGCACAATATATGTCCACATACTGTCTTGCCTTGACCTGGAGTGGGTTTATTCTCTGCCTCCTATGAAATCTGGAGGACCGCAGATACCTTACTGCTTTCTTTCTCAATTTTCTCTCTTTCCACTTTAACAGAATTCTGATTACACCTGCTTTCAGAATGAGATGTTCTTTTGAGAATGTTCCTTCTAAGAGGGCTTTTTTATTGCCAGAAGTACAGTTTGATGCTTAAATGGCCTTGGGAGTTAATCACTTCTTCCCTACTAGGCCTTAGATTTGGAACAAAGTAATTCTGAGAAAAATATCTGGCAGCTGAAATTATTTTATTTCTTTTTCTGGCATATTGTCAAGGTACATTTACCTGTGTTAAAAGCACCAAATGAAACCCTTATAAAAATAAAATCTGTCAGAGTTAAGTTTCTTTCTTGCTGTTCCACTTCCTAAGCATTATGCACAGTTTTATGTTCATTTATGTGCTCAGAGATTAAAGAAAATGTTTGTAGTGTTCACTCCTGAAAGAAAGATTATAAATAAATGATTCCTCTCAGAATAATCTGTATTTGACAATTTTTGCTCAGGACATTTTGGTAGATATCAAGAAAATCAGATTCTGAGAGAAGACAAGCATATCCTCCAAAATGTTATTAGATAAAAAAAATCAGATTATTGTTTTCATTGAAGGAACTCATTTGTGGGACACTCAGGCACAGATATTCTCATGGCACCAGAGTGCATATCATAGAGACACCAGAACTTTGGGTTACACTGTCACAAATATCAATGATCAAATATCAAAAATCAACTTCCACATGCCCCAAAGTAGAGATTTCACTCCAGCTGAAAAGCAGCATGTAACAGAGGCAGCAGATGTTTAATGGCTGCACCATTGACAATGTGTTTAACTGTTATTAATATTTATAATTCAGTAATGATAACCATGGCTCCAAAGTGCACTAAATGCACTCTCGTTATTGCTTTAAGTTAAACCTTTGTCTCACTTAATTGGCTATGTGTCCCACTCCTATGAAACCCATATGGCAAGGCCAGGAAATAATAATATTTTTATCCTGGAAAAAATCAGTGACTGCTCTTGAGTGACTGTTTGGTCTCCAGACAATTACTGAACTGGTTTAGCCATGGTCATGTTAAACACCCATCCTTCAGCCTCAAGGAAAGAAATAATTAAACTGCATTTAGTGAGATTCCTAGAAACAACAAGACTTGATCAAAAGCTGCTACCTATGGCCTCAGAGGCTTACTGGTTATAACTGCAGGGACATAAAGCTGGCATGGCAAGTTTTGGACAGGTACTTCAGCAGAAAATGTGAATAAAAAGCCATTGAATTGAGAGACGGTGTCATGGGTGTGGTCAAATAAAATGAAGGAAATATTGTTTTGTTATAGAAATTGGTAGAAAGAAAAACTGAGGAACTTCTTATCAGGAGAGTGGCAGTTTATAGCTGGAGAGCTCCAGGAAAGATCCTGTGGTCTTTCAGAATGAAGATGAACCAAAGAACCCATCCAAGCCCTTTTCCTTCTCTTTGTCCTTGAAACAGAAAGCAAGGCTGCTGGCATTTGGCTAAGGGGTCACGCCAAAAGGGTTAACAGCCATACAACTTTGATCTTATAAAATGCTTTTAACTGATAGCCTAAAAATAATCAACAGATCGTGACAGCAGTACTGTACTTCATACTTGTGTGTAAGAGTTTTTTAAAATGTTTGTATATTTAGTCAGTCTCCAAGCCTTCCTTTCGTATAATTAAAGAAAATGTTTTTACTCTCACACAAGATTGGATCTGACCAAAGTAAAAGAGAACCCAAACATTGGATGAGGGATTGAAGTAGCAGACTGCAGTTTTGCTTATATCTGTGTTACATACACAACATTCAGTTATATTTAGCAGGGACAGACCCTCTCACTCACCTCCTGGAGATCTCAAGAGAGGAGACTGAACTTTCTGAAGTTATCCATTGCAGTTTCCTTTTCCAGCCAAAACATCCTCCTGGCCACTGGGTCACACACGAAGTACATTGACATTCTGTATCTAAACCATGAGGAATTGTTAGATAACTAACCATTGCTTGTTTTTCTTTGAATTTTCTCCTTCAAAACAAATACTGGTAGCATTAATAGTCAGTCAGTTATTAAATCTCCCTGTTCCAGAGTGTATTCATAAATATGTGACAACTTCATATCAAAAGACAGAAGAAATGATCAGTAATTCAGACAATATTCATATTTTAATTAAAAATAAACAAAACATTAAGAACAAAACATAAGAAGTCAAGAAGAAACCAAGGATTTTTAAAAAATGTTAAAACAGGTTGTTAGTTGAAAATGTTTCATGAAGCTCCTTAAATCTGGAACTGTTTTCTTCTGCCTCATCAAATCTCAATACAAAACACATTCCCTGTCCCTGCTCATTTCCTCTATTCCATTTTGGTATATACCAAGAAGTCACGTCCTGTTATTGATTGAAAAGTGCCATGTGCTAGGTTCATACAGTCCTACTTTAACAATATATTTAGATTATTGGTGGAAAATAGTAGTAGAATGACATCTACACATTCAGAAATGCAGATAAATGCACTCTTGCCATTATATTCAACATTTCTTTACCCATGGACATCCTGATTTTGAATGCTATGATAATAAAATGGGGAGCATAATTGCTGGTATTTCTGACAGGTATTACTCATAGTTTCAGGATCTTCTTGAAGCTGCCAGGTATTCAGGGAAATGTTTAAGTCCTAAACATTACATTAATTCTGTATTTCTGATATGAAATTTCAGATGATCCAATGTTTGTTATACCCTATTTGATATTCATCATTTGCTATTCATTATAGATGTATTTATAAGTCTCAGTTACCTAATCAGGAAGTGCAGACAATAGTATGTGATTTGGTTGACCAGTCAAACACTTCAAATACTGAATAGATGAAACTATTTGAGAACAAAAAAATAGGCTGAAATCTGTTCATATAAAACTGTTCAGTGAGTACTTACAAATAACAAATGTGTTTGTAGAAATCAGGACTGTTTCCAGAATGATTCACGAACTGCAAAACGGCCAAATTAGCAACAAACACTATTTGCAATGGATAATTTAATTGGTTTAGCAGAATCATTGACAAGAAAATTCAGCAGAATCTGTGATTCTCTTCTCCAGAAACATTGAGTAGCATTTTCTTTCTTTGCTTCACCATGAAAGCTGACTGGAGAACATACTCTCTTCAAACTGTTGGCTTCCATTTCTTAAGTTTCCAGGTATTTTTCAGTCATGATCATTGGCAATAAACTGAGCATTTGTTTAACCTGAAACCCCATGCCTGTGTAAGTACCAAAATAAAATAATCAACCAGTTTTAAAGTTTCGCTTTAGAACCTGGCTTAACTACTTTTGGACATCCCCAGAAGGACTGGCGTTGACACATGAGTGTCAGGAGCAGATCCTTCCCACTTTCCATGTTTGCAGTTACCTGTGAGAGCCACAAGCAGAGCAGAAGCTGAGTCTGCTCCTGTCTGTTCAGGCAGTGAGAACAATGCTACAACCGTGGTCTGATGGGGTGACTGATGGCTGAGCTGAACTGCATAGTCACAAACTCATATACAGATTTGGCAACACTGTTTGAATAATATTCTAGCACAGGGAGCAAGATTGACATCTCCTACTTTTTACCATGTCAGGGACTATTCTACTTAATCATCTAGGTTCCCAGAATTAAAAGAGGGAAAATTAATCTCTATTAAGTCACCTGGAACAACAGAGATGACTGACAGTGGTAGGAGACCAGATGATGAGCCTTTGGAAAGACACACGAAAGGGAATCAACTGGATGATGTTAGAAATGCCCAGTATCCTGTGGGTCCCCTGAAGGCCTCTCCAGAAAGCAGTGGGTCTGTCCTAGGTCCTTTACTACAACTGCACTGGTGTCCAGCATATTCTGAGTTGCATAAAATCAAACTAGATATCATTATATGGGCAAATGAATTGGTGTTTTATGTGACAAAGGAAGCATTTTACCAATGTTATTGAATAACTCCTCTTAAATGTCTCCTCTTGCCTGTGTTTTGGTGAGAGGCTCAATAGCTTGATCTAGATTTCCTTTATTTTTTATTTAAAATCTGTAACATGTTTAAGAAATGCTGGAGATTGTACTTAGCTCTTATATATTACAACAAATAACCCATAATAATATGGAAGGATAACTCAGTTTCAGAGTATGGGATGGTGGAATTTCTTCCTTTGCTTTAATAACATTTGCATTGTTGCCTCTCTACATTTGTGCACCACAAAGCCCAGAATAGAGGTTGGCAGGGAAGTCAGAAGAAAATGCAATTGCAGCCTGTACAAGATCTGTGAATGAAATGTGTGGTCTCACCCTGGTTCCCAGCTTGCTCCATGCTCTTTGGAATGTAGGAAAAACAGTGGGATTCTACCTGTCTTCCACTGACCACAGCTTGTGGGGCATGCAAGTCATGGGAAATTATTCTCACTTATCTCTCAGTTTATTTCTCACTCCTCCTCTCTCACTTATTTTTCTACATGTATTTAGTGTTTCTTGTTTTTCCTTACCAGCTCCTTTTGACAAGCTACGATGCAATCAGCAGCAAAGCAGCCATGGAAAGCAGGAAAAAGTGTCACAATGAGCTGATTGATCAAATATTTCTCAATTCATTCATATACTGTGTACAGTATCTACTTCAATTTCCTCATCAACTGCTCCATCATCACTTTAATATATGGCATCAAGCTGCAAAAGCTGTATTAATTGTCCTGCTTCTTAAACTATGGAAATGGTTTCTTCTGCTACTCACATTTTGGATACACACGATTATAAGAAAAATCTGCTGTAGGTTTCAAAATGATCTCTTTAATGTGTATAACTATGTTTGTTAAGTAACAAACCCATGAAAATGGAAGGCAACAGAATTAAGTACATCAGGACAATACTGAAAAATTGTTCATTTTAACTTACAGCACGTGTCACAAGGAAATCTCAGCTTGAAATTCACATTTACATTTGCTTAATTACTTTAATCCTAGGACATTTTAATCTTCAGTCCTGGAAATGGGAATAAATTTAAGGTAAGTTAGCTCACCTACCTCACTGCTTATTTGGTTGTTTTGGGTTTTGTTTAATATATCTGAAGCCTATATCTGGCCATGGAACTATCTTTTTTCCTCTCTTTTTTTTTTCTTTTTCCTAACAGGAACATGTTGCTGTTTTACAAGCCTTAAAGGAATTTTTTTTTTAGATTAATTAAAAAAGGCTTACCAGGCTTGTAGTAGAAAAAAAACAGATGGGATGACTCTGTAAGTAGAGTCATTCATTTACATCAGAGCTTGAAATGAGTGTGGCTGCTCAAGTGCGTCAAGCTGCACAAGGAAAGCAGAGTTTGGACAGCAACAGAGACTATTGCAGCTAATGAAATGTTAATGCTGGGAGCCCAGGAATGACCTCAGGTTACCAGATCTGGCAAGATGCTTTTACCCACCTCGAGTTGAAAAGTGTCACAAAGGAAAGCCTACGTGTTCACTGGAGAAACTCTTTAAAATAGAAGCATCAGAACGTCTGTGAGTCACAGAGCTCTGCAGAATGCAAAGAGGTCACAGCGTGGTCATCCCCTTAAGGAAATCTGAGTAATATAAAAATTTTCTGCCCTCTGACTTAACAGCATGGGTGGCTGAGCTATTTTACCACTCAGGAAGTCTTGAACAGCAAAAATGCTGATCAGAGGACAAAAGCTGCAGTACTGTTTTCCTTCCCCATTCAGTTTCTTTCACGTTTATTTTGATATTGAGGGTTTTAAGTTGCATGAAGTTATATGGCTGATTATTTTTTCCGTAGTGTTCTGGAAAGAAAATCTTATATGACTTGAAAAGAAGAAACGATTTTTTGCCTTTGTTTTTTGTTAAAAAAGAAAAAAAAGAGTGTATAGGAAGTAGCAGAAGGTAAATTAAATTTTAGAGAAAGAAAAGAAAATAAAAAATGTTATAGCTCAGCCATATGTAGGAAGACATGAGTGCTCACACATATGCATTCTTTGTCAGTATAAAAATAATACCTAAATATATGCAAACAGATCAACTCACACAGACATTCCTATAGTCATACAGGAGTATTAGCACAGGCATACATTTGTGCATTCCTTGTTAATCATATGACATGACATGTGACATACACTATATCATATACATTGATCTACCTAGAAATCTTTTAGTCTAGCATCATTGTTTTTTAATAATTTTCACAGTTTATTCCTGCCAGAATATGGTGTTTGTGAGAATAATACAGAGAGAGTCTTACTGGCTAGTTGGAGGTGGTGTATCCCCTAAAAGCACACATATTTGCCTTCCAGCTCATCCCAAACTTATCCACAAACTTTTTGAAGCATGAAATTTTTCACAGAGATGTTTAAGAATGAACTAAAAAACTTAGAAATAATAAAATTATTAAGAACTCTTCAACAAAACACAACTCTTAACACCTATTTATCTTCTGGCTCCTGTTCACACATTCATACATGGTGAAGTGGAAAAACCTGCTGAACGGGTTTCTTGGTTAGGCTTGCTCCCATGTACCCCTACAGGTTATATCTTGCCATTCAGATAAGATTTTTGGGATAAGAACTATCTCTTGACTCCATATTTGTATGACTACCAGCAGAGTGACTACTGCAAAACACAACAAAAAGGAATCTTGCTACTCACAAGGCCATAGTTAGATGAATGCAATACCATCTGTTCTGACTTAGGCCAACGCTCCATCCTGCTGAGTATCTTCTGTCCATCAGTATCCACAGGTAAAAATCCAAGGGAAAACCAAGAATATGTAGTCCTTTGCATATTCAGACTGCTACTATTTTCAGCTCAGGGACTCCTTATCTCCAGAGGGCAATTCTTGCACGTATTTGTCCAGGCTGCCGTTGATACCATGTAAATTTTATGCCCAATGTCCTCCAGCAAGCTCTCCCACAGGTCCATCACTCATCATATGGGGAACCATCCTCTTTAGTTAGTTCTGAACCTGCCCCTTATGTCTCAACATGAGGGCCTCAGTTCTCATTTTTGGCTAAGAAAATGCACCAAAAATCTTCATGTCACCCATAACTATATCGAGCTCTACCAAACCATCCCTAAGTTTCTTTTCAAGGCTGAGGATCTCCAGCCTATGAAACTGCTGTTCATGTAGAAAACATTTCTGAAAAAAAAGGAAACATCCTTGTTGCCCTTTTGTGGACCTTTTAAATCCTAATACACCCCAGAGAGCATTTTATAAGTAGAGCTGGGACTGCTGTTCCTTATATGCATCACTTTACATATATCTACATTGCATTTCATCTATCATTTTACTGCCCAGTCACTCAGTCTTTGAAATACTTCACAGTCTGCCCTTGTCCTACAGGTCTGAATAACTTTGTGCCATCAGCATATTTTCTTATTTTATTGCCTACTTTCTTTTTCAGGTAATTTTTTGACATTTTTCTCTGAGGCAGTGCTGGTTTAACCAGCTGGTACCTGCTGCACACCCTCAGCAGAGCTGGAATAGCTGCCCATGACCTGGGCTGAGGTGACACAGTGACCTGGATCAGGAACATGACCTGCAGGTTTTTATGCTGGACTATTTCTAAATGGGAAGGCAGGAATATGGCAGTTTATTCTTCCACTTCCCCAGTGCTCAGGTGAATGAACAATCTTAGCCTATTTAAAGCTTTTCCCTATTTCAAATATCAACCTTAAATGCAACACTCAACCCATAAATTTTCATGGCCACTGTACATAGTGTTCCAGATTATAAATAAGACAAAGCATAGGGAAAAGAAGAACAAGTAAATGTATCCTACTTGGATTAATCACTGTCAGAAGAGATTCCAGTTTAAAAAAAAAAGAAGAAGAAGAAAAATAGTAGGCTACTAACCAAACTCTGTAGAAATGTTAACCAAGAAATCTCATGGATAAAAGAAATGTGGATTAAAATTAGTATGGTTGGAGCATATCTCTAAACATTGGGCATCCTAATGTAGACACCAAAGCTCTTAATTCAAATCACCCTTCAGCCAAAAAAGATGGTTATTTTTAGGAAAAAATTCACAAAATATCATTCACATACCTACATTAGAAAGAATTTCAGTGACTGTATTGATAATACCACCACTAACTATAAAGAATTTTGGAAAATTAATTCAGAAGTAAACATCTTCTGCTGTTTAGGACCCCACCTTCAGTCTGTCCACCTTGTTCATGTCTAGAAATAGTTAAATAATGTATAAAATGATAGCCCATTCATTGGAACTAAAATTTGGTTTAAACCTTTGGACAATTTCTCAGGATGATTTCCCAGGTCATCTCTCTCATACTAGGTCAGTCAAGACAGACATCATGAATAATATGTGCAATTTTTCTTCATTTATCACACTTGTCCTCTGCTCAGACCTTCTAGCATGAGCCTCAAGTTAAAAAAAAATGTACTTTCAAATGGCTACAGCAATCTCAGTGGTAGCTGTTTACCCACAACTATTTGAGCAGTATTTGAAAACAATGACCAAAATTGTTTAGTAACAGAGAAAAAAATATAGCCTGTTTTCTTTGGGTTTTTCCATTTCCTTCCCTTGATCAAAATCAAGAAGTAAAAAATTTAGAAATTTATGAGCTACTGAAAACAAACGTCCAGGATAGAAAACATTATACAAAATTAATTATAGTGATCATTGTTGCCATGATTTTGATTTACAGCACATACCTCTGCTTGTAGTAAGAAAGACATAAAACAGAATATGGAATTAGTTGGAGAGCAAAACTTTTTCTCTGTATTTTACTCAGTGCCAGATTTCTAAAAATTCCCTGGCTGTGATGAGTTTCCTCCTGCACTGCAATGACATTGTGGGTAGCTTTATTTCTAAATGTGAAAGGCATTAGATAGTGTGGCCAAATACAAGGTTAGCTGACCTTCCTTAAGGCAAGCAAAGGAATCAGACTAGGATGCTGAAAAGTGGGATAACCTTAAAGCTGGGGGACATCTGGTTGCCCTGTACAAGATGGAATCAAGCAGCTGCTAAAGTGTCACAGGAATGCTCCACAGAGGCACACAGGAATTATCATTCCAGATCAAACTAATGGTACCAGTACCAGATGCTCCAGAGGAAGACATAAAACTTCCATAATAGGCAATTATGCAACAACATGTTCAGAAGGGAAGTTTCTCCTTTAAGTCTCAGCCATTTAGTGTATGATTTATATCCTGAAGAATGTGGATTGATTTATGTCCTGGAGAAACCACAGTTACCCTAATAATTCATAAAATGGCTAATCCTTTTTATTTTTAAATATCAACAGCTTTTTTCTACATGTTGTAGCTGTGTAGTATTAGGAAACAAATATGAAGAAATGCTGAAACCAACTGAAACTCAAGGAAGAATGTAGCGAGAAAATGCAATGATGTAAATTAGAATATGGCCAAAAGGCCAGGAATAATCTCAAAAAAATGCAATACACATGTTTTCTCTTTAACCACTTGACAGCAATAAGAATGGCAGATGTATAGCTAACAAAGCACAGGTTGGAGCATTCGGGTGAGGCTGTGGGAATGAGCAGTGCCAGTTCCCTGGATGAGACACTCTTCCTTCCCTCCCTGTGCCAGAGCTGCCAACAGCCTGCCACAAGAGAGGAGAAGCACTGTGACAGTGGTCACAAAGCGCCAACAAGGGTGCTCTCCAACCCCATTGCCTTTGCCACTAAACATAAACCAGATTCTGTGACTCTGTGATTAAAATACACCCTTAACTCTCATTCTTCTCAGAAATTGTATACTCTCATCACATGGCACATGCTCTGGTATTATTTTTGGGCAGCTTTAGTCCAAATTGTGACCAGGCCATTGAGCTGCTTCTGAGAGCTGTTAAATGAAAGACCAAGGCAGTAGAGTTGCGTTGGTGAGACAGCTCCTCTGAGGAGAGCATTAAACACCCATTGGTCAGGGCTGCTGCAGTAGACTGAGCAATTTTTTTTCTCCCTCTGAGTGTGAGCATGTATTCTAAACTATTTATGTTAAGAAAATGCATGCCAGGATCTGAATGTTTGCTAGGGGTATGACATGACAGGCACACATGCTACAGCTGTGTACACCCTGCTGCTGCCAGAGACTGTATTTCATTCTGAAATACCTTAAAAAAGTAGTTTAAGTTTTATGGCAGCCCACAAAGTGCACCAGCATATAAACACATTCTCATCTGAAAGAGGAGTCTTGATCCATGCTACCACTGTTGAATCAGTACAAAATAGTGAAGGGATAAATGGGAAATATCCATTTAAACATAAGCAGACTGAATAGCTAAGTCACCCAAGTATTTCTTAAATTATAAAACTGCGAGGAACCACTGTGCTAATCTAACTCAGTCTTTCTAAAAGACATCCTGTCCTGAGTTACAGATTTCCAGAGATAGTTTTGCTGTAATCCTTGTTAAACTGTTCCAGAGGTTAATCATCCTCTTCATAAAACTAATGCCTCTAAATTGGAATTTTTCCAGCTTCAGCATCCATCTACCACATTTTGTTATGTCTTTGTCTGTTGAACTGAAGAACCCCTAATTATCAAATGTATTTTCTCCATGGAGATACTTATAAACTGTGATTATGTCATCTGTTAACCTTTCCTTTGATAAACTAAACAGATTGAACTCATTGAATTTGCAATCCTTGTTTTCTTGTCCTCTAACCATTCCTGTACTTCTCCTCCAGACTGCTCACCTCCCCTCCCAAGTTTGCAGGCAACTACATAAGATGGTGAACCCCAGAACTGAGCATATCAATGTTGTCACAACCACACAAAATACAAAGATATAACGACCCAACTTCTCCTCAGTAGTCCAAGCATCACAAAACCATATTTGTTCAGTTAAGATGCCCTGTTTATATTTGGAGACCTAACAGTTAGTCAGTTCTAATAAACTCAATGTGTTCTGTGTTGATTTTTAGTCATTAGAGTTTCTTAAAGAAATGCTTGCTGGGTACTCAGATGAATGCCTAACATAAATCCATGTATATTATATCAATGTTATTTACCTTTATTAACACAGTTTGTAATCCCACCAGAGAGAGACATCTGGCTGGTTTGACAAGAACTATTTTCATAAACTCATGTTGATTGACATTTAATATATTATGCTCTATTGGAAGTTGCAATATCCCAAATGTTATCATTTCATAAGGAATTATTCTATCAGCTGTTGAAAGATGAAGTTCCATCCCTGTGGAAATTCTGTGGGTCATTATGCATTAACTTGATTCTAACTTATATTAAACCTCTCTCAGCCTTTTGTCATACACTATAATGCAACCACCCCTGCAAAGGGGCTGCCTCACACAAGTGCAAAGAGTGGGATAAGACTGCCAACACTTCACAACAAATTAAACTAATCAGGTAGTCAAATCTGAGCCTTAAGCTTCCAGAAAATCAATCTTCTCATGCAAGAAAAGCTCATTGATCCACAGCCTATGCAACAGTGTTTGTTTTAAAAATACATTAAATAAATTATGATAACGTAGATCTGTATATAAAAGGATGCATTAAACCCAAAACACTTGGATTTACGTAAAGCCTATGTCCCAATGCTAGTACTTTACCAGTAGATATGGAAAATTCCCATTATTTATTATAAAACACTTTACTTCCAAAACTTCATAAGGGCAGCAGAAATTATAATCAATATTGAGGAGCTGAACTGCAATGGACAGAAGTGTAATAACATGAAATGTAGTCAAAATATTTAAAGCTCAGATTGAATAGGTTTGGACAGAAATGGGTAGTGGATTCTAGGGCAAAACTTCAACCTTAAAATCAAATTCAAAATAAATTGATGCAAAATTACTATATAGGTTTTCCTGGCATTCTACAATCCTAAGATTAGGTCAATAAGATCATTGCACTTTAGATCACTGTAGTCCCTAGTCATTAATTTATGCTACGTATAAATTATTTATACATATATATTGCTATGTACTATTACTATGTACTAGACTTTATTACTAGGTAGCCAAAGCAATGGTTTTGTAAGTAATGAATAATCCTGTCAGTTCTACCTAAAACAACATGGTCTGCTTAACTGGAATTTTTTAACAGTAAAACATGAGTTCCACACCCTTTCTCCTTGATCCCCAGGTCTGGGCACACATTCTCCCATTGCTGTGCTGATTTCTCTCCAAAAGCTAGGCAAAGACCTGCTTGTATAATGGGTTCTTTTAGAAATCATCTGGAGAAGGAAATGCTATTATTCCTCACCCCTGTTTTACAGAACTTCCAGGGGCTGGATCAGTCATCTAGAGACTAGCATTCTGAGTTCAACTCCCTTCTCTGTCTAATTAATTTAAACCCTTTATTCTAACTACCTAAGGCACGATATTCGTTAAGAAGGGCTTTAGAGGTTTGTGAAGTGTTGTTTTTTTGCCCTCATACTGGAGTTCTTCCATTTTATGTGACCCACTTAAACAACAAAATTAAAAAGAACAATCTGGCTCTAAATCCCAGGGTTTAAATTGCTCAGGTGAATGTGTAAGAGTAAAACATTAAAATAAATAGAGGAGTTCCCTAGATCAACCTCTTTTACTTGGTACTTGCTTTCTGCCTTTCTTAGTGAATGTTTAAGTTGCTCATATAAAGCAGAGGAGCTTTGGGATGGGAGAATGAGGGTGTCCACTCCTTCCCTTCAGGTTAGGGATGAAGACACATTTCAGGAGACAGGAGATCCAGTTGACACAGGGAGAAGCTGAACTTCTCTCCTGGACTGGTGTTCTGATGAAAAAAGTCACTAGCTGTATTCCCATTCCCCATTTTTATTATTCCTAGCAGCAGATCGGCTGCTAAGTTTTCTCTAGAAGACACTGATGGGAGAATCCATGTGAGTTATGGCAAGATTTAGGCCAGGGACAGGTTTGAACTGTTTTGCAAGTCTGCCTATAGTGGGAATTCAAGAGAACCAAAGAGGTTTTTTCTCACCAATTTTGAAATTACTAGCATGCAACATGTTTAATATAATTTGTCTAGGATTGCTCTGTAATGTCCTGAAGAAATGTGTTCTGTGAGAGAGCAAGTCACCACAGCTATCATATAAACACCTTCCAAACACACCTGGTTTGCTCCAGTGACAATAGAAGGGCAATGAACAACCCACTCAGATTGGTGCCTCATTTTTAATGGCTCTGTAAAGGCAAAATGAATCCCACTCTTGAAATCACAGATACACTTCAGGTTTAAGGAACAACTACTGAAAGATTTGTGGAGCTAATTAGTAGATCTAAGTACTTGCAATGACCAATCCCATCTAACACTCCTGGTTATGCTCCAATCTGTTGTGGCTGGACTGAAGCAAAATAAAGTCTTGCTCTTTTCTTTTCCACAGAAATTCAAAATCTTCCTTTTAGAATTCACCTTGCAACTCCAGCAAGATAAATAAAGTGCTGCTCCTCTTTTCTGTCACACATGCCTTCCCTGTACTTTTCCCTTTGACCCTACCAGTATAATCCCAAAAAAATGTTCTTTTCAGGGCCTAACTCCATGGATGAACTGTGCTTATTTGTGCCAGATGTAATGTACTTTACTAAGCTCCAATTTATTATCAATATCTTTGACCCAAAGCTGACCTGAAGGCATAAGATAAGGTCCAAGGCTACCTGGCTAGAACCAATCAAAATTTCTTTGTATTGAAGATAGCCATGTATTAACTGAATTTTCTGAATCCTTGTGTTATCTCAGTGATCATCAGAAGTGTATGTGCTCTGACTGCTGGCCACAGACTGGTAAATTGATTCCTTTCCTGGCTTGCAACAAGTGACCATAGAGAGTGACTGCACAGATGAGAGATATCTGGAATGTCAATTATCCAGATCTCCTACATTCTGAGACAACCCAAGATTCATTTTTTTTTTTTTCTGGGAGAGGGGAATAAAGCTGAAATGAACATTTTTGATTTTGCTTAAATTTAATTTTTATTTAATAAATTGTTCTGAAAAAACATTATTCACAAATAATGTCTATTTCTTTAGTTCAGGAAATTATTTTGCTTTTCTCTAAAAATTATACAGTGCAGCCATGGTTGTCAAAAGGTACAATCTGGAGCAAAAAAAGACTCATGCACATATTTCACTATGTTGTAGAGGTGTGTCCTGAGATGGTAAAAAAATATCTGAGTTGTCTACAGCAGCAATTGCTCTCAATAGTATCAAGACTGTCCAGTAAGTACCGTACATGCATGGCCAGAGCTAGGGATAAAGAGAAATAAATAGATTGGGATCAGGTGCTGGAAAAGCTTAAAAATTCTGAGGAGACCCTATTGCAGCCTTCCTGTACATAAAAAAGGGGCTTATAAGAAGGCTGGAGAGGGACTTTGCACAAGGCCATGCAGACATAAAACAAGGAGGAATGACTTTAAGCTGAAAGGGAGTCAGTTTAAATTAAATATTAGAAAGAAATTCTTTACTATGAGGGTGGTGAGAAACTTGAATATGTTGACCAGAGAGTATGGGGACTCCCCATCCCTGGAAGTGTTCAAGACAAGGCTGGATGGGACTGAGTAGTGCAAGCTGTCTCTGCCTATGGCAGGGGGGGTGGAACTAGATGACATTTAAATTCACTTTTGTGTTTCTAAGGATCCTTTCCTGTAATGATACACATTAGATTGTTGCACCTGGATTAATGACATTAACAAGTCTGACAGCTAACCCCAAATTGCCATGTAGCATAGACTTGACTGCAAATCACAGATTTCCTGAACCAAGCTCTTTCAAGAACTTTCTCTGCAAATAATCCAGGAGCCTAGCTTGATGCCCATCAACATTACATTATGTTATAACTAAAAAAATTAAAATGCAGAGCTTAAAATTAAATGTACAATGAACCAATTCAGCTGTCATTGTCTGGTTCTGATAAAATCAGGTGCAGCACATAGGAAATGCTTCATCTTTCTTCCACTCCCTTCTTCAATTCTAAGGGAAAGTCACGCTTTCCCATATACAGAAAAAAAGAAGGTAACTCATTTTTGAACTAAAACAAATATTTTCTTAAACTAACTCTTATTTTCCCAAATATTTTACAGGAGCAGACTTTACTGAAGAAGTTTAGTCAGCTGTGCAGATTGACTTTTGAAGTGTAAAATAAACCTTTACTTAACAGATGTCAAGAATATGACTTTGTGAGATAATCATGGGTTTTGTAATAAGTTGGTGGTAGTTCTTTCTATGTGGAACGAATGAAGTTTGGGTGCCAACTCTTAAAAAAATGACAACACGATTATTAACAATTGACTGGAATCAGAAAAGAAAAATTCACAACAAAACTGACTGTACCTTTTTGTGTGTGTTTGGAAGGCACAAATTGCTCACTAAATGGCTGGAAGTGCAGCTGTCTTTAATAGGTGCGCTGTTCCTTCATTTGGGAGCAGCAATGGAACTGCAATCAAGTGTCCAGGAAGAAAACCTTTGGCCTAGTCTTGAGACATCAGCCAAAGCTGACCTTTTCCTTAGGCCAATCTTCCTCTACAGGACCTGGATCTCCTGATTCTCTGCTAATTTGATGGGAGTTCCAAGTCCTGACTCATCCCCCACCCAGTCAAACCAGTTCAGCGCCCCAGCAGTTCACACAACTTCTGTGTCTGGGGACAGAAAGGGGGATCTTCTCCATAACTTATGGCTTTTACCACCTTCCCAGAATACAGGGCTGCTCTGCTGTCAGCACAGGGAACAGCATGGGAAGGACATCAACACGCACTCTAAATATTTCCCACCAAGACAAGCCTTTGCTGTGCTAAACATCAGCAGTGAAGGCTTGGAAAAGTTGACGCACCTGAGATGAGCGGCACTAAATTTCCCTGCTGGCTGAACCCATTGGTATTTGGCACAGATTCCAGCAAACTTTCCCACCCTCCAAAAATATCCCTGTGGACTGTCATGGTGCCGCCTGGTTGGCTGTGATTGTTCTGTACTGCCAGACAGAGTACATAATCTTGCGCTGGAAGCAGAAATGTGGGCTTATTGCAGGATTTGGAGAAAAGTTGAGGGACGCTTTTATCTCTGGTGGCCTGACACTGAACTTGCTTGATGGCAATCAGGAGCTGCTCTAGGCAGACCTGAGAGTGGGAGTTTTGACGGAGGCTGGGTCCCCGTTTGAAAGGAGTACTAACAAGGACATGTGTACTGGCTCTCTTCTCACTTGCTGGCCTTGTGCCTGCGAGCCAGACCTGCTTCTATATATATCAAAACTTTTGAAGTCCCTTGGGAACAGCGATCCCTTGCCAGTGAAACCATGTGTTGCTCATCCCCCTGTCAGTGCTGTACTGCCAGCTCCCAGCCCTGCCAGCTGACACACTGCTGAGGCCAGCAGTGGAGAGGGTGGCCAGCCATCTCCACCTGCCTCTTGGGTCACCCAGGGACCAGCACTAGTCACCTCTCATGCTTTTTCATTAGTGTCCTTTCATTAGTACTGCTGTTACTCCAGCTCACCTCTATTTTTGTCCATTTTTATTTGAGATCATCCTTCCTGCCATTTCCTCACTGTTTTGTGAGGAAAATAATATATTTTCTTTCCTCTCATTGTCTCCTTATTCCAATTTTCTCTGTTGTTTCTCAGATTCCACTTCCAAACTTCAGGTTCCTAACCCTCTGCAGCCAGTTTTATAACTTACCTGCACACATTATCTTTTCTTCTATCCCATCAATACATGCTTTACAGTCCTCTCCACTCTGTTGCTCCAGATTTCCCAGTCTATTTTATTCCTGGATATTCTGCACAGGAATGAGGAGGGCAGAGGCAAGGTAGAATAACCCAAAGCCTTTGTACATTAGTACGAATGCCATTGTAAGTGTGAGGTTTGAGAGGCCAGCTTTTAAAAAAGTAACCATGAATATACAGACCAAAGGTTATTTCCAAGCAACTCCTTTCCTCCCTCCCTGAGTTACTGCTTTTTGTTTCTGACAGAACCTAATAAAGAAAAAGAAAATACTTTACTCTGTGGAGGGAATTAATGCAGCAGGCCTGCAGTGGCTCTTCTGGAGCCCTCCACATCTACAGTGAAAATCCATGTAAGTCCCCTGTAAATACACACCCTCAGCATTTCTGCTAAATGCATGCTATTTACACAATAGCCCATTACAACAGCCCATCTGTCAACCCTCTTTCATGGCCACAGGTGGAAAATGAAAAATTCTTTTGAACAGAGCACTGAGGGTCTTTGGAGGAAAGCTTGTTTGCTGCTGTATAGCCAGGCCTCCCACAGAGCCAAGATCTGCAACCTTCTGGGGCTCCCAGCCGTGGCTGGCCTTTAGTCAAACAGTGCCCAGGGCAAGCCAGAATTTCATGCCTTTCCAAGACGCTAATTGATTGGGGATAAACATTAACCTAGAATTTCAGTGGTGCACTCTACTCCTAAGCATGCTGGGCAGCCAACCAGCTAACCCACGCCTCAGGCTAACCCTACTTCAAGGGTCTTTGTAGAAGACCCAGAAGGTCATGGAAGTTTCATTCATTTTATGGTGCAGACAACTACAAAGCATCTAAACGTTTTTATTTTTAAGAACTTCCTTTCAATTCAGAAAATTATTGTGAAACTATGGTGAAGAGAAGCAGGGCATGTGCCAAGCTCTGGAGATAGACTCCCTGGTTCACAGATCAGAGCAATGAAGCAGCACCTTAGCCCAGACTGCAAACTGAAATCAAGCAATTATTTAGATCACATATGCACTTACAGTGACAGATAATCTACCCGTTCCCTGAACTCTGAGAGACATCTTGCCCTTCCAAAAATGTCGTCACAAGTTCTCAGCAGATCTGGCAAAGAGTAAGTGCAGTTTAAATACCACTGGCTGCAGTCCAACTCGGAGTGTATAAGCCCTGGGCTCTCACCCCATCCAACAGTGTGGGAATAAAGTTTCTTAGAGGCGGCTAGAAATCAAAGAAAGAATGACAGAGATTTTTGTGACACTCCAAAACTATTTGCTGAGAGCTGTCAGGTTGCTAGTCTCCCTGTTTTGTTTCCATAATGATTCAAATACTCAATTAAAAAAGGAAAAACCCATACTGACACACAACACAGGATTAAAAAAATTCAGCAGCAGGAGACTGTCTTTAAAGCCAGGTTGCACCTCGTTGTGGCCATATGGATTGCAGCCATATCTATTGTATTATTTTTCAAATTTTTTTCTTTTCTCATTTTACTCCTAGAATCACAGAATGACTAAGGTTGGAAAAGACCTCCAAGATCACTGATTCCAAATATTAAGCTAGCACCATGGTATTCACCAATAAACCATAACCCCAGGTGCCACACCCATATGCCTTTTAAATACCTTCAAGGAGAGTCATCCCACCATTTCTCTGGGCAGTCTGTTCCAGTGCCTGACCAACATTTCAAACAATATTTATTTCCTAATATCCAACCTAAATCTTCCCTGGCACAATTTGAGGTCATTGTCTCTTGTCCTGTCACTTATTACCTGCGAGAAGAGACAAAGTCCCACTTAACTACTACCTCTTTTCAAGTCGTAGTAGAATTTCAGGTAGAACCTCCTCAGGTAGATGTAGAATCATCTAAAAGTTTGTTCATACCTCTGCATCATCCTTGCTCATCCCTGGTTTTTTGGTTTTTTTTAATATGAAATTATTCTTTCTGAGTCTTCTACCTCAGTTTCATCCTGTTACAACATGAAACCAGTCACACTGAAAGTAAACTTTTGAACTTGAAGTGTTTGAGTTAGGTTGAAATTAGGTAAAACCATCTGTACACCAAAGGTAGAAAGAAGAAATGCTGAAAGAAGAAATAGGAAGAAAAGACATGGAGACAGTGGTGCAGATAAACCTTTCATTCTCTGCAGCATCCCCAGCTGCGGTCACCTCCACACCTGCCAGTGCAATACTACACCTTTGGCTGCTGCCCAAATCCACTGTAAGCAAAAGAACCCTGATACTGACATCCTTGCTTAGGTGCTAGAGAAGAACTACATTTACTTAGCGCAGTATCCTAATAAAATAACTCTGCCCCTTAGCATGGCTAATTATCAAAGACACAACATTACCCTGAAAACAGATGAGAAAGCAGCTTAGGAATATCTATAGTGTTCTCTATGGTTCAATATAGATATGCCAAATTCAAGCTACTGTTCAGTACAATCCTTCCTGTGAATGCTACTCCCACAAATGTCAGTCAGAATCATATTTCTGAAAAAAAGTACCCAATGACAGCAACTGTGAAGCGTTTGGGAGTCTGTTGCCTTCCAACTTTTAAGAGTTTTATGTACTTAAGATGTATAGCTGTCAAAAATAGAAATTTTTCCATTATTCTTTGTCCTCTCTATCCTTTATCTCACAACTAGGCATATTTGTTCCTACTGATAATTAAGTTTTCTGCCTAGGGTGTGTAAATACAAAATACGGGTTACAAAATACTAGGAAGGGTTACATTGACCATTGAAATTGGATTAAAATCTGAAATCCTATAATATTCATTTTCATCAACCTAATTGCACCATCATAGTCCTAAGTGGCTTGTCAATTGTCAATTTTGAACTCTAGGAGTGTTGAGATCTGAGCAGCTGGAGAGAAAATCTGCCCCAGTAATACCTTTTAGGGGAAATAACATCAGATTCATGTGCTTATGCCATTGTGCTTTTTTTCCCCCTCTCTAACATCTTTAAGATTAATAGTTATAGCTCATGGAAAATATGCCCTGGCTATTTCATGTGATCTTGACTATGGATCATTCTAACTATACACATAATTTTGCCTGGGTGCTGGTCAGAGCAGGCTGATGACCTGCAGTACAGAATGCTGCAATTTTTTTATTTTGGGTCTGCCTGCCTTATTTGTAGCTGATAGCTAAATTTCTCTCTTTTCCAATTGCTGAAATAGCCTTGAAATGGGAACTGCCTGTAATTGATGCAGTGATGTCTACCAGCATTTGCAGAATCCAAGTGACAAGCTCCAAACATTAACCACATCTGGAGTGGCATGTCCAGTTCTGTTTATCCCTGTTCCAAAAAAGACACATTAAACTTGGTGCAGGCCAGGAAAATTGCACCCAGTTTTGCATGGAGAATGGGTTTCATTTTAGAAGAGACTGAGAACAAGACAAAGTGAGAAGAAGGAGATGGACTTTAACTCCCCTTAGGATACATTAGTCAGATCACAGCACTCCACTTCCATACCACAGCTGGGTCACATCTGTCCTATTCAGAGCATGGCAAGGTTGTTTTATTTGTATTAACACACAGATGCACATGGCTCATTTAGCCTAAGAAAGCAAAGGTGTGTTAACATCACTGTTTGGATTCAGACTGATTTAGAAGCAGATCTCCTGATCACAAAATGGTTATAGAAGACCTCTTCACCTCACAAAATGGTTTTAGAAGGCACCAGATGGATTCCTTTCAGATTAAATCAGTCTAGAACATGTGACAAAAGCTCATGTGGTGAGCTCCTGCCACTAATGGAACCTCAATGGGAGATTCCTCATGAAGCAAAGGGGTGGGGCAGGCACAGATCTCTTCTCTCTAATGATCAGTGACAGGACCCATGGGAATGGCATGAACATGCATCAGGAGGTTTACCTTAGATATTAGAAATAAGAGACCCCTTGCTGAGCCTTACTGCCCAGCAAGATTGCTCCAAAGACTCCTTGTTTAAAATTAGCTCAAGCATTTTCACAATATTATAAGTTAATAAGAGTGATTGCCTTGAAGATATTAAAGAGAGCCATTAAAATCATAAAGTTATGGATCATCTTTCTAGCCAGACTAAAAAAGGATAAGGAGTTCAAAAGATTTTAAATTTATGGAAAGGACTGCACAATCTGACTGCTTGTGTTCATCAGGGGATGGAGAGGTCTTTGTAGATTTTACAAACTGATTCCCAGGGGGCCATATCCTTTGTGACTTGTCAAAAGGTACATCAGCTCTGGCACTTCTGTAACCACTCAAGTGCACACAGTCTAGCTGCTATCTACACTTAGCAAGAAAATTAGTGTTAGAGCCTGGGACTCTCAGCCATAACAGATCTTTACTTCTCCCAGGTACATGCCCTGGGCTGTGCAAAAGAGAAGGACACCTGCTGCTGTTACAAGTACCTGTCAGAGACCCACTCAGAAGAAACCTGCTCTTGAATTTCCTAAGGCTAAAGTGGCAGAAATTTGATTCTGGCCTTTCACTGTTTCCCTTAAAAACTTTGTTAGATTAAACTTGCTATATAGGGAATTTTGATGAAAGAATAAGTGCACGGATGTGCCTGAACAGTCAGTTCCTCAGCAGCAATGGAAAAATCTCTGAGGTATGCAGAAGACACGCGGTTTTGTGATTAGTGAGCAGGACAGAGAGGTCAGGAACTCTGGGCTTCTCATCTCTCTCACTGTCTTCCTCTGTGTCCTTGGGAATGTCACTTAAACTTCTGTGCCTCTGAAACCCACGTCTGAAATGGAGATCGTGAAACCTATCTACTCATTATGATCTGATCATATTTGTAAAGTCACCTCACATCCTCAAATAGTAGGATTTCATGGGTCCTAAGAACCATTAGTGTGGGCTGAAAGATACGCAAAGTAAATAGCTAGAGTTGCACTCTAGGAGTTATTTAAGGAAAGAGTGGGTGTAAGCCTAATATAAGTCATGTTCAAGAAACACACTTTCTTTGTTTCATTTTTCATTTCCCTCTTGGCATTCAAAATATTTAGAAATGAATAATTTTTAACATTTGTGGTGGGTTTTTTCTGTGCCTGAGTATGCAGTAGTTCATGAAACAAGTAGTTCTTGGACAAGTTTTAAATAATCAAAGTAAAAATCCACAAACTTTGGAAAATTAAGCACAAATTAATATATCCTTTAAGGGGTTTTTTTTTATATTTACTTACTTGCTGTACTTGTGATGAAATTAAAATAACATGACAACTTGTTTTCCAAGAAATGAGGAACTCCAAAAAAATATCAGTATGATTGTTACTTAATTCTGTACAGTTTTTAAAATGGTGTTTTTTAGAATGACCTTCTTAAAGTAAATGACACTAAAGCATGTATCAAGAACAATCTTAGAGAATTACATCAAGCACCATATGTTGGTTCTGCCTGCTGTGTCTGCCCATCTCTTTTAGTGCCACAGCTGTTTAGTGCTTCTTCATAATCAGAATGTCTCTCCAATTCCAACAAGAAGCACTGAATCAAGTATCATATTCAGAATTATCTTAAAAGTGTAGCAGCACTTACTAAACCCTTTTCTCTGCTACCTGGGTTTATTACACACGTATGAAGGTGAAAGGTTGGCTCGAGGTCAAGTGGTGGTTGTTCAGGTCATGCCCAACCTGGAGTGGATATAGAGACTGAAGATCTGAGACTGAAATCAAGATGTTGCTGGTTCCAGGACCAGTATTTACAGGCCTGTAAAAAACTCCAGGTAAATTTTAGTATCATAGATATATGACAAGTACAAGGAATGATATGAGGAGAATGTCCCCCTGTACGCACTAGCGTGGCCTCACCTTTGAGCAGGCCACGCCAGTTTTGAGCACCAAAACATAACAAAGATTTAAAGCTATTAGAGACCATCAGAACAGAGCTACAATGATGGTGAAGGGCCTTGAGGGGCAGCCATATGAGGAGCAGCTGAGGTCACCAAGGCAGACCAAGTCAGATGCCTGGCCCTCACCTGGACACAGTGACATTGACCACAACACTCTGGCTGTGTCCATCCAACAATTCCTTATCCACCAAATCATCCACCCTTCATATCCTTGTTTCTCCCATTTGGAGATAAGGATAGGTGTGGGACCGAGTCAAAAACATTAGAGGTATTAAAAAGGCCTTATTTTTTAACCTAAGTTGTTCTACTACTCAGATTTAAAAGGATATTGGGACTGCTTAGTGACAGCACTCACTTGTGTCACTGCAAAAAATGCAGCCTATGTCTGCAGGAGAAGAAAAGCATTGTTTTTATAAATGTATAGTTTATGTGACTGTATGACTACAAGATGCATCTTTTTATTTGTATTTTTATTGCATGGTTCATAACTGCAGGGAAAATCAACAATGAGATCCTATCAATTAAATAACTTGACACCAGCTTACCATTTTAATGCGATTTTCATAAGGACTTTGCTTTTTTCTTGAAGTGAATTGGAAGGGAAATAGACTTCTTTCACATTTTTTAAATCAAAGGAGGTCTCAGTTGTACTAGTCTAGTAGAAATTTCATATGCAAGACAAAGTCAATTATGCGTTTCAGATGTCCTTGTGGAAACTCAGCTAATTCTTTACAGCACCTGATTTTGATCCAGAAAACATGCTCCTTCTGGTTTGAATTCAACCCAAAGCTAAACCACAGGGAAAGCTGAGGTCCAGAACTTGGAATAAAATACCACTAAAAGGGCACAAGTGCCATTGTTGAGGAATTTCTTTTACAAGTCACATTTGGTTACATCTCAGTAAAATGCCAGATCAAACGCCTGCCAGTTACTGTGCAAGTTAGATTCGAAACAGCATTTTGGTTACTTTGATGTAGGGTCAAACAAGGACAACTTAGGGAAGATTGTGGAGGGCAGGCAAGGGTCACACACTGAGAGCAAACCCCACACACTCAGTTCCCAAAATAAACACAGCAAACAGACCCCTTTCAACTACACAGCTCTCCAAAGACAGCCCTCTGTTCTGTGAGCCAGGTGCTGGGCAGGCCCATCTGGACAGACAAACCTCCCATCATCTCTGCTCAGGACAGAGGTGGGACCTGTCACAAGGAAGGCTGAATTTCACAGCTGAACCCTGCACCACAGCATGTGGCTGGCCACTCACAAGAGCTGAAGCTCTGTTACTCCTTCACTGGTGCAGGAAATCCTGCAGAGCTCTGTGTTAGAGTCCTGGTCTCATGAATGTGTATGCACTGGGCACTGAGAAGTGCCCAAAGTAAGGCAGCCCAGCTGAAACAGAGTCATGGGAAATATCCATGGAGAAGTAATATTTTTTCAGAAAAAGGGGAAACTCTGTACTTCCCTCCTTGCCATGAGGGTATGAAATGGATGGGGCTACCTCTGGCACAGTCACAGCTCAAGATATCCCTTGAGCAGCCTTCTCTGGCTCCCAATGTCTATTCCTTCATTTTACAGAGACATTTGATATTGTTGTTGTCCATGCCAATGTATTTTCCTCATTTTGTTCGTGATATTTGTGAAATTGCCTCACAGGATTTTAGTGTATTTAGTCAGGATTTATGAATGGGCTCTAAAGCAGAAAACCTGCTGCTGAATATCTATGCTCAGTCACACTTTGATAACCAGCCACTTAGAAGGTTAAAATATAACTTCTGTGACATGGTTTTCCTCTCACTTTACAACAAAAAGAGTTTGCAGACAGGGCAGTATCACAACAGAGCCCTTCTTCCTGTTTGTCTGTCCTATGCCTTCATAAATCTCTGCTTGTGGCATCATAATCTGTTGCTGTGGGAATCCTGCTGGTATCACAAACAGGGGATTACGACCTCAAAGTAGGAGCAAACAGAAAAAAGAGATTGGTTCCGTGAGAAACAAAACATCCTCAGGGAAGATGAATAGATCATTCTCCCAGACCTTTCAAGATCAGGCTTACCCATGTCCTGGAAACCTGAGACTGGATTCCAGATTGCTGTGTCTTAGTAACCTCATCTTCAGTGTCAAGAATTTAACTGAGGACTTCCTTCATATCTACCCCATCCCTGTAACACCCCCCAGCCCACAAAAACAAGCAAACAAACAAGCAAAGAAAAACAACAAAAAACACACCAAAACCCAAACAAACAAAAATCCCCCAAAGGTCAGATAGGGATGCAAAGCTTTTTAGAACAAATTCTTAGGCAAAACCCAGAAAAATATATTTTTTGTAATGAATGTAAAAACATGTTCCTACCAGACAAGGTAAACTAGCCAGAATCCACATGTATAAAATGAGTTTATACAAAGGAAGTCCAATTCAACCCCTATCATCTGCCTTTTTTTTTTATTTCATCTTTGATGAATGCACGACAAGGTTTTTCCTGGCCAAATTACTGTTGACACCTATGTGAAGGGTCCCTTATGGGAATTGCTGCAGGGCATTTACATCTGAGGAGTTTGGGGACCCAGTGGGTCACAGGCAGGTGTCAGTGGTACCACACAGTCACAGATGCTTCAGTAAGAGGGAGGAGAGGAGCACCTCAAGATGCTTGGTGTGTTCATGCTGTGGCTGACTGAGACCCCTGAGAGTCACTGCAGCTTTGGAGTTGATGCCAGGGCTCACAGCAGTACTGCAGCTAGTAAAGGAGAAAGCTTTTGATGCTACTCTTCATAATTTCCACACAGGGCTCTTCCAATATTTATCCTTTATTGCTAATCTATTCGAATAGAATTTGAAGGAAATGCAAGATCAGTAAAGGCATATGCAAATATAACTTTTTTCTTGTAGGTCATTGCCATAGAAACTATTGCTACAGGATCTAGAGAGACATGGCCAGATCATAAGGCCACAGAAATGAGGGTCTCAGCCTCTTGGGTCCAGTAACATTAATTCTTGTGAAGCTTTACTCCATTTTTTAGGCAAATTATTTATGGTTTTCCCTTAATTTTCTACCTGCTATATGGGAATAGAAATTGCAATTTATCTCACTGGAGTGAGAGCTTTTCAATGAGGTTTGTCTCTTGTAGACTCAGGCCTGTGGAGTCCTTGCGTGCCCACAGCCTAAGGACCTTTCCCAGCTTGTGTCTTACAGCAATAACCAAGTGTCATCCAGCAGATCCTGACTCCTCACCAAGTGATAGATCTGAATAAAGTCCACAAACCCTGTGTCCTATCCTACATCTTGTGCAGTGCCTCTGCACCAGGGCAGCACGTGGGGACAGCAGGAAGGTCCCTGGGATTGCTCTTGCAGCCCTCCAGGCACAGAAAGCCTGTTTAGTAAAATTTAAAAATTATTCCTTCAAATAAACCACTCTAGCTGAGGATGTTGTTTCTCAGTGAACAACCTTTGACCACACTGTAGCCTAAAGCAGTCTTTGCCCCATGCTTCCTGCCTTATGTTCTTGAAGAATCTCTTGTGCTGGCAGTAGCAATTGCAGAGCCTCCCAACACAGAGAACTGATCTCTCTTTTCCCTGTAAGTTTTTCAGACAAATCAGCTTATTCATATGGTTGGTGATATGACAGCTAGTCCTGAGGGGAGGGACTGTGTGGTCAGAGCACAGGGGAAGAGCTGAACTGCCACATTTGGCAGAAGCTCACATTCAGACTGGGCTGAACTGTTGAGGGAATGGTTCCCTCACTGACCCTTTGTCACCATTCCCTTGCTTTCTTTTACTGTAAGCCTCATTCCTCTGGGTGGGTATTGAAGGACTCCACTTTATTTTATTACAGTTGCTTCCCAAATTTTCCTGGGCAGGTGAACATCCAGGTAGTGTGGAAGCCTGTATTAGATTTTGAGAGAGCACTGGAGTGGAGGGTACTTGGGAAGGCTGAAATAGTTGTTGAAAGCTATTTGCTGACTGGTTTCTAGGAGACAGCATGACTCATTGCATCTTTCCTTGTAGTCTGTGCCTCTCAACCATTTATCAAGTAACACACTTGATCAAGACTGATAAAAAATCTTTAAGAAAAATTATAGAGAGCTGCAGTATAGAATGGGAACCTTTAAGTGTGGAAATAAAATGATTGCTGAAGATAAGGTCTGTTCTACTAGCAGTGAAGAATGTAGGCTCACATTCAACCCAAGGGATTTATTGGTGGAACTCCCACTAGTGCAAGTGGGATGCATGCATAAATCCCTTTGTATCTTGACAATTTTCCCCTAACTATACTTTGACCAAACTTCACAGTCAGCAGTCTTTCTGTGTTTGGGGGCGTGTGTGTGTTAAAATTGTTATGCCATTATTTCATTCAGCACTGCCTAAATATATCAAAGCTAGAAAAGATTCTTAATTTTTGTTGAAAAGCATAATTTACACCATTTATATGAACAATAAATAACAGTTGTTGCAATAAAAACAGTAATGGTCCAGAACGTGATTTTAGAATCACAAAAAAAGCAAATGCGGTGCAATGATCATAAATAAGTAATAGCTGGCAATTAACACATTGCATTTCAAGCTCTGAAAGGAAAAATGACACTAGGGTGATAAGGCTGTTTTCTGCAGCTCATTTAGAATAAAGGTGTAAATGGCATACATGACATTTCATCACTGAATGTGCCCAGAGATTAGAATGCAGGAAGGAAGGCAGAGCCATCATATGTAGGTTACACAGAAAAGTTCACCTACTGCTGTATTTGGTCTTATAAAAACAGTCCTCTGAATGCCTGTTCTGACAAGCAGAAATATGTTGTCAAACATTTGATTCATCAAATGTTATCTATACTATACAAGAAAAGTATTCTAAACTCTGGCAAAGCCCAGGAAGCAGAAAATGAAGTAGAAAAGGACAAGTTTTCGGTACATCCAGGAAACAAATCAATAACAATGACCACTGAAAATTCCTTTTTATGAAAATACAGGGCTTCCATTTTGAGGTTGATGATGTAAAAGGCTCTGTTCATGTTGAAGTTTAAAACACAAAGCTGAAGAAATCAGACGACATTTTCCACAGTGTGTACCTGCTTTAGAACTGTAAACCAAGTTTTACATGGTTTAGATGCCTATTAAAGACATGTTCAGGATGGAGATGCTGGAAGTCATGGACGTGAACCAGAGTGCAATTTCAGAACAAATAGATCTTCTGGACCCAGGTGGAATCCTTGGGGTTTGTATGAACAAAAAATAAAGCCCAAAGCTGTGGCTGTGGATAACGCCTCTGGCAGCCTGCTGCACCTCGAGTGCACAGGCAGCTGCTCTGTTTGTGCACCAGGGCCTGACACTGGGGTGCTGCTAAACAAACTGGAACTGGAGGCAGCTTCCTCCTGACCACGGGCTCCTCTGTGCTGCAGACAGGCAGCTGGCTCAGGAAAGGAGCAGCCACCCACACAGGGCAGCCTGGCAGAGAGCTGAGAGCACCAGCAGCCCGGTCCAGCCCAGGCCATCCGCACTTGGACCTGTCGCCAGTGACTCATGGTGAAGCCTGGCATTCTTCCCCAAATGTGTTTTTTATTTGCTAGAAAGGCTGGAGAGTCAAATGTTTCATCCAGCTCAAAACTTTCATTTTTTTTAAATAAGTAGGATTTCTACATGCACAAGAGCACACTAAAGTGTCTTCGAAATATATATTCCATTAACCAGAAAAATTAGTATTCTGATTAACTACACAGCCTTGCCTCCTAAGTGCCTCTGCCATTTTACTGGGAAGTCTACATTTGCCTCACATATTTCAAGTTTGAATTACTTAAAAATAATACATAATCCTTTTTTATGGCTGTACCTTAAAGTCCTGTGCATCTCTATCAAGACTATTATTTGCTACAGAAAAAAAATACATGGAAGTGGGGAAAAAAATGCTGGCACCCAAGTGATCTGTTCTCCACCAGCATGTGGGAGAAACAGGTTCTCTTCCAACCCTCTTGTTCCCCAGGCTGTCATGGGCACTGAGTGCTGCAGAGATAGCAGCAGCAGCTTCTCCAGCTGATTAACCAGAGACAGTGACAGACTTTAGCAGGAGTGCTACCCAGCACTCCAGAGCCAAAGGAATAGTTGCCTCAAAATAGAAGCAGATGGATCTGCGCAAAACGATGGGACTTTGGAATTCAAAAATGTGTGTTAGTGGTGAGGGAAGGAGGGAATTGTGTATCTCATTCTAAAAGGAATATGTACACTCTGTCTCCTACTATCTTTTCCAGCAAGAAGATAAAGAGGTCAGGCTGTACTGAAATACAATGGGCTGAAATACAGTGGTAAACCATGATTTTAAAATATGCTGAAATCTTTACTAGTAACAATAGAAGATATTTACCAAAATACTATGTATAGATAATTTATACAGGGCTAATTATACTGGTAATAATTATAAGCATTAACAAACTTGTTTTTTGGTTTTTTTTCATATATTGGACAAGTCAAGTGAACTATGTGGAAAGCAGAGAAATGTCCTATTTTACAAATAAGGTCCAAATATGGAGCTGAATTTGAAATTTGTCATTGGGATTTCCTGAGTCTGAAAGACATTTGCTGGTGTAAGGATCAAACTCAAAAGTCAGTAGGCCTGAGTCTCCAGCGGTTTTTTAGGGTAACTTCTTGGACCTCATTGAAATTACTCTAGATCTGTACTCTGATAAGTGAAAATAGAATTATCCTCAAAGGATAACTTCCTGTCATATTGATCTGATTCCAATACAGCAAATCTGCATCCTAAGTGCATGTTGCAGGGCTCCAGGATTGCTTTATACTCCTCTGAGAGGAAGTCACTCCACTATATCACAGATGTGCCATAGTGTCCTCCAAAACACTGAAAATTACGCTTACTGTAAGATTCAGCTCATCTTTGGCTACAGACTTCTAAAGATTCAGTCTGTATTAGAAAATGGCATGGGATTGAACCCATTCTCCAATCTCTGCGCTTCACTCTGGGCTTTTTTCGCAGCCACATGATTAAACTCTCCTAGCCCGTAAAGCAGCCTGACCGCATTTAACACGCTCATTGAGGATGTGTCAGACCCATGCTGAGCCCCAAACTGTGTGTGGGCACTGTCTGGGAGAATGCTGGGCTGCTGCTGACGCTGCTCACAACCTGACCATATGGATGGTCATGCACTGGTGCACAGGGCTGTGCAATTGCCTAGCTCAGTTTAGTAGTGTAAAAATGATCTTAAGTGTCTAAGCCTACCTGCTGCCTCTTGAATGCCCTTCTTAGAAAAACTGATACCTAGAGATGCCCGTTTCTCCTCATTGAGTTTGGAAAAAATCTAAAGTGACTCATTCAGATCTAGGTTTTGACTTTCTCACGCCTAAAGTGAAGTGTCTGCTAACCAGAGTGTTTCAGGGACACCACGTATGTTAATCAATGAAGAAAGAAAAAGGGTTAGATTTCTTACTGCATGTGCCTGGATTTAGTATCTGGTAAAGCTGAACCTCCGAGTAAAGAAATAAAGAGTGAAAATAAGGCAGTCTCTGACACACGTAGATCGATGCAGAAGCAAGCACTCACTGAGACAGGCCAGATGCTGACACCATGCTTTTCTCCTGTCTGCTCTGTAAGCAGTACAAACAGTAATAGACATTGTATCATTTTAAATTGCCTCATCGAATGTAATGCTGATTTTAGACTGTTTTGAACCTCCTAGCTACCAAGGAGCAGAGAATATTTACTCTCATCTTAAAAGATTTTACCTGGCGAGACAGAGCAAACAGCAGTCAATACCATTAGGGTGAGCAAGACCCTTCTGCACTCCCAGCAATTCTTCAGGGCACAGACCCTGCAGAGTCCTGGGGGATCTCAGACTAAAGTGGAAAAGCAGAGTAATGGGCATGTCAGCACAGCATGATTCATCATCAGTCAAGTTAAAGTTTGGGGGACATACGGACACTTACCCTAACAAAAGGAGAGTAAGCTCCCACTTACTGCCCTTGTTACCTAATGCTTGACATGGCCTCAGTGCTCAGTTAGATTTGGCAAAGACCCTGAGAGAGATGCTGATATCCAAAGTTGCAGTTGCTGAATCTTTGAGTGTCCCTTGATGCATCTGATTAAAGCAAATGATCGATACTAAACTTTGAGAAAAAACTAGTGTGGGGATGTTATGGATGACAGCCCATGAATAAATAACTCTGATAATGGCATTTGTCTTACTATAAAGCTCATCCATAATTTAGCAAGAATAATGCCCATTAAAGAACACCTAGAATGATCACTGACAAAATAAAGAGTTAATTGGTTTCTATCTTCTGGGAACTCTCATAATAAGCTCAGTATGGAAAACTGGCTACGAACTCTATATAGCAATTATAAAAGTATCTACTCTCCAGGTTACCTCCTCCTCATTTAATCTTTCTGCAGCACTTTTTGGACATCTGCTTTTGATATGTGCTCTCTAAGCTGGAAAGGAAAAATGGTGAGAGAGTCCTATCTTTTTTTCACAAAAATAAGGAAGAATTTGACCCAATCACCAGTTTCTGAAGTCATCAGAAACTGATTTGGGTCCCAAAGTAAATATCGTGGGAACCTTAAAGTAAATATTGCTCCTTATTAAGCCAATAAGTGTTGCTGTATGCTAAATTTAGAGGAAGAAATAACCCAGTTATGTCAGAGGAGTTATGTACTTTAATAAAATGTAGCTTGAATATTCATACCGTACAGTCATGTAATGCCTATAAAATGTTTCCTGCCCCACTACCACAAAAACAGTTTGCAGATGTCTTTTAATCTAGAAAGACTGTCTGTCTAAGGCAAGGGGAGAATGCCAATACCAGAGCCCTGCTCCTCCAAATACAAGTGGTTTGTATTTTCACATAAGGATTGCGCATATGCACTGGCACATCTGTTCACTACGCAGTCCCACAGCCTGGAATGGATAACTCTGACTTTGGGGATTAATGTCAGCCTCACTTGGATAACAAACATTTGTACTGCAACAGTCTGTGCAGCACTCAGACAGGATACTCATTTCTGTATGTTGTGTCAAAAAGCAAAGTGCCATCCCATCCTGCCCTCACTGGGCGATCACCTGTTTCTATTTAATGTCTTCTGTTTAACAAGTCTAATATGATGGTGATGGAGCCAGAGTGTTTCAGAAGCATCCTGGAACAATACTCCATGTGGAAAATTATGGTGTCCTGTAGTGCTCCACATCTACCCCAACTATATTAAACACTACATAAAACAATCTGAATTCCAGACGTTCTCTTTAGATATTGTAAGTATGCTATGCCAGTATTTATGAGATCAAAAACATGCCAAGGTCTTAAATCCATCATTCTGAATAGAAACTTTGTGTTTCACACAAGACTGAGCTCTCAGGATATTGCTCCCCTCCCCTCCACACGCCACAGCCTCAACTTTGAATGTAACCAAAAATGTCACCACTGTCACTTCTCTTGAATAAAAAGACAGAAAAGCAGGAGGGTTTATCACAGTGTACTCTGGCTATCCACTTTTAGAGACCAAGCAGGTCAGGTTTTGACATCCAGTGACTCCCTACAATTCAACTGATGCCTCTGCACCCAGACCTGCCTCTTCTGACTCTTGGCTGTGTGGGTCAGCATCAGAGAACAGCCATTGCTAATTGGAATTTGGTAATAATCAGGGCTGCAGGAGAAATGGTTTCACAGGCCTGAAGGGAGAGGCAAGGGAGATGTGTCAGAAGGCAGGGAGGCAGCCAGCTCCCCTCAGCCCACTGGCAGCAAGGTTTTCCAACATCTTCAGCCACACACCCCTTGCATTGTCATCCCTTACACTGCTGAGATTTCTCTCTCCCCTTCCCAGCCATTTCAGTCTCTTTTGGATGCTGAAGTCTGTAAGAGTGCAAAGAGCAGGGGGCTGAGGTACCAGGACAGATGGATGGAGCTAAAGAGGAGTCAGGGCCAAGGGTGAAAGCTGTTTGTCCTTGATAGAAAAATGTTCCCATGTTCCATGGTTCCCTGTCCCACCAGACAGAGGTAGCCCAGGACAGGAAACCACCTGGCACAATGTGAGGGGAACCATCACAAAGCAACTGCCTAACACACACACTCACACACACACACACTCACACACACACTCACACTCACACACACTCACACACACACTCACACTCACACACACTCACACACACTCACACTCACACACACTCACACACACACTCACACTCACACTCACACACACACACAAAGGGAGCTGTTCTGGGGAGAAATGATGCAGATTTGAGTTCCTTGAGCTCAGAGAGTTTCACCTTAGGCCAAGAGGCTGTGCCATCTGGGCAGTTTTGTGGTGGTTTTTCTTCTCCCCAGGGGCAGATGTGGGTTTCCTGGAATAATATGTGTGCACTTCCATGTGCTAAATTGCACTTTTCTCCTGTGGCTGTCCAGAGTGAATTGTGGAGGGCTGAAGCATGCTAATGTGGAGAGCTTACATTGTATGTACCACATGAGCCATTCCAGTGAGATTTTACTCTCCAAGGATAGCAGGCCAACTTAATGAACACTGTTACTTTCTATTATTTCCTGTTAGAGAAAGTGGAGAGAGATGATTCACTAAGGAAATCTGCATAATTAGAGTCCATCATTTCCTACAGATGGGAACATCACAGGCAGAGCAGAACACTTCCCCCCATCCTTTTAGCAATTCTTCTCAAGTAGCTGCTAGCTTCTCCACCACTGGGAAGGGAGAAGGAAGAGTTAATGCTGAAGAAATCTTCACCAGGAGAACTGCTTCTCCCTTGCTGCAACAGTTACTCCTCCCCAGTTTTCTAACTCCACATCTTTTCTGCTCAGGAAATGTGCAGTTCAGTTTCATTTTCTCTTATGAATGGCTTCATGTTGATTTATAAATCACAAACTAACCACAAACTGAATTTTGGTCTGGCAGTTTAGGAACAGTATATTGGTGTGCTGAGGCCTGGTCTTTGCCAGGACCTGCCCAATGCCATGGGAATGGCACAGACTTCCATCAGATCAGTCCTTGAAGAGGAGCAGTCTTAAATCCCTGCTTTGGGCAGCTTCATATTCTGCTCTGCCTCTGTCCCAGCAGACAGGATGACCCTGTGTGAGGTTTGCATGCGAGGGATTATTCAGCCAGTGATCACCAAGCGTGGGGAACAGGGAGGGAAAGGGAGTGTTGAATAGTTCAAAATAGTGAGAAGTGTGGAATCACAATTTATATATTTTTTATTACCTTACAGGAAGTTAGTGGCACACCTTTCTTAACACTAAAACAATTTCTAGATAGTCTTGTAGTGAGGTAAAATCCACTGCTACCAACAATGGTAGATCCCACTCTACCCCACTACCCCCGGTTCAGGGCTAGCTGTGGCACAGGTTTGATAGCCCTCCTCCCTTCCCCAGCCTGGTTCAGTTCACTACTTGGGCAGGAAATTAATTCAAAGGGGGTGAGGAAAGGATGGGCCAGGACAAGGAGAGATTTCTGTTGGCTCAGTGAGTTAAAGCTCCAGGGACACATCTGGAAAAGGGCAGAGCAAGCATGAAGGAGAAAGCAGGGCCACAGGACTAGGAACAAGGTAGGGGAAGAAATCAATGGGGAGGTCACGATTTCAACAGCAGCCAATTCTTTTACAGTCTAGATTGCTCTTAGAACAGCACTCTTTGTATCAGCATGACAGTACAAAATACCAGTCTAGGACAGCCCTAAGTTAGGCACCATCAAAGTGGGTTTGCTTTCAAAAGCTTTACTTCAATGGAAAAATCACCTATAAGCAAAGGTTGGTGGGGGCAGACATAAAATGTGCTAATCAGGCCTGAGTTTACCTTCATTCAGAAGCTCCAAGCAGCTGAGCAACATCAGAGCTGGAATGTCACTCTTGAGGATGTCTACTGACCTCTTCTACCTTCACAACTTTTCCAAGGTTTTTTTTCAGTTGGGTGTTTGGTGTTTGCATCGGATGTCTTATTCTTATTCTGCCTTTCTTATTCTTATTCTGCAAACTGACAGGAGAGGCTTGGAACCTGGATTGCTTGATATCTTTAATAGAGTTTTTAGTTTTTGATGCTCTTTAAAAAGAAATTTTATGACAAGTGAACAACATATAACTCTTCAAAAGAAAATCCTCAGAATATTACACTTTATGTAGCATTGCTCAAATTAGGATATCAAACAGATTTTCTAAAATGTGTTCTTGTGACGACAGATTATCATAATCTCAATTTTCTGCTAAACATGTGCACTGTATATTTTTCAGTTTGCTCTTCTTTTTTTGTCTGTTCTGTTATCTAATATATTAAATTATCTTATCTCCAATGTTAGTCCACCTTTCTTAGTAGCTCAATAGAACAATAATTTTTCACAGCTTGAACTCAAGTCCAGCAAAAGTGGGAAGTTTCACAGATCATGTGAGAAAGCCTTTCCTTGTAGGATTCTAAGAATTAATCAGTCTGGATAGGTTTTGTATACAGTCATAAGCACCTCATTTTTTTTGTGCTAAGCCTTCAAAAGGTAGAAATTAGCCCCTCTGCCTTCCACCTTTTAAAATGAGGATAATTACCCTCAGCTCCACTGTAGCTGGAAATTTTAAAGTCACATATAAAACCTGTGTTGCATCTAAAGACAGATTGAAATGTTTTGTGCTTTTCTTTTCTTCCAGTACAGTTAATAACTCTTACTGCTTTGTAGATCCATAGTAGCTTTTCCTAAACAATAGCAAAATCATAAACCATGGGGCCCTTTTGGCAATATTAAAACAGCCATTTTTGTGATGTGACCAGTTTCTTGTGTTCATCAGCACACCTCTGTGAGGAGGAGCAGATTGTGAGCAGGGCTAACAAATGGCAGCCTGCCACTCACAGAGACCACAGGCCTCACTGATTTGCCCAAAAAAAGCAACTGCCTGAAGTTTCTTATCTCTTCTAAAGTTTCACACTAAATCGAAGACCTCGACAAGAACTTCCTGTCCCCTTGTAAAAACCTTTCACCTAAAAACTGCTGGAAACTTGTGACCTTCAAAGGTGAGATCTGAATATCAGCTCTCCCCTTGTGCCACTTTGCAATACAAAGGAACCTCTGAGCTTTAATTGTCAGACAAAAGACTCTCTTTTAGCCTACACAGTCCCTTTAATTAGGGTCTGCATGTGTATACATCAGTGACCTTTAATGGCAGGCCATTAGCACCTTTAAACATTACACCCTGATTGGTTTAGAGTCTGTGTGCAGAGAATGTTTTCGGTATTAAAAGTCTCTTTAATCTAAGGGAAAGGATAACAAGATCCATTTCTTGGAAACAAAAGTCTGCAGAATTTTGTACCTGCTTGTTCTACACTGAAGACACCTTGTCACTGAAAATTCCTCCCCAGGTGTGGTCTCACTTGGAATTTAAAGCCCCTTAGTGTTGACAAAATGAAACCAGTAAAGAGTGGTAAACAGCAGGAAAGGAGTGTAAAGCGTAGAGGAGCATTATACATCTGGCCACAGAGCTGTTTATGACTGGGTTAACAGAGCTCAGCTCAGCCTCTGTGACTGGCTCTCCCCGGGGCTCCATCGCAGTCCTTGGGGCTGGATTCCTCCTCCAGCCCTTAGCCCGGGGTTACTACCACCAGTCTTTGGGGTGCTGCAGCCTGAACTAAGCAAAGGAAATAATTTGGAGGTGGAAGGGGGAAGGAAACAAAAAACTGTTGGACCAAATTAATTCATTGATCTGCTTTGTGGCAAGACCTCACCAACCACGGAGCCCGCAGAAGCAGGAGGAGTGCTTTGTGGTTCAGCAGAAGGAAGCACTGCTGCAGGGTACTGCCACACCACTGCTGCCAAGCGTTTAACTTGGGCTTTCATGTGTTGTTTTGCAAGGTGAAGTAGACAAAACATTGAAATTATCAGCTTAGTTATATAAAAAAACTGCAGAAAAAAAACTAGTAAAAACCTTAAATTTTAACCTCAGTTCTCTGCCCAGGTCTCCTGATTGAGGATTTTCCTCATCTGCAGCTTTCCTATAAGAAGCCCCCTCTTCTCTAGGAAGCATTATGCTTCATGATCCTGGAGATCATGTCTGTCATGTTGATGTTTTTCAGGCCTTCAACTAGGAAATTGTTTATGGTCCGTTTAAAAGAAAGTAATCTGAAACAATATAAGGTGTGAATTAGTTCTACAAAGCCATAGTAGCAAACTACTTCCCAGTTGTATCAGGAACAAATTTACCACTTTAAAATCTAGTACTTTCTATTGTGCTTATACATGGTCCCCTTCTATTCACCTCATGATTTTCATTATAACTTCTCCACTCCTTTGCACCTTTCAGGACAGGCCTACTTAGTCAACTTCTGGTCTCTAACACTCTAGTGCCTCAGAGACTGTCATTTTCTACTTCATATTCTGGCACAGAAGCACATTTTCCACATCCACACACATTCCAGTGATGGGGACTCTGTGATCCCACCTATATCTTTACCTCCCGATCACTGTGAATCTCTAATCTATCCCTTCATGGCACCTCTAAAGATTTTCAAACTCACTTCTTTGCTAGGAGGAAAGCAATGGCCTAGCAGGCCTTAAAATGTGGAATTTGCTAAACCTATTGGACTCCAAGGAAATGCCAGAAGTCCTTGGGCAAGGACTTAGATGAGTTCTGAGGTGGGTAAGAGACATTAATCATCATTTCACTGTTGAGGATGCCACCACCACTTTCAAAGAGTATGCTGGCACAGATTGCAAAGGCATAATCTCAAATAACGTTTTGCTGCAGATTCTGCACCTGACTTGGGTAAACCTGGGAAAAACAGTCTGTGTGAATCCTCAGGAGCTAGGACTTTGCCAGCCAGCAGTCATTTTTGCATCCTGATCCTGTACAACCAGTAGATGCTCCTTCCTGCCAATACACTAACAGCTGGAATCACTTAGATTATTGCTGTCGGATGTGAGAAAATGTTCCTTTACCTTCCTTTGGCTTCTTATTTTCTTTTCCACTGGTCTTCTCCTCACATAGAAGCTGTTGGCCAAATCTGCATACAAAACTCTCTTCTCTTCTCCCAGACTTGTTATTTGGCTTAGGCAGACACCCAAGTTCCTTCAGACTTCAAAGTTTTCAGCATTCATGCCAAGAACCATCCATGTTTTGTGCACTCCTTCTCCTCTCAACCTCCCCCTGACTTCTCTGGGCTGTAAAACTCCAAAACTGAGTTTTCAATTATCCAGAGTCCAAGTGTTTATCATAGCAATATCCACCAGGGTTCCTGGACGAGTCATGGCAATGAGACGGAGCATTCCATGAGCACTGGAGAAAGCAAACATAGGCCCTCTCTTTGAGAGAATGCCCATGTGATGCTGACCCTTCCCCTGCCAAAGCCCAAAATAACTTGTTTAGGAGAGTAAAAACACAGTTAGTCATCACTCCCTGCAGATAAGCACTTGTAATCTGACAGTGCTGGGTCATGTTTGCTGGGGAGATAAGTTGGAGGCTGAGGCACAGGAAGTGCTTTGGCCAAACAATGTTTGTGGGGATGCCTGGCCTGTCCCCAGTTCCTGAATTAGCAACATTCCTTTTCCAGCTCTGCAAGAGGTCTGGTGGCACCAGTCTAACCAAAGCAGAAAATCTTTGCAAAATGGTCTTTTTGCCACGCTGACCTGAAGCATGGCATTTATAAGGGGAATTATCTGTGGTCCTGTGCAACCAATCTCCTGCATGATTCTAGTGCAGTCAGCCTGCCCACACCACCCCCGTTAAAGATCCGTGACCACTTGGAAACTCTTCTCTTTTTCTCTCATGAAAGAGCATCGTTCACAAAGCAGTGTGCATCCCACACTGTGAAATGTCAGGGGCCTCAGGGTGCCTCTCCAGAGCAACAGCTCTTATGGCAGAAAAGAGTTCCCAGACATCAAGTCTCCAAATAAGAAATATTTGTGAGCATGAAGAAAAGGAGATGGTTGGGAGATGAACAACTTTTTGCTCATTTCACTCAGCATCTACAGAAATCATCTGATGAAGGGGGTTTCCATGGAATGGCCTGTTCATCTGTGGCAGACCAACCAAATGTACTTGGGTTGCTGGCAAACAAAGGAGTTCACCTGCAGCAGCCACAAATTTCACATGGGCAAAGGTCAATAATTAAAAATTAATTGAGTAACAAGGGAGTTAGAATAGCAAAAGACATCCACAATCATTAACTATGTGTGCCAAGATCTTTATAATTTATTGCCTGTTTTTTTGACAGGCAAAGCTACTTTTTAAAATTATGACTGCTCTCATTTTGTAATTGAAAGCATTGTGGCTTTCAAAAAGTTTATGCCAGCCAGTCTGTGGGGCTTCAGCATCAACTCCATTCATGAAGGAGCTCTTCTTAACTGCGATGCTCATCAACAATGTCAGGGACTGTAAGGGGAATTTCTCTGCTAAATGCAAGTGTGACTGTTACCAGGTCATCCCTGGTATCTGGTATCTGGCTAGTGTATCTAGTTTTATGGAAGCCTGGGGTGAGCAGTATGGATGCAGATGTCTGCTCTGTGGATAACTAAGATTAAGGAGATGACTCTGAATGTGTTCATTTGCAGTGCAATCTCTTCCAGCAAATCCACCTTTATTTTCTGTATCCTGAGCAGACCAGAGAGAATATCAATGCGAGCCATCTTCATTAGGTGTCTGTTTACCTTCACATCTTTGGGCAGACTGCTATCATCCTTCCAGAAAAGGATGCAAATGGTAAATTGAATGTTTCAGAAATCTCCAGCTTGGCCCCTTAATCTTGGAGATTTCTGGTTAGACATCTTCAAATACCCCATAAACACTTAGGAAAATATCCCATACCGCAGTGAAACAGATAAAGCATAATTCATGGGAATTGTTCCTTCAGCTTGAACAGATTTTTGTTCACATCCAATGCTTTCAAATGGAATTGCAGTTGGACAGCTGTCCATTTCCATGACATTTTCTATTCTGGGACGAAACAGGAAAGGATCTTAGATATTTGATTTAGTGGATAAGTACTGCTTTGACTAATTTGGCTATTTGAACTCAACAGATGCAAATATGGACAATTTGGAAAGCACCTGCTGTCTCCAGGGATATTTGTGAAAATGAGGTGCTGTCTCTCTTGAGGTTTATCTTGGCAAACAAAACCCAGTAAACCTAAACCCAGCATTGCAAAACATCTTTTTCTATTTTACATGTCTTTTTTTTTTTTTTGGTGGTGATGGTTGGTTTGGGGTTTTTTTAATCTATGAGAGCAAATATATCCTAATTAAGTTAAATCAATTGAAAGGGGTAAAGAGAGAGAAAAGAAGAGAAGAATATTTCAAACAAGCTATTTTTGGTTTTGCTTTCACAAAACTCTTTTTCTTTCTTTGTTTATATGGCTGGGCTCAGATTCAGCTAAAACAGCTGATTCCAATAAAGAAGTACTGGCAGCATTCAGACCTGCTTTCCCCCTTGAATCTAAGAGAAAAACAGAAAAGAGTGTGCAAACTTTTCCAAGTGGACCTGGAGGGGCTCACTTTCTGGAATTTGAATGTCTGGCAAAAGAACTCATGCTAATTATAACATCTCTATGCTCTCAGCTTCCCAAACCCTTTCCTGGTCTTTTCCCAGAGCAGGAAAAAAGAATGTGTGAGACTTCTGTTGCCAGTGAATGGCAAAATCAGGAGCCCCATTTCTTCCCTTTCTCCAGCTGAACCCACACCTGCCTTGGACAGGTCCCTCCATAACAGATGTCAATTGCATGTGTCATCCTTGGAGCTTGGAATTGCTAAAATGTGAGACCACAGCAAATTGAAAGCCTGTGTCTTGCTAAGACAATTCGTCAGTTCTCATTTGTAGCAAGCTGTGCAGCGACACCACTGCTAGTTACAGGGTCGGTATGACTTTCATTTCAGGTTACCTGTTCTTTTTGAGGGCCTCTAGGCCTTCTCTCTTGTGGGATATAGAATTCCTTTTTGCAACAAGCCAGGATCTGCCTTGGAAAGCTGGGCCCATAATGGAGTGCTTGAGAATGCATGCAAGGATGACTCAGTTACCTGCTCCTTATTAAGGATTCTGTCTTCCCAATGGCTTCCCAATCCCAGCTGGAAATCCACTGTACATTTTCAGACTAAACCCTTCCTTTACATAGGCAGACAGATTATGAGCAAATAGCTACATGTTTTTGGCTCCTTAAATATTCTCCATTACAATGCACTAATGAAGACATGATTTTTCAGTCTGGCCACACCAGCACATGGGTTCATTGTGAGAGGAGCATGAGGAATCCTGCTGTAGATGTGTTTTGGGAAAGCTGGGTACAACAGCAACACAATATGATCTGGGGAACAGATCAACATCCCCCCAGGGACTCTGGTTGGGTCTGGGACTGAGATGTCCTGAGGAAGAATTTCTCAGCTGGCCCTACTTCCTGTTCCAAATGTATCTGCAGCACATCCTCCAGTGCAATCCCTTGGATGTCACAATGCACATGTATGCCAAGAGAGTCTCCAACTGCACAGCCAGGGATACTTTTTATAGTCCTTTCTGTACAGCAGAATAGGAGATGCCATAATTTGACCCCTAATGCTTCTCCTGTAAAAAAGTCTATTGTTCAAGCAGGAATTGTAAAGTGCTTAAAATGGTTGGGGTTTTTGTACTAATATTTTAATACAAATTATGCCTTTTATCAAGAGCTAGTAGTTTATTTTTCATGTTATTTCGCCTGTAAATATTGTTTTCTGTCCATTTATTCCTGAAGCTTCATTTCTTTTTCATGTTTTTGTATGTGTAATGGCTTACTTATACATTTAATCAAAAAGCATGGAAAATTATTATACAGCAAATAACATTTCACCCGCCATCACAGAGAGGAAATAGAGAAATCCAATAAAATGGTATTATCTTCTGAGCCCTATAATGTCCATACATTCTTGTATGCATTCTTCACCTTTATCATTATTCCTACCTTCTGATACTTGTTTGTAATTTTTGTCCTGGACTTCTAATACATTATTCAAACAATGAGTATCTCCTAATTTCCACTATCTTCTCTGATAACCTTGAGCTTCTTTTTATCTCAAAAACCAAGCAAATGAGCCTGTTTTATTTTTATATGTTGTTTGCTGAGCCCCAGCTAAGCTTTGGGTTTGAAATACTCAGACTTAGTGGAACCATAGGTTTGAATACAAGCAAGTTAATCTTTCCAACACACAAACCTGAAGTGGAGCACCATTCCTCAATGAATAAATTCTTCCTCAAAATCACACCCAAAATGCCAGGCTTTGAATGGACATCTTAAAATCAGGCTTTCTTAGAGGTTGCCTTGTAGAGGATGAGTAAGGTCTGAACACAGAGCCCCTCATGAACCATAAATTTCCACTCATGAGCTCCTGTTTTATGGAGCTCAGAAGATAAAATATGCATCTGCACAGATTTCTGCTGCAGCAGTACAGCACACAGAGAGAAAGTAGTTTCAAGGGACAAATGAAGCCAGTTAGTATCTTATAAATCCAAACCAACACAATAAACTCCACCCAAAAATCAATAAGCAATCTATGTAAATCACAGGGCACCCAAAATATGATAATGTCAACATTTCTCCAGTGAATACCTGGAGTCCTTTTCTCTGTTCTAGTAAAATTATTCCAACAGGTTTAAGAAGCAGAGTTTACATAGATCATTTTAGTGTGGGTTTGCACCTATGCATGAAGATTGTACTTGTTCACATGCAAAGGTAAAAAAAGCTTTTCCAGCTGCTACTATGACAATCATGAAATAATTTAGAATTGAATCAGTCTATTCACTGGTAAACCAAAAGAACAAATTGCTGAAAAAGACCTGCAGTCCACCAGAAATATATATTCCTCATAATAATCCCATTTTTTAAATCTGGGTTGGGCATAGTGACAGGATGCCAAACTGGCTACGATAGGACTGGCTCTAGACCATTGCTATACTAAGAAATCCTCAAGAAAGACCAAAGAAAAAACAAACAAATTTTATTTGAAAAAAAAAAAAAAAGTAATGCAACTTTTCAAATAAGGCAAATTAAGTAACCAAGGACAAATGAATAGAATTGCTGTTTGTACATAATCTTTCTCATCATCCACTACATCCTTGCTTCCGGGAAACTTCTTTACTGTGGAGTAGAAACAAACTCTTCCCTGTACACTTTGGCTCCTAGATGAGTTATTTTCCGCACCTCTGAGATGTGGCTGGGTTCTCCCAGCACTGGGCTTCTGGAACATCTCCCTGTTCCTTCGCCAGGTTCATCCTGCACTCCCTTCATCACTTTGTGTCCAAACATGCTCAGAGGCCTGATGAGGAAGAGCCACCTCCCCTTCCCTCAAGCCCCACATCTCCCAACAACTCTCTTAAGGGAACATAAGCATAGTTGGGAAGATACCAGCAGAACAAGCACCATCCAACACAAGGCTCAATTAAGTTTCAAATAACCACATGGCAACATCAGCCAGACCCAGGAACAAAAATTGAACTGGGCCATCTGGAGCAGAGAAGAGAAAAGATAAAAGCTGACGTGTGTCTGTTCAACAAAGGCAGCTAACCAGGACTTCACACCAGCACCTTTAAAAGCTTGTTTTCAAGCTGAGCAAGGGTAACAGAGCACAATAAACTCTTGCCCAACAGTTCTCAGAGGAAAGAAAGCAGCTGCTGATGCTACTCACAAGGATTTTCTCTGGGTAAAGAATAAGAGCAGAGCAGAGAACACCACTCAGGTTTATAGACATTTTGACAGTACCCTATGAGTAGCCAAGGGTATATGTGGAACTGCTCTGACTTCATCCCTCAGTGGAAGGAAAGTCATTTGCCAGCTCAATAAAGTCAGCCTTCACATTATGACCTGACAAGCTTTGATTACATATATATGCATATATTGCATTTGTATATGTGAGAGTATACAGAGATAAAACCTGTAATTTTTCTCTCACTGTGACCTTGCCAATAAGCTTTATATCCATACAAGCTTCACCAGCCATATCACTGCTGCTACTGACCTGGGCTCTTGAAATAACTACTTCATTTACACAGGACCTAGGGTATCCTGCTAGGATTTAATAGCTGTGAAACTCATGGTTTCAGCCTCCAAGTCATGACCCAAATGTCACCAATCTCTTCCCTACTACACAGAGCATGACAAGAAAAAAAATGAGACAGAAGTATTGTAGCATTTCTGCTGGGGAAATATTACACTAAGTCCACAGTGGCAAAGTCCATCTGAAAGCAGTCTGACTTTTCGGTCAAGTACCTCATGTCAATCATGGACTAGAGCCAGGTAAGATTTTCCTACTAGGTATCTGCAACCTAAAGCAACTGGGGGATTTGGTAAATCCTTTGGGAAATAAATTTCTTCTTTGGTTCCAATGTTGTGAAGGGTGTTAGAACTTTTACCATATCTTTGCTGCAGTAAGGAGACCTCTGCTTGACAATCCTCCTGCTTTCTGGGCCTCTGGAACTGCTCTGGATGATCCCAATCAATGGGATCTCCAAGGGAAATGCCACATTGGGGGTTATCTTGGAGCCAACTCTGGGTCAAAACCCATCAATAAAGTGCCAATAGAAGGAGAAATTATCTTCCTCAGGGTCCAAGCAAGACTTTCATCTGCTGGAAAAAGCCATCACATCGGGAGCCCAATGCTAACAATAGAGCATTGACCACATTTCTGATTGCCAGCCCAATCAGTGTCCAAACCTGATCTCAGGTCAAACAGCTCAATAATTCTTGAGGCTCCAAACAGCCCCTAACTCACCGGAAAGCCCTGTGCACTGGAGCAGAACACTCCCCAGCTCACCTCCCCTTTCTCCTATGCCTCCCTCTCTGCAGACACTGAAAGAATCCCCAGCCACCTGTCAGGCTGTGCTTCTCCTCCTGCACTCTTGGCATCTTGCTTTTGATTCCCTACCTGTCACACGCAGGCAGCAGGGCTGGCCACCCAGCACCTTCTGCTGTGAGTCATCCCTCTGAAAAATACTGCAGAAAGTCCTCAATCCTGCCAATCATTTTAAAGAGCCCTTCAATAGTTTTCACAGTGGGTGGTATTTTTTTTAAGAGCCATGATTTTTTTTGTCAGTTGCTAATCTGGAAAGAAGGTCAAAACCTCTGTGAATATATACACTGTTGAAAGTTCTATTGCTGGTGTATGTTTAAGTTATCATAAAGACCTGGGAGAGGGGAAAGTGTCTCAATTTCTAATTGCAAAAGCAAAAATCTTCAGAAGGGGAGCAGCAGAGAAGATCAAGGAATTTGGCAGTGTATATATTCTGGAAACAAATTATTTTCATTTCTTTCAAGGTTGAATAAAAATGAAATATTAAAGGAGAGAAAAAATCTTTTACAATAACTTTTGAGGCTTTACCTCATCCTATTGTTTCAGTAATCAAATACTTTACCAAGCAAAAAGAGATTTTAATTTGCTATTTTAAAAATTCCTCAGCTGGAAATAGTCTAATCTCTAAAGGAAAGAGTGCCAGATGTATAGGACAAGAACAGTAAAAGCTCTAACCCAGCAGTCTTCCTCTTATCTTCACTGATAAGAGGAAATGAATGAGTCAGCAGATCAGAGAGGGAGAAATGGAGTGTGTCGCTCCAGCAGCTCTAAAACATGTGAACCCAAGAAAATGTCTGAGTTATCAAGCAAACTTTTAATGTTAATAAAGAATTTCATTGGAAGTCAATGGAAGGATTTCAAGTTTGACAGCATAATAAGCCAGAGTTTCTTTGTACCCATCATTATTTTGGACCTTGGTTCAGTAATACCTAATTCTTACAAAGTATTTTTCATCATTTAATCAGAGACTGCTTTACCAAGGAGTTCAGTATTCTTCTGTTGCTAAATTGAAGCAAAAACTAGTCTAAAAAAGAAGTGAATCTATTGATAAGACATTACAAGAGCTCCAATCAGTGTCATGTGATCTAAACTAAAAGAAAACACACAAACGAGTTTCCATATTTGCCTTTGATTGATTAGATTGTGCTGTTCTTGCAATGATAAGCATGTTAACTAAGATTGTAACATTTCTTAAATGGCAGGAAACTGTCAAAGACTCTAAGAAGTCTTTGACTAAATTAATTTAGTATTGAGGGAATGTTTAAAAAGAAAAACATTGGGGGAAAGAAATTACCAAAACAAGTTTAAAGTAAAATTCTAAAGCTTCAGAAATTTTTAGATAAATATTTCATGTGCTAAAGGTCAATCTGTTTCTTTTAGCCATCAGTCTGATTGAAAAGCTGCAAATCCCACAAATTCTAAGATTTCAAATACTAGTTGCTGTCACACAATCTGGAATGTTCTCAAAATACAAGTCTGTTTAAAAGTACTTTGGTGTTTTCACTTGTGATCATAGATATATGTGTTATTTTTAAAAATTTTTCCATTTTGGATTAAAGATATCAACTAAACCACTCCCAACCTGATAGGAGATTTTAATTTTTAACCTTCCTTCTATTTATTTAACTTTGCATGGGTAGAAGCTACTTAACATATTTCTGATGACCTGTATATCATAGGTACCTATAGTGAACTCAAATAAGGAGTTTTACCATTTTTCCTACAGTCAATAACTTCAGAGATTCTTGTTGGTTGACCAACTGCAATAGTCTAAGTATCTTACAATTTTTCATTCCATGGTTTATATGGAAGAAAAAAATACAGAAAATAAAAAATAGTAATGCAAACTGAAAAGGTGAGTTCATGAGGCATGCAGAAATTTTAGCTTGTTTTGGTAGCCTGTGAGAAGGTGAAATGAGACCCCAGTAGTTTTCATTTTGCTGTGGACTGGTTGGAGAAGTATGCCACTCATTATTAGAGCATTTGAACTGCTGGGTTTGAGGAGCTCTGACATTCTGTGCACATAAGAGGAGACATCTCAGACACTCTTGTTACAAAACCAAGACTCAGAGATGTAGGGTGAAACTCTCCTGCCCTGCAAAGGTCTACCAAGCAAAAACCACCAGCTTTTCCAGGACAGATTTCTTCAAATGCTTGTAGGAGAATCTGTTACCTACAAAAATGAAAACATTCTTGTCTCAGCTTGTTCCTACATTTGCCTGAGATCTGGCAGTGATCATGGTATTATGTATGGTGATTGCATTGACACTGTGCTCTCTGAGCAAGGGCTCCTGTCTAGTTTCACTGGAATCACACTGAGCAGAAACATTTCCTTTACCTAATGAAAATATATAGCCCCCCAGATCCATGGTGCCCACCAGGAAGCAAGGGTGGCTGTCACTGGTAGAGGACACTGTCCCCACTCCCCCTGCTCCTTCCTGAGCTGCATTTGCTTGACTTTCACAGGCAAAGTCAAACCTGGAAAGTGTGGACTCATTAACAGATTACTCTCAAATTCTTAGGCTGAAAGTCTAATAAACACGTCTGGAGAACCATTTTAAAACAGCAGCTCCTGGACATGCCATTGCCAGTAGCTAATTCTCATTCAAATGAAACAACTTGAATGAGACTCTGGGCTGCTTTATTAGGAGTAGAATCACTCAGGCGTGGCTTTCAGCTTTGGTCCAAAATGAGCTTTCTCTCACCGAATGGCTTCCTTTAGCAGGGTAAACAGTGACCACCTGCTATTCTCTGAGCTGCAACCAAAGCACAAGGAGCACTTTTTTATTTTAACTAGCTTGCAGCCTGAGTTGCATATCCCCATGGATATTAATCAGCAAATTTAGAGCTGTAGTGCTATCAAAAAATGTAACATTTTAAATTTATTTTCATAAAGTACTGGGTCAAAGTGAATGTTAATCTTTAACGGCATGAAAATATGTCATTTCCTTGTGGGAATTAAAAAGTAGACATAATCTATAACTGACTTATAAAGTAGACAATAAGGCAGTCAGCTTTATCCAGGAATAAAATATTTGGCATTTTAGAGGAGTATTTTCTATGAATTATTCAAAACAGAGATAGAACTATGCCTCGGCTGTGAAATTATTTCCTGGCATTTGTCAAAGCTCTTTTCCACTAATTAACTAAATATCTTCAATCAGTGATTTCTGTGTTTATTTATTAAATAGGCCACAATACATTGCAAACCGCATTGCCAAGTTGTCTTTTATTTTAAAGAAATAATATTTAGAAACTGAATTCCCAATTAGAATGCAAGCCTTTGAATTTCAGGGTGCCATTCAGGTGTTAGTAGAAATTACTTATCTCAATGTTTATATCTTAATCTCCTGATACCTCTGGTGAGAGTCCCACTTTGGAATTCAGTATATTGTCTCTTAGATAATTTCTCTATTTAAAAACATGAAAAATGTTTACAAAATATGATCCATAAGTACCTTAAACTGCTGTTTGATTGGTCATGGCTTTTCCACTGTTTGGTATTCTAAAGTGAAATAGGCAGGAAAGTTTAAGAGTATCTCTATTTCCTATAAAGAGAGTGTAAGTTCTGACACGCACTGGGAAGAATCTTTTTAACTTTAATTGTGTTATGCAAATATAAAACTGGAGTGGTAGCACCAGTTACTTTCCCTATTTTTAATTATGGTTTAGGTGTAATGATTGTTTCAGGGTTTGCTAGTGAGCTGAAATGTTTATGAATTGTTACTTATTAATATAATGCTTCAAAAGTTAAAAATGCTGCACAAAAATACACACTTCTGCACAGAAATCACTATGTCTCTTTTGACAAATAATGGCCACTTTCTGTGTTAAGACAAAGCTACTGTTCAACAAGGCACAATGCCACTACACAGCAGAGTAATAAACTGAGGACCCAACTCTCCCTCTTACAACAAACCTGCTTTCATACCCTTTTTGTTCTGCCTGTTTGCTACCATCTAAATAAGGTTCAGCTTCAGATGCTCACAGGCCACCACTACTTGGGACTTCTGGCTGAACTTAGGCTGGAGAATGTGATTTTTTTTGTCAGAGCAGTAACATTAACCACATTCTCCAGACTCACTTTGTTTGTGTACATGGATGAGGAAGTGAATGGAGGTGTTGGGGAGCTGTGGTGGGCCTGGAGAGGGGCTGGGGCTGCAGGGCTCCCCAGGGGTGGGCAGGGAGAACCAGCCCAGGAGAAGGGGACAGGACAGGCAGCCAGGGACAGGACAGGCTCAGTGGGGATGGGGATGGCCAAGGCTGGGTGGGACATCAGCCCTGAGAGCTCCCTGGGGCAGGAGGCTGGGAGGGCACAGCTGTGCCAGGCCTGGAGACAGCAGCCCATGGGTGGGGCAGGACAGGCTGAGATAGGGCCAGGGGAGATGGGAAGGCCTGTGGGTGCCCTCAGGGCCCTGGCAATACAAAAACTTGCTTATTACAGGGAAAAATCAAAACTAAAACTGATTTTAAAGTGTTTGTGTTGTTATTTGTCTTTAGAATAAATATTTCTAGGTGGAACACCAGCAGAAAGGAGACAGGGGAGTGATGGTCCTAACTACCCAAGGGCCAATTGAGACAACAAGGAGCATTTCCAAACATCCCGTTTCAGAGGTGGGACACACTCTCAGGGGCTGGCTGGCTTCAGTCAGAATTTGGAAAAACACTTTGGAAAACAGATTTAGAGCATTAGTGCACACAAGAAAGCATGCATCCCCAAGACAAGGAATGATTGGGCAGGCAGAATTTTTTGAAGCCAAACCTCTCAGTTCAGTGAGTACATTTCTATAATTTTGTGGTATTATTAACTAACAATTGACATCACTTCTGCTATGCCCTTTTTCTTTAAATAAGCACCTTTGAATTTTGTCATCTGAAGTGTTCCTGATAGTTTTAATTGCTTTTTTAAAAAATATGTAATTTGGCCAACTTAAAGAGAAATACTTTTTCCACAAATTTTATTTGCTCAATCTTCTTTTTACCTTTTTTACTGTCATTTAATATTGGGTCGATGCATTCAGAGAACTCCCCACAATTATTATGTCTCATAAAAATATGTTTATAACCCTTGACAGTGTACCTGGAGCAAAACTTTCCTTTTTTGTGCACACTTCCCTGCTTTCACTGACATTAAATTTAATTTTTCATAGCTGTGACATCCTTTTGTAACTCTTCAGAATCAACTTCAAGACAGACTATGCCAAAGATGTCTGTGTGCTGAAGAGACTTAACAGTGATTGACAACAGATTCATCCTCATTTTCAGTTCCAGACTATGTTGAACTTAGATATGTCCCAGTACTGATCTTAAGAAGATTTTGCAAATTTTTGGGTACATAAACCTTCTCCATTTCTCCATTGCATAAACATGTCATTTCTTTCTAACCTTCTTTGATCACCCATTAATCCATAATAAAAATTCCTCTGTTATCCCAGGAGTGCTAAGTTTCTTTAAAATAGATAATGTCAAATGCCTTTTGAAAATCCACATACATTGTATCCTTTGGATCAGTCATATATACCTGTTCATTTATTCTTTTCTCAACTGTAATAAAACTATGACTTTCACCAAAAAGCGTATTCCCAAATGTGTCATATTCATCAAAAAGCCTATTCCCAAATATGTCATATTCCTCCTGCATTACTATATTTATTCATTATCAGGTCATTTAATTTCAATGGTTTTGTGGAAATCAGGTTTATTGATTCATATTTCCCAGAATCATGAGTGAAGCTTTACTTTAAAGTTTGATGACATGTTTCTTATGTTCTTTTCTCTGACAATAAGACAGATATAAACAATAATCTTGTGCTAATTAGCAGCTCAACAATTTTATATTTACCTTTTTTAAGAAGTCTAGAAACAGTGTCACTAAGTTTTAGTGATTTGGTACTCTTAAGTATGTTAACTTATTTTAAAACTCTTTCATTGACAGATCAGTCTGAAACATTTCCTCAGGCTCATTCCCTTTATAGAATGATTGTGATATAGGAATGATCCAGTCAGCCTGTCTGCAATCACTACATGTTAGAAAATTATTTTTTCTTAACAATATCTTGGAACTAGGCTAGCTTTCTTTTTCTGGTAGGTTTGAATAAGAAGCAGTTTCTCTTCACTAAAGATTAGTTTCTCCAAAATTTTGGCACGTTTTATTGTGATTCTGGTTTTAACTTGTCAAGGATTATGGTCCTTTCTAACCTTCTTTCCTGGACATCTTTATCACATTTTGATTTTTAGACTTAGTCCAGAATTTGCCCATATACTTGCACTTTCTTGGTTTTCCTTCACTCTAGTTTTCTCCTTTCTTTTAAAATTAATTTTTAAAATATTTCCTTCAGTTATCTTTTTAAAAAAGATTTCTACTTTACCTAAAAATTTAGGAGATGGGAGAGAACTCTTTCTCTTTTGCATATAAAATATGAATATAGAAATTTTCTTCATGAGAAGAGATCCTTTTATCTGAGCAGAGATCACACCATCAACAGGTTTATTCTCTATGTCTTCAGGTATGAATGGAGTACCTTTAAATAATGTTTTAATACACTTATGAAAATGAAATAACAGCAGGTAGCCTTAAATCTTACTAACAAAACTCAAATCTCTGAAATGAAATTTAAGAGTCAAGCCATTTCTAATGTCACTTGATTGATAGCTTTAAGAGGGGAACCTTACTTATTCCTAGTTTGCCCATTCACCCAAGACTACTAAAATAATCAGGTTTATATGGCTTTCTGTATAATTTACAGTCTGCTCACATGTGATAAAACTGAAGAATTATTATAGCTAACAGATAAAATGGTTTCTTAGATTAATAGATTCCCTATATCTCTGACAATATTTAGCAGCCAGCATGTAATATACTGCTCTTTAATTACCATCTACAAAGGAGAATTTTTTTCAATTTCATATTATTAAGGTTAATATTCATATAATTTTTAGGGATGAAAACTTCAAAAGGTTGAACAATCTTGTTTTTCAGGAAGCATAAGATTACCTGAGTCTGTCTGTCCCAGTATTTTTCTGGTTCTTCTACTATTCTATTCTATTCTATTCTATTCTATTCTATTCTATTCTATTCTATTCTATTCTATTCTATTCTATTCTATTCTATTCTTCTGTCACACATATCTCTTAAGGAAGATTGTCTTTGAGCACTAGTCTTTGTCGTATTTTTCTATATATTTTTGACTTTGTCATTGACCTTGCAACCAGCTGTGTCTATTGGTGGAATTGTAAATTCAATAAGCATTTTGGCTGACTCATGTAGGGTATTTCAGACCTTTCCTACTCTCTTCAAAGGCTTCTTTTTTACCTTAACCTCATGTGTCTTCAGACAACCCCCACAGAGCTTCTCATTTTTGTCCCACTGCACTGTCCATGTGACAGCAAGAGATGCAGCAAAGTCTGACTTGCAATACTAAACCTGTATAATTTTTCCCTAGATCACAGTGCATATAACATTGGACACCAGCAGACAGACAAGAGCTGATTCCCTTCATGGCTGAGGCTCTTCCACAGAAGGATCAAATGTCAATGGAAAAGTCTGGGTGGGAGGGTAAGTCAGTTGTGGAAGGTGGAGTCAGAAAATTACTCTTACCAGGGCAGTTATAAGAGCACAAGGTTAAAAATTCTACTTTAACTTACACTTGTGTTTTTTCCAAACTAATCTGTCACTTGCTAATTAATGCTAAGAAATAATAATGAGCAACATTATGGAGTGCCACCACTTAGGATAATGCTAGTATCCCATACTACCCATCGATAAAAAATTCCCTTTGAGCCAGAGGTCCTTAGCCTTTTGTGCAGCAAAATACAACATTTACCACTCTGACAGCCCAAGGGTTGTGTTGAATTTGCATACATATCTAAATCTATTTACATACATAAGCTGTCTTACAAATCCACTGTAAAACCCAATACTTATTATTAAGATTTAACTGAAAAAGTAGGTAAAGGCTGTATTTAATGACAAAAGAAAAAAGACAAAGTTATGTGTTATAAAACTTATGCAATGTTCTTTCACAGAATATTTTATTTACAAATTAATTCTGTCCATTCCAAGAATGATTTCATAAGGAACATACATAAATCCATTCCAGAGCAAATAATTTATGGCTTAAAATGGACTAAATGTACCTGGCATGTTAGTAGAGGCTGATGGATTTTCAACACTATTCATCAATTCTAAACAAAGTTCTTCTTTAAGTAAACATTCTTTCCAGGAAAAAACAACAAACAAATAAACAAACAAAACCAAACAAAGACATGAAAATAGATACAACTTGTCTTTTCAAATTTTTTTCTTTCCTTTTTCCTTCTCTCTTATTTTCTTCCTTCTGTTTCATTCTCACTCCTTGATTTGAAAGAGCTTTTACACTGTTGTTGCAATTTCAGCATGAGAACATGTTCACATTCCTGGGTAACCACAAGAATAGTGAAAAGAGAAAAGAGCATCTCAGAAAAGCCAGGCTCATTACAGCAGCCTGCAGTGAGAGCTGGCAGGAACAGGCCCTGGGAGCTGCACGTGAGCTGCTCTTCTGATCACAGCTTTTCTCCTGTGAAAAAGAGACAGGCTACTTTCCAGAAAGATGCCCACAACCCAGATTTGAACCAGAGCACAGGCTGCAAACAGCAGGTCCAAAGACATGTGCACTGATGGCCTATGAGCTTTGTGATGGAAATGAAACACAGTGCCCCCCAAAACTCACCACTTCATACTTTTGGTGATCCCTTAACAAAGGTGGATGTACTGACCTCCTAAGTGAATCATGGTATTGCTTTGAAGAAGGTTGATTATTCCTGATGGTCAGTGACTGGTGCTTGCATACAGAATAGATTTTTCTGTCAGATAAACTTCTTTCCAAAAGATTTCATGTGGATCACTCAGACTGTTCCCAAAAAATAGGGGTGTGACTTTTCCCAGTGGATCAGTTTCTCTTAGCCTTTTCCTCTGATATTCTCTTGGGAATAGACAGTCAAAAATGCAGTGTCTTCAAGTTTCATGCTCTTAATACCCCTTTGCTTTGCTTTACATCCAATTTTAAGATTTAGATGTATGTTTATTTTCATGTAGGTAAATGTATCCATAGAGTGGCAGCATGTTATATTTTTACAGTCCTGCAAAGATGCTTATAAAAACTGGACTGTTTTCTCTGTCTCAGCCTATGAATTTAGTAATGGTGTTTATTGTCTTTAGCTGATAAATGGCCTCTTCCATAAATATTGCTTTCATATACAACAAGAATCCAAGTCTTACCTGTAACATTGACATTGTCACAGAGAGGAGAGATATTTCACTTTTAGCAAGCAAAAAAATTAGTGATTTTGTTGGTGTGACTAATTAAATTTTTGCTACATTTATGCTGCACTGAGGTATCGTGATTTGGAGATAATTGCTGGAGCCAGTCAGTTTTATTTAATGTTCTTCAAACACAGTCAAGAGCATCCAGAGTTTGAGACTGGCATTTATTTTGTTTTGTGTAGGTAAAAATCTAGGCAAGGTAAATTATCTTCTCATATCAGTGTAAATCTGGAGTAATTCCACTGAAAGTAAAGTGAGTCAGATTTGTGCAAGTGCAGTAAAGGTAAATTCAGACCTCATAATTTCTTCATTGCTATACCAAATGCCATGAACTTGGAAAAGATAGGTCTCTGGTTTTTTTAGTGATAACTGACAGCACCTTCAACAAACATGCACCGCCATAAACATTTTCATAAGGCTGAATTTTTGTTCTAAAATGTTTCACCATTGTAAGAGCCACAAAGGATATGCTTTTTTCTTTATTTTTTCTTTCTTTTTTTTTTTTTTTACAATTCCTCAAAAATTTTGTTAGTGCTTTTAAGCTTTTTAAATCTTTATTTTGGCAGATAAAGGAACATTTTTCCAGCTAGAAATTTTGCTCAACTAGAATTTGAGGACTGTGCACATGATTATGTTAGAAACAAGATTTCCCATGATCATATTAGATCATATAATGTGCACATTATCATATTAGAAACAAGATTTACCCAACAATCAAATCAGAGCAGCAACAGAGCAACAGCTTGTGTGGAGATCAAGAGGACAGTAAATGCTTAGAGAGAGTGCAGACAGCACTGCACCTCTCACAAACACACTGTATGGTTGTGGGAGCACATGAGTGTAAACCACACAGATCAGCTGCTGCCAGGGCCTGCTGGGCTTGTGAACTTCATCCTGTCTGAGAAAAAATAGAAAAGAATATGCCAGCGAGTCCTTACCTGCATTAATACCCTCATTAAAGAAGCAAAACAATGGCCTCTCATTGGGAACTGATCCTGTTATCCTCTCTAGTGCAAAGCACAGGCAGTTCCCACCTGGATCTTTTGCATCAAAATTGTCAGAGAGTGGAGCATGTGATGTGGGAGACTTTGTTCAGTGTCTTTCTCATATGGAGATTATCCAGACTCCTGTTTTGCACCTCCCAGACATGTGTCCTAACCATAGAAATAGATATAGAAATGAGGAACCTCTGAACTCCTTAATGCCTCTCCCAGCTATGCTGAGCTGCATTAAAGCAAGCCCACATCTGTCTCCATGAGCAGCAACTACTGCCATGAGACTGCAGCACGGTTTGACAAGATGCCCAGATTTTAGGATTTAGATTTACAAATGCCTTCTCAGGTTTTCTGTGCTTCCAAAGGACCTAGGGGACTGATTCCCACAGGTCCTTGGATATCACTAAGCATCCAGTTCCCTGCTCCAGCTGATGAGACTGCTTATGTGCATGTGTCAGTCTTGTATGTCTGCACAACTTACCCTCTTGTGGAGAGTGAGATGGGGTCTGGTATTGAATATGCATCAGGGACACATGGATCTGAGCCCATGGCAACCTTCACAGGAGTCCTGTGGAGCAGACAGAGAGGCTGTCAGGCTGACACAGCCGAGTGCCTTGCATATTATTATCTGCTTCTTCCAGTCTCCAGCTGACTCTTACTGACTTTGCCACTGGGGTTTAAATTTGTGACCACCTTACACTACAAATCTTATTTATGCAGTCAGTTTAGTAAAATGGTATTAAAATAACACCACTGCACCTCACATTTTCACCATTCCTTCATGTCTCTAGTAGTTTAACCAGGGTCAGTAGCATTTTTAAATGACTTACAGCAAATGTGTTAAGTACTTAAACAATAGGCTCCATCAGTTCCAGAAAAGCTGTTTTATTTTACTAAGTCAATTATTATCAGTAGTTTCAAAAGTCCCTAAATAAGTAGTTGTCTGACAGATCATAATAGCTCCTTCTGTTACTCTATGCCAACTCATATACTGCTGCAGAATAATTTGCTTTACTCTTTTGTTTAGGATTTGAAAAACAATCATGTTGAAAGGAAGCAGAAGAAATATTATAATAATGGAATAACAAAACAAAAGCAATTTGAGGAAAAATAAACTTCCTGTTCTCAATACTGCTGTGCTCTTAGCAATGCATTTTCCATATAAGCAATGGATTTACCAAATCTCTCAGTTCTCTGGCAATAGCTTTAACATGCCAGGGTTGCACTGGCTGAAATCATCTGCCCCTTATTGCCATCAGATTGGTATTCATGGCCAACCCTTTTCACAACTGATGCTGAGCCTTGGGGAAACCACCTGGTTGTCTGTGCTCTAAGGGGAAAATCTCGCTTCTTGAACATCTTTTATGCCAAAAGCATCCAGGCTGGAGGTAACCCTGCCCAAAAAAATATAGGGGGAAAAACAAAAGGTTGTGGCTTTATTAATGGGCTCCCATCAGATGTGCTGTATCCTTTCATTTTCCATAATTGCTTTGGAGATTGAGCTTTGCTGAGTGTTCCCAGAGGCTGGTTTTCAACTGCAATGTGCAAGTGGCCAGGGTGCTTGGTTGGCCAGGATTAGCTTGTAGGTCCTCCACTCAAAGGGAGAAAGCAATACTGCAAGACGCTTGTGATCTGCTGTGGCTCTCCAAAGCACTCAGCACACACATGAAGGAAACCCTTCATGATCACTTGCCAGACACAGCTTGGACAATGTCTGCAAAGCTGTGGGATCCCCATGGATACCATGGGATATGGCCATGCCATATTCCATCTCAGTCTCTGAGATAGCAGCAACTGGAGCTGGCAGCAGATGCAGAATCAAGGCCAAGGGAGGGTAATGCTGAGCAGTGCTGAGGCTGCAGCAGTGTGCTCTTTGTAGCCCATAGCAGCAGTAACCTCAATATAGCCTCTGAAGCATTTTCATGCAGTGTCCCAGATACAGGAAATTTCACCAACAATGAATTGAGGTGCTCATTACATTCTTAGCCAAGGCCAGATTTTAGGTTGGGAAGAAGCCACTGATTCCTACCTATAGCAAGAAGACATAGAGGAGTGGGGTGTTTTGCCTTCCATTGAGTACATGGAACAAATGTGTAACAGGAACTCAGTCATTTAATGAACAGAGACATACTCTGGTTTGGCTCCTGATCTGAATCATCCATCCTTTTCAGCCACCATTATTCTACTCCTGCATGTCTGCTATTGGAACTACTGCACCTACAGCCAGTATTGTGTGGAGACTCACACTGTGAAAAACCAACATCCATGAAGGAGACAATGGAGTGCTTTATTTGAATAATGGGAGAGCGTCTAGTGGGGCATATCCCTATGAGGTTTCTCTCTTGAGGCTTCAGAGACACAGCCTCCTTCAATGTTGAACTCTGGGTCGCATGTTGCCCTCTTTCTTTCCCACTGGCTGAGGTTCTAGGAAGGCACAGCCTTCCTGAACTGCCACATATTCCCCCCTTGGCCATATCATTTTGTCCCAAGTCTCAGAAGTTCAGGCTGTCTGGGTTTTGTGGATCCACCAGAAGTTCTGATTGTCTGGGCTCTGCAAAAGGCTTTGCATGGACCCATTTGTCTATTACCTTGAAGTTCAAGCTGTAGCCACACTGATTTGAGTTCTGTAACAAACATGTGGGGTTTGAGGTGGGCAGAGCATTAAGACCCATTTCAAAGCCATTAACGCCCATTTCTTCTGAAGACCCTCACCCATCAGTTTTTTGTAAAGACATTCTGAAAATGTTGAGTTAGGACAATATCCAGGGAAAATGTTGTGTTAGGACAATATCCGTTTGGATGTGGATCACCACGCTTCCAAATACTGTTTTTATGGATTTCCAGTTTTACTCTACAAGCACCTGCTAACCCCATAAATTTAGCAGATGTGTAGAAACTACTATAAAGGAAATTATAAAATAAACTGACATGGGCATGTGGAGACCCCTTCCCGAGCAGAAATCCATTTTCTGTGGAATAGTAAAATAAAATCGTTTACCACAAATCTTCAAAGAATAGTTTAAGCTGGCTTTATCTGTGCTTGTGGCTGAGCAGAGGAAAGCAGACAAAAATTTGACCTGGTGGTTTTGTTTAGCTTATACTTCATATGCAGTTCACCATTTGCCTTCATTGCTCACATTATCAAATGAGTCTTTCACTCTCCAAGCATGACATGTATTCCTACTGTCCAAAGTTTGGTTAATATCCATACATAAATCCAAACATTTGTAGCAACTTTCAGGTCAATTTGGGGAGAAGTTCTTGAAAATCCATAAGTTGTTCTTATGGGTTTGCATTCTTTGTCTCTCTTTCTGTGTGTATTGTGATAGGGGGCAATGGAAGGAAATAATGTCTTCTTCATTAGAATTCAAAGACAAAGTTTCTTTGATGCTTTGCTCATTATTTTTATAAATAGCCATAAAATAGTGCATTCTTTATCCATAATTTAACAGATCTCTATGTTTACTTCCCTGTACTTTTTTTTTCCCCTGCAAACTGCAGATAAGGAGTCACTCATATGTGGCATAAAGCTCTTTCTTAAAAAAATTAGTCATGGTGACTAAAGTTGGTATCTTTCAAAATTGTGGCTATTCAGCCACTACATTATAGAGATGCAGAATCAAAATTCATAAGAAATATCAAAAGCCTTTTGTCAGACTCAGAAAACCAAAGGAGTATGAAGTTGTATTATCTCAGGGACAGTGAGATGAGAAACAGTGGCATACCCAAATGAGAAATTTAAAAGGTTTAGCCAACAGTACTCAATGAACATTGCTTCACTGAGGCAAAATTATCTGAAATATTTCAGAACATTTCCTAAGGTTACCTATCAGGGCAAAAACAGAAGAGGATATTATCTATTATTAGTGTTGGGCTTTTAAATACATTTGACCACAGGCCATTGAAGCGGAAGATAATGTGTTTTTTAGTATGAACATGTTTTCCATGCATAATAAGTAGTGATCAAAAATGCATAAAAAAGGAGTAGCCCAATGATAGGAGACTATTTGTGGGTTTTCTTACAGTAATGGGAAATGGACTTTGATTACTTCTCAGAATTTGTATCAAAGACTGTTTTTATCTACTTGGCTGTTGTAGTCTAAGTAACTTCTGTGTGGGAGGCTGTGCTAATGATCTGCACGTACATCTCAAAGCATTGCTCTTTGGAAGAACAAATCAAATTTGAAGATATCTGAGGCATTTTTAATTTCTTCTCTTTTGAGTGGACTTTCCAGCCACACATAGTTGTATGTAGTCCATGAAAACTCTTCCTCACTGGCAACTAAACAGGCTATCAGGCTAGACGCTCACTTATTTTTCTGACAAGACTGAAAGCATGCATTTTTTTCTAAGACAAAATATGTTCCCTGGAAAAATATTTGAACCACTAGCAGGACACCCAAAGACTTTCTACATTTTCTGAAAGCTTTACCTTTCAATCATTTGGATGCCTCTCATGGAAAGGTGTTGAAGTTCTCAGTTATGTCTCATGAAACTACTCTTGTGTCAGAGGAAATAACAAAATAAAACAAACAAACATACACAAACACACACACACACAAAAAAAAACACCAACAAAATTAAAAGAAACCACAGACTTGTATCTTCAGTGCCCCACTGGAAACCCTCTGAGACATGATCCTTAGTGATCCCTGGATTTCCCTGCCTGGAACCTATTTGTACTTCCCACAGCAGCTCTCTCTGCTCTGTGCACAGCCCTCTGGGTCCACCTCATTTTTAAATTTTGCTCACTTCTTCACCTATTGATCCCTCACTAACATCACTATTTCTAAATCTCCTTCCAGGACTTAATCTCTCAATCACATTTTCCCCATCATCCCTCCACCTTTCTTTTTTTCAGGGTACTTGTATGACTCCTATTTTCCAGTGTTCTCATTCTCCCCAACTGTTGCAAGGCCCTTCCTTCTTAGGCCTGTAGACATCTTTCAGCTCCTCATTTGGTTCGCTATTTTAAAAGCAAAAACCCTCTTCTCTCTGTATCATCATTTGTTTCTCGTGCTTGTCTCTCCCTCCGCATACTGCTCTGCATACATGGTCTGGGCAGCTGCAGAAAACATGAAATGGCCATTCACTTCCTTGCCCAGGGGCAGGATTTACTAGATGCTGAACCTCAGAAAGCTCAATTCTCTCAAGGTAGTTCAAGACATGGGGCAGATTCTCAAAAATGGGTTTTATGGGCCAGACAACAGGAGAGCAGTGTTCAGGCAGGCAGTATGGGAGGAATGCAGCAGCAGCATCTCCCCCCTCCTGCAGCTGGGTCCTGGCAGAGCCAAACAGGGATTGCACTCTCCTGATTCCCAACTCAGTGGCCCTCAGAGCAGAGGAGGTGCAGATTTCTCTGCCTTAGTCATTAGCAATGTTTATGAAGCTGTATTGTAGCCCTCCAGAAAGTGTAACACCAAGAGCCCTGGCTTTTTTTCCTAGGTCAGTAAAACTTCCTGCATTCCCCTGGCTGTCACTCCTGTAAATACCCCTGTCTGACCCAAAGCATGATACTTCTGTATGCAAACCAGTGTTTTAGAGTTCCTGTGGATGAAAGTCTCTCAGCTGAAGTCTATTTTCTGCATGGCCATGTCATCTGCTTGCAAGTATACCAGGCAGGACAGAGAAAAATATGACCCTAAACTAATGTTCAAATTTAGATTAATACTTCCCCCAGCTCTATTTCCATTAGTGCTAATACAGGAATGTATAGATCGTAAATTGTCCTTTCAGGCTCTGACAATTCTAAATTTAGTGCCAATGTTAATTAAGCAAGAGAAAATTAGGCAATGCAACAGATTTGGGGAGCAGGCAGTGGAAGGGGAGAGATAGGTCAGCAGTTTGACAGCTTCGGGAGGTAGTAATTTAGTGAACAAACAATCATGAAGATAAACCTGAATATTTCAGTGCTTTTAATAATTTGTAGCATTTAAGGACAGCAGATTATTTTTTAATTATCTGAATTCCACATAACAAGAGAATAATCTTGATTTACCCTTCTCCTGGCCTTTTCTGTGTTGACAGAAAAAGTTCATTTGTTACTCTGACATACATGCTAATTACTGGGTCCATATGTACACCCAGCACGTTTTACTGACTACTGTATGAGGGAGATTTTGAGGGGTTAATAAATGTCAAAAAATCCTAGGTAAACATCTTCTTCTCATTTCTTTCATACAATATAGGAGTCTGTTTAATAAACCCCAAATCAGTATAAGGTCACAATGTGTTTGGCTTTAAAAGTGAAGTTAGGGTAAGTAATTACAAAGGGTCCACTGTGTTCCTTATTTAGTTCCATATTACACAGAACTGAATGGGATGATTAATAATCATGTTCTACAGTGAAAGAATGTAATTTATAAAGGTTTACGTAAATACAGCATCAGAATTAGTTCTTCATTTACCATTGCCCTGTTAGCACGTATGAGAATTCTAGCATTTTTAGAAAGCAACAAAGCCAAGATCCTCACAGGAGTTCTGTGCTTAAATACCTTGGAGAATGTGGGCCCAAGGTACTAAAATAGCTTAGTATTATTGAATGTTTAGTTAAAATTAGACAGAATACTGGCATGTGTAGTAATGTTTGCTAAGAAGTCTGGGTTATACTGAGCTATGTTGGCAGTGGAAGAAGACTGGAGAGAATGAAAAGCTTTTACAAGATCATTGAACTAAAAAAGAGCAAAATAAATAAAATTAATCATCAGTACAGAGTAAATTGCATTTTTTAAATGAACATAACTCAGAATCCAGGACAGGATGTTCTTTTAATTAATTCATTGATGTCAAATTTTTGATTTAAATAGTGTTGACTTTTTTTTTAATCAGCATGATCTGTGAGAAACCTGGAAAATAATGACTTCTCTCCAGCATTGTCCATAGCCCCTGGTGCACTGCAATGACAGCAGTGAGGGGGTACTTACCTGCAGTAAGCACCAGCAGGCACAAACTGACCATCAACACAATCAGCAATAACTCTGCTTCATTATGTCACTAATGGCAATCTAGGTTATCAGTTCAGAGCACAACAAATACATCTCTCCCACCTTCTCAATGGGAGTTGTTATCACACACAGATTCACTAAGGCTAGAAAGATTTTGGTTCCTGAATACCTCAGAGGATCCAGCAGTTAGTAAGCAGTGTGATAAGGTAACTACCAGCTTTTGAGAGGGGAGTAAAACTCGCTTCACCCTTCCTCATGAAGACTGAGTACTAAGTAGACAGTATTCTGTAAGTTTCACTTTGGAATACAGCATGGTTAGTCTTTTATGAAGATGACCAGATTCTAGGTTGTATTACACTTTTAATTCATTATACTTTTTACTGCTATTCATAGGGATTAATGTTCAGAGCAAATACCAGGTTTGTATCAATGTATATTTCAGATCATATTAAACTCCCAAATGTGGTTCATAAATAGGGCAGTAAATGGAGTTGCTTTTTTGAATGAAAAGTCCTTGGTAACTTATTGACCAGGTAATAAAAGGAAAGTGCTTGCATTCTGTACTGAAAAGGCTGGATCATGCACTGCCACGGCCAGTGGGAGTTCTGCCACTGACTTCACTGGGAGTGCATAGCGAGGCTGTTTTGTTCCTCATTCAGTTTGGTTAACAAGATTTGTGCTCCAGTCCCTTTTCACCAAAATGCTCGCAGGCTTCTTACAACATTACTGGAAACGAGGCCCTATACAAATTGCTAAGGCCTTTTGTATTTTAATGTCTTTTTTGTAATGATATTCAGTCCTTTGGGTCAGCTGCCTAAGAGAGACATTTGTCAACTTCACTTTGTTTTTAGGACAGATGAGCCAGAGCCAAAACCATAGACCTGAATAACTTGAAAATCCAGAGGAGCTTGGATCCAGATTTGAGCCCCACAATTTGAGGCCCTTGCTGATTAGCAGCCAAAGTTTGAACCTCTGATGGTGTGCTGTCCTTTAACAAGCTGGACTCATGCTTAGAAAGGGGCTCAATATTTGCTGCCAGCATCTTCAGAATCAAATCACAGGGCTCCCTAGCACTGTCCTGGCTCTGACACTGTCCTACAGCCATTGCCTACAAAAGAGTACAGAAACAGGGCAAAAACAGCTATATTCCCCAGCACAACTCCCCATCTTCAGCAGCACACTGGGGTGGAGGCCTTGCATTGCCAGAGAATTTTCGTTGTTAGCATCAGGCATTCCCTTCTGGATTACCTCTTGCTGTTCCTGGTCCTCCTGCTCCCGAGGCAAACATTTGGAAGGGAGAGCTTGTAAAATCCCAGTGCTGCTATGTGCACATGAGAGAGCTGAGATGGGCAGGTCTGAAACAAGGGAAGAACAAAGAGAGCAAGAGGAATGGCTGCAGAAAGTCTGTGCTTGGAAAGATTAAAATCCCAGGCTCTAGGATACCCATGATAGCTTTATACAGAGGTGTAACAATGGCCAGTTAGAAAAATGGACTTAAATTAGTACAACATTCTTGCTTAGATAAAGTTGTCACTTGTAACTGCAGTTCTGCCTTTTTAGGATAAATTACATGCACACAGACCAAAACGTAGTGAAACTCAGGGCAAAGTATTTGAAATTATGTCTGTGAAATGCATATGCAAAACTAATTAATTTATAGATGGCATTTGTCCATATCCCCCCCATGTGATGCACTGAGAATCTCTCTGGTATTGTAGAATTCAAACACTTTGAAAAGAAATTGCCCGAGGGATTGAATGTCTTTCCTTTACATTGTTTTTAAAAGGAAGAATTTCTCACACTGTGTTTATTTGCTGCTAAGATACTGTTACACCAGCACCATCTCAGCCTGTTTCTCACTGCAGTATCCCATAAATTAGGTTGTTGCAGGGAGTATCAAGAATGTGCACACACTGCCTGACTAGAGCAATTTTATCTGAATAATGTTTTGTGACCTTTCTTGCAAAAAGGTCCTGACTAAAAAAGCATAGATTTACCAGGCATCCTGGCTGTACTGAAAGATTGCAATTACCATTCTATTTTATCAGTATTAGTAGAGAGTGTTCCTGCCCTGACATCTCCTCTCCAAACACAAATGAAAAGTTGGGAAGCTGTATGACTCAAGTAATGAAATACATTAAGTCCAGGTACCTGTTTCAAATTCAACAATTGTGGAAATGATGGAAGAGCCATCACCATCAAGATGACTTTCCAACAGGCTCAATGAGATGGTTTTGTGGACTCAGTCCAATTCTTAATGGACATAAGTCCACATTACAAAAAGCAACACACAACTGGCAGTAATTGATACTCTTTTGGCACTCAACAGAGAAGTGAAGTATTGAATGAGCATGAAGAATGGACTAACCTTTCACCTACCCCCCTGCATTCCAGGTCAGGGATGAGACATCTGATAGAGCTACATAGGAAGCTTGGGCTGCTGCTCTCTGTGCCGCCCTGTGCTGTACCCAAACAAAGAACTTCCTTCTTAACAAGCATTGGGCTGACACTTTTCATGAACTTTAAACTTACGTTAAAAATTTGGAGGCTTTGGAGGTTACACACTAACCTCAGGATTCTGCCTAAAGAATACAAGCCACTGCTCCACATAAAGCTGCCTCTCCCTGACTGCCAGCTGCATTAAAATCTATTACATTAATTCCCTGTTATACTATGCATATATAATGTATACGTTCATGCATAGCAGGAGTAAATGCATTAGTTATTCCTGTATGTTTATACATAATAGGAAAAGTAATGCCTTTAGCTAAGATTGCCTAATGCTCATTTTTAAGAACTTACTTTCAATTACTTATACAGTTTGCCAAAATTTAACTGTTACAGCTTAAATTTTCCATGGTGGGTATCTGTCTCTAACTGAATTGGCTTTGGAAAGTCTTGACTAAAATGGCTCAAGAAAATTCCAAGAACACAGATAGTAAAAATACATCCTTTTAGTCATGTTAAGAACTCTTGCAACCATCATATTGAGAGACTCTAGCATGTCTAAGTTTTGGAGCTGAAGTTTGAAATTCCATGAGGAAATTACTTTGATGTCAAGATTTATCTTCTGTCACTCCTGTGGAAATCTGATCCAGCAGTAATCTCCTAAAAAACTAAATTCTCACACACTCATATTCTGTTAAAATGTAAATTCTCCAAATACTCTATTTGCAGTAAGCATGCTGTCTTTTCATACAGCTGTGACATCTGAGACACAGCACAGTATATTTGCTTTCTCTGTAGAGAATATCCACACATTTATGTATATAAAAATATGTCCAAGGATTCTCTCTGTCATTTGTACACATTGTGTATGCCAGGAATGATTGCCCTATAGACCCATCTATGCACTGCATGAGGGTTCAGCCCTTCTCAGGGGCTGTGCAGATGGTTTTAGTTACAGCCATGAGGACAGCAGCACCTGCAACAAGAACCAGCAATCACCTGCATCATGAATCAGAATGCTTTAGCCCGCTCTCAAGGCTTCATCTCACAGTGAGCCCAGTAGGTATCTAATGCCTCTGTCTCAAAGGGGCCATGCCCAAAACCACTGAGGGCTGCCCTGAGCAGTCTCTGTGACCACAGCAGCCAACTGCTTTGACCTGAGCTTTGCTGAACCCTCTGCAGGGATTGGATATTGCTCACAGGGTGCTTTACAAACAAGCTTAAGGAAGCCATGGGAAAAAGAGTGAGCAGTGAACATATAGAAGGGTCATTAACTTCTGAAGGATTCAGAAGTGACAAAGTGCTTGAATTGTCATTTTAAGAGCTCCAGATCGTGCAAGTGAGGTAGAAATCTACACTTCTGTAAGCACTGAAAATGAGGACTAGAGGGCAAAATATCCCAATGAGCTCCCGTCCTCTGATCATGATATAAACACACAAGAGGAAGTGTAATGATTTTTGTTAGTGGTAAAGGTTTGAGTAGTGTGTATAAAAAGCAAAGGCTTAGACACATCACAAAGTGAATAGAGTCAGCTTAAAAAAACATCAACATCTAATTCCTCTTTTAGGAGCTCTCAGAATCCAGTGCATTAAATAATATGATGGCAAAATGGAAAAAATAAGTTTAACATATATAATCAAAGTTCTATTTAAATGCATGCTGAGGGGAAAGATAAGGTTATACAGACCACTTAAAAACTAGCATTTCCTCACTTTTCAATCCTTGTCTCTGTTAAAAGGATTGGATAAGATGACCTAAAGAGGTCCCTTGCAACCTCAACCATTCTAACAATCTCTTAATATAATATTTGGTATGATAGACATTCATCATGCTTAGTTTCTAGATTCCTCCTCTCCCCCCAAAAAGAAACTATATACCAAACCTAATGTTTTCTTCCCTTTCTGTAACATATTTTGAATTGTGTTTGTTTTGCAAGGTAACCCTCAGGCTGCAAGCACTTTTCCACTTTGCCAGCCAAATGAATATGATGAAAGGACACCTGTAGGCATACACAGAAGCCAAGAACATTCTGTACATCCATTATTTATTTCGTTTCCTTCTTTAGGTCTTTTATATAAAGAAAAAAACACAGGTAGAAAGAGAAGAAAAGTTAATCTGCTATATAGTTGCAGTAAAAAAAAGCATAGAAAACACTACTTTTGTTACCTTGGCAAATAAAATAAAAATGTTCTCCCATGTGCAGTCTGTGCAAAATGAGTCCCACAGGAATTATTCTCATTATGGTAGTTATGATTGAGATTGCATTGCAAAAGTAAAAACAGTCATTGAAAGAGGCTTGGGTGCAGTGATTTGGAGTGAAGCTGCCACTCTGCCAAAAAGAGAGAGAGAGGAAAGGGGTGGGGGCAATGAAAAAAATAAATCCTGCCAAAATGAACTCATGCAAAGGTGAAGCCAAAATGCCAAGAGGTACAGATTAAATGCTCTTACAAATGTCCCAAATGTGTGTGTCAGCAAACTGCCCAAACAAGGCTTTGAACTGAAAGCTCAGGCTTCTGCTGGAAACTCCCAGAAACACAGAGATTAGATATAGTTTGGAAAAAGGGAATCTGTCTTGGTTGTCTAGAATGAACATTGAAAATCACACATCTCACCAGAGCACATGTTAATGGAATAGAAATGGTTTTTTTTAAACTGAAAAACTGCCCTTTAGTAATTTCACAACACAAGAAGTAAAGGAGCACAGAAATTGCTTCCTTTTAGTTCCAGTTGTTCTATGTTTGTTAGGGTTTTTTTTTTAGTTTAAGGTCTGTAATGGCCATTTAAAAAAAATTGAATCATTCAGATAATTTTTTATTTGCCCCTGACTTTAATGAAAAATTCACAGGCAAAAAACTTCTTATCTTAAACATAGCTACCGACTTCCAATATCTCATTTTTCTCACACAATAATCCCAGTGTTCAAAGTAGGTATTGTATTTATCATCTTTGTATGGAGCAGAATTTCACTTCACTTTTCTTTATGGTCTTATCACATCGTTTACAAACACTTTATCTCTGTTACTGAAAATAAATGAAATCCTGGGCTTTCGATGAAATGCCATGATGAAATGAATGGTCCAAAAATCTATATTGAGATGACTGACACCTGTTTGTAGAAGACATGATAAATGTTTCATGCATATAAACTGAAGGATGATGGATTTAATGTTCATAGTTTAACAGGGAAATGTTATTTTTGGAATAATTAAGTTGTGTCATTTGCAAGTCTAAATAGCCCATTGTTAGATGGTGCTTTTGTCTGTCAACAAGTCATTCCACTTTGTGAGGGTTATTTATCACTAAAACAATTGATGCAATGGAAATACACTACCAGTATGTGTTAACAACACATTTTGTGAGACCTTGATTTGGATCCATATTTCAGGTGTTGTTAATTGATGTATGTTTCTGTCTTACAGTAGAAATATATGGTAAAGTCTTTGAAGGATTGGAGGTGTCTTTCTCATGTGAAGTGTTACATGTGAACTGTATTTATTATCCTTCCTATAAAGATTTTCAGAGTAAAAATACCTCAGTTTTAAAGCACACATGTGAAAGGAGTTTACTCTGGGGTGTACTGCCCAGTTTCTAGTTGTCACTCCAAGAGGGTGTAAGTACCTGCAGATTTTGGTTTGTGGCTGGCTGTTACACCTGTCCTGGACACTCAGATGGTGTCTCAAATGGATGCCTTTGTTTAGACAGGTTAAACTCTCCATGAGGAATATCTCAATGGGAAGTACAGCGTGCCTATGCTATTTTTTATTTTTAATATCTGCATCAAAACAACTGCAGTGAAGACAGTTACAACATTCTGATTTCCCTTGTTGTGCATACACAATTTTTTATTGACTTTGTATAGAGAACTGAATGTGAGCGCCATTTTTTCTTGACATTCAATAGCAAAGAAAATAATAAGAAACATAAGTACTGGAAAGTAATATGAAAAAGGTAATTATTTTGACCAAAAAAAAAAAAAAGTGGTTATACATTTGGTTGTGTGAGAATAGTGTATGATATTTAATATCTGAATGATCATCAAAGCATGGGAAGATATAAAAAATATTAATTTGTATTTCTATCACAAACACTATTTTCTGGGTAGCATATTTATAAATATTAGAACACTTCATATATCTTCTTGCCTCCTGATACATATATTTTTTTACCACTCAATCCCAATCCAGGTTTAAAAGTACTTTGTGTCTTTTCACTTCATAGTTTAAGGAGTAGAAAATATAAAGGTGAGGATCAGTGATAAAATTTAACCAAAGGCCTCAATCTCCTGATTTCCCACTCTGCTCTGGTGAGCAGCAACTCTGTGTAATGTATTATCACACCAGTTTCTACACTTTGCCAGATACAGAAGCCTTTTAGCACAGCTCTGAGAAACAACAGTCTTCTTTTCACTGTCCAGTTCATTGCATTACCACAAGTCTCTGCTCTGAACTCGTAAAGGCACACACAGGGCTTAGCAAGACCTACCAATCAAGCAGAAATCCAAGCACACACAGGTTAATTTCACAGCTGTGAAATGGATATATCTGATCATCAGTGATTTTGCCCTGGGCTGTGGGCAGAAGTACTAAAAGCATTCCCAGATGCCCTAAGCTGGCATCCACAGTTCAGATCTTGACAAAACTGACCCATATATTGTGGCATATATATATTTAAGTCTCACAGCTCTTTAGAGATTCCTTTTGCACATTTTCCCATGAAAGAGTCTTCTCTGTCTCTACTTGCAGGTCATTTTCCTTATCCTGAGTGTAGACAGGAAGGAATGTCTTCAGCAGAGAAGAGGAAAAGTGGCAGCAAGGGCATAGAATGTCTGTTCCAAGAGAACTCTGAATAGGAGAGTATCAAAAGGGTTGGGGGATTTTTTTTCCTCTTTTAAGAGAAAATATGTTTGGAGCTTTTGTACTGAAGGGCTTTTTCCTAGTTCAAAGTATATTAAGCTCTGATATTAATCCTACGTCTTGATTTAATGAATGGATGGAATTATCAGGTGTAGAGTACATTTTTTTTATTGAAAACGTTTTGTCCCTTTTTTTTTCAATAGTTCCACAAATGTGTGTAAGGTTAGCAACTATTTAGATGCATTGTACTAATGAGACAAATATCCTGGAGCTTCAACACAGCTTTCAGCATACAATTTTGCTACAATATAATTCTCCATTTATCTTTTTTGCCATAATATCAATTTCTTGTTAAAATCAATTCTTTATTTATGGGAATAATCTATTCAGTTTTATGCTCCATAGTCTAATTACCTAACAAAGATGAACTTTGTTCTTTTTGGAGCGGGCTTCCCTGAGGGCCTGGATTTCAAGTCCATAAAGTCAGGACAGTTCTACAGAAATCGGACATGCTTTGGGGGGACAGTACCCTGAACCTGGAGTCACTGTCTTGAAACTGAAGCCAGTGAGGGAAACTATTTCAGCTGGCCCCAAACACAGTTCCTTAATGTCTGTAGGGTAGGACAAAGGGCCAATGGGGCCACGTCTCACCCTGTTTGTGCTGAGGATGCACAGAGGCCTGAGCCGAAGCTGATTGCTGCCAGGGCATTGCTCCATTCCTCAGTTGTCTCAGAAGAGGGGCCTTTGTGCACATCTTCCAGTTAATGGCAAATATTGCCACTTGCAAGGGAAAAATAATTTGTAGTCTCTCAAGCAAAAAGTAGTGAAGTATCATTATTTCACTGATCGCTTACATTCAGATTCAATTGCAACTTAGTTAAAGCAGAAAAGGCCCAGAATAGTCCTGATGACCTCGGTCTGAACAGACATAAGACCATAAACATCCAGGCAAACAAATAACCTTTGAGTTCCATTAGTCACAGAAATTAGGATGCTGAAATGCTCAAGCACTTGCAAAATCAGACATTTTGCTTGTAGTCATCTCTGAATATGGCATAAAGAGTGGGTCTGAAGGAGTGATTTCAATATTAAGTCCATTTTTCATTCCTAAAAGAGTGGAAGTCTTAATGGCAAACCCATTAAAATTATTTTCATTTACACAGTGAATATTTTGAATATACCAAGTCAAGGTTTCAGTTAAGTATGTTCATAGACTGTCAAGGTTAGCAATTTATTGGAAAGTCTTTACCTAATTTGATATAATTGATGTTAAAGCCTTTTTTCCTAATACACTGTTTGTGCATTCCTTTTAAATATGGATAAGAAGAAATGGATTTGTAGAAGATATTTTTAATTGATTCCAAAGGGAATAGCTACCGTAGAATCTGCTGATGAGTTCTGTGGGGGTCTAGGCTCCAATCATTCAGCATCTATATTTTTAATGACAAGATGCTGCAGTGTTTAAAGAATGAATTTGAATTATGAACACAGATAATTAATGTCTGTTCTCTCCTAACATTTTATCAATAACCACCAAGCCTCTAGTTAAGGCGAGGACCTCTGTGTTGGCTTAGAGACTCAAATTGCATAAAAACCCAATGGTAGTAGAGTTCAAGGTCTTTGAAAGCTTCAGTCAGACACTGCACATTAAATTCTCAATTTTCAGTTACAGAGGAGAGATATCAGCACATCATAAAGAAAATACTGCATATTTTGCCACCGCTGCTTGATTTTGGCATTTTTTCTTCCTCAGTTTTCACATAGGTTGATATACATTCAAACCTAAATAGTGTTAATTCTTTAGCTACCTCCTTTAGTCATCCTCTGTGTGAAGAACCTCACTGACTGCAGGAGAACAAGTTGTACAACTGAAGGGTGCTCAGAATTAATAATGACCAAGCTTGTCATGTGTAGTGTGATGTAAATCTACCCTTAGGTAATAAGAAGCAAAACTCTTGGGATGCTGTTGGTATTGATTCACTGTGTAACAACTGGACAAGATATTTAACAACATAACTTTAAAACCAAAACCACAATGTTGTTATGCATCACATAGCTGCAGCTGGTTTTAGTGAATCCTCCATATTACTACATTTAGAGTCATCTCTCCAAACTGTAGGCATTTTGCTAGGATGGGAATTTGTAAGCAGGAATGTGGCCTATAGGATATACTAAGTAAGCTGTCACTTCTCTTCAACACTGACAGGGATTTAGAATAAATATTTCTACTAGTTTTGGCTACTAAACTCCAAAAAACACCTGTGGACTTTGTGTGGAAGCCCTCAGGAGAGGAACAAAAACAATCAGAGGAACAAAAAATATGAGCTATCAGGAAAGATTGACAGAACAGGGAATGTACAGCCTAAAGCAGAGAAATTTGTGGTGCCACACAATAACAGCCTCCAGGTGAAAGAGAAAAGGAGACTGAACACGTGCATAAACAGTGTTCTAGTGATACACAAACAGGGAAGTGCAACAGATTTCTTGAGGATAATGTTTTTCACTGGAATGTTTAAAGGATAAGACACCTGCCAAGAATGATAAATATAATCAATGTGGTCTTTGGGCTGGGACAGACTAAATGAAAACTTCACACTGCTTTGTAATGCTACAATTCTACAGCTCTGCGATTGAAAGATGTTATATAAATGTAAGTGGCTTTTGCATTACTACAGTTTCACTGCCACTTACCAGTTAGATAAAATTACTGGAGATACAGGCATCACCTGTAAATGGAATTTGTAAAAAAGTCCTATTCACCAGGATCCTGCCTATCACTACAAAGATTTACTGTGGCTAAAGAGTATCCAAAAAGTTGTTGCTTAGAAAGTAGGGCAAAATAGTGTGCTACTTCCAGCTTGGCAAGGACAGATGGAGATGCACTCTATCCATGCAGGCATGAGCAGAATAGAAGTGACCTGAAGCAGAAGGCCTGTTCAGACTGTGAGGTCCTGGTGAAAAGACAGTCCACTTCTTATTTAACTCCTTATCTCCAAAATGTTTCCAAGGCCTCAAGTATTAGTCAGGTAAAGACCAGACAGAGTATGCCTTTAAAGGTTGAACAGATGGACACATCTCTTTGTTTGACAGGAAAATATATGTGTTGCTTGACCTGGCAAACCCTTCGTGGTGCAGTGGAAGCATTGCATAAAATATCTCAGACAGTATCTGAAAAGAATCCCCCAGAAATAAATTAATAATTGGAATATTATGGTACAAAGCCAACAACAAAATTAGTTTGATAGTTCAAGCTTAGTAAAGAGGCTTTGTTCAGTTTGATGACTGAAATTAGCTGTGTTAACCTGTGCTACATGACTCTGTCTTGCTGTGTTACTCATGAGAGATGTTCCTTTAATTTTTTCTTTTCAGTGGATCAAGTTGTATGAGGATACACTCATGACAAAAAAAAAAACAACAGAACTAATATTTTCAGAAAGGTATTCTACCCGTCAGGGATTTGTTCCTTCCCTCTGTCTCTGATGATGATTTTAACAGGGAAATAGGTACCCTTCTTGCACAGGTAATCCTGCAAAGTTAGTTCTTACTGACTCAGGCCTAGCAATATGCCTCCGGTCTTACCTTTCAGAATCATATAATGGAGTTAATTTCAATCTAATCCTCTTTTTTATTTAAAAAGAGACATTTCTGTCCTACATTTAACACTTGCAGTGATATCTGCTGATAGCATCATTGTCAGTAACATAATTGCTTAGCATCAGGTTTTGGCACAAACAAGATATCGCTGTATCCATCAAAAAAGACTTTGTCCTCTCTCACAAAGAGATCCTTGGGTTAGCCCTGGCCAATCTGGTATAACACAGCTCTGATTTCTGCTGGAAATATTAGCTCAAGTCCTAAAAGCTGCATAATTACATTAGTGTTGTTCCATGCCTGAGGGAAGCAGCTCTGCTTCTCTGCTGTGCGACCAGCCAGGGCTCAGCGCCGCTCCAAATGCTGCACCCAACGTGTCCAGCAATAACAGCCTCACCCAGAGGAGCTTTTCTTCTGGTAAAAATGGTGCCACATTTTGATCCACAAATGAAGCAGACTGAGTGTCTGAAAGTCCAGATTCTCTAGGTTTCCAAAGCTCCCTGTAAATTCAGTAGAAACTTGAACATTGTTGAAAATCAGATGCAGTGCCCGTATCATGAGGGCATCTGGAATGCAAGTCACACAAGCCTTGCTTACTCACAGCACTGTCTCCGGATATTTTTATAAAATCTACATTCTCAGCAATAAAATATGTGTTGCTATGGGGCATCTGTTTATGTTTTTATGTGAACTGATAATTACCCTGGAGTTCCTTCTGTCTACAAAAATGGTAGAGTTTTACAGTGAGTCTATAAACAATTATCAGTTAAATGTAAGCATAGTCCTGAATTTATACAAGAAAAAACAAATCCATGGGATAAATCAGTGCAAGCATCTATCCAGGTAATTGCAGGTATGAATCATATGTTTTACAAATGTGACAAAATGCAGTTTTATCCCTTTATAACCTGCTAAGTTCAGCTCTCCTCTGAGCTCAGGACCCAATGCATTCACCTGCCAACCCCAGAACTCACAGCAAAGTATCCTAGGCTGGGTAGATCTCACTCTGTGTTTCTCTGAGCAACAAGTGCTAGGCAAGTGATAGAAACACAACATCATTCAAAACACTTAGGAAGATTTTATGTTTTTATATGTTTTATACGTCTATATGTACAGACAATTCTATTATGACATTCACAAGCCTTAAACACTACCGAAATAGAATATTTACTATGAATAAGACAGGAAAAGGAAAGTAAAATAAAGTAAACTGTGGTTGCACCCAACTCACACAGTGCAAACATTAAACCTGTGAGAGAAAATCTGCAAGAACAGAGAGTGCCTTACAGTCCAGCTTCTTAATTTATGTTTGGTGTATTGGCCACAAAGACACCCCAGCACTACCATAACCACTGGTACAGATGCTACTGGTTAACTGCCCCCTCACGTTCTTTTGTAAGTTCAGTCATGTTCTTTAGTATGAATTTTTTCTGCCTCCATTATCTCACCCCTAAAATGCAGTTACAGAAAAGGTCTCTGAAAATGTTAGCAACACTCTCACAGTTGCATGGGGAATTTTTGATCCTGGATTTTTTTCTTCTGTGTCACAGGACTCTGAGCAAGGATAAAGCCTTTTCTTTAGAGCTGGCTTCCACATCTGCATCAGGATCCTGCCTTTAAAAAAATCAGGATTTACAGCCTACTTATTCTGATTAGAGGTTTCAGTCTGTGTCCAGTTCATTTTACTTTAAAAAAGAAAGGGTTCATATTTTCTTACAGCTTCCCAACTTTGTTCTGTTCTGTGTCCGATGTAATTGATGACAGATTAATGCCCATCTGTCACAGTTCCACACTGTTCATTTTTAGTGTAAATATTCTGTGCTTACTCTTCTGGGTGTTACAACCTGAAAAGAACCAAATCCAAATCTGTAATAATAACATTACCAGAATTAGATATCAATGACAAGTCAAGGAAGCATTGCATATGCACATACATATGTGCTTTGTAACACCATGGTCAGACAGCGAAAACTACCAGTGGCTCTAGGATAAGGGTTTATGCAACAGAAAGAACCACAAAACTGAGGAGGAAGGACCCTGGAACTACAGGAAGGGGGCCAAAGACCCAGCAGACAGACACAGGGATTGTGATTAAAACAGATGTGTGGATGCCCTTAAGGATAGCACAGGTAGAGTATCCTTAAGATTTATCAATACAACAACAACAAAACCAATTTTTTGTGTTTATGCTATACTTCAGAATCAGGTGTGTGGAATCAGGTGTGTGATTATGGCTCAGACCCTCTCCTCAACTCCTGTCATAATGCTGTGGTAGTGGCTTGGTAGTGTTTAGTACTAGGGCATTACTGCCTTATTACCATAAACATAACTGGGCTTATGCCTGAATATGTATGACTGATCTGATCAACTGCTCTTGGGGCCTGGCTTAACCCTGCTTGCAGCAATTGATGGAGGATGCAGACAATCTAGGAAACCAAGAAATACTGAAAATATGACATGAGGATGGAAACATCCTCTGTCTTGCTTGTGTTATCTAGCTGAGATTGAGTCCCACAGCCCAAGAACCCTACTGAAACATTTGTATTTTCACCTTCACCATTAGCTACTAACAGTTTTAGGTATCCAAACATCCTGTGAAATCAGGAATCAGTACCAGATTCTGTAACAGACCCATAACAGCAAAAATAGAGCCATGGATTGAAATGATTACAAGATTTGTCTTATCATCTGTAGGAATCAGGAAAATGAATTCTCAGCTAGAAACATGGATCTCACAATGGGGTCCCCACACACAAACATAGGATGCTTTCCATGGGTCATTAGAAAATTCACCATGAGTTCTTGATGTCTAAGTGTTGATATGAAATGAAAATTTCAGTTACAATGTGTTCAAAAGATGAAACATTTGGACATCACAGTGTACAGGAGAAGGAACCAGAGGTAGAAGACACTGAAAATAAAACCACAGACAAGTTGGCAAAAAAAAGAAGGATAAAAGATCCCCAACAATGTAGAACAAAGATGAATATTAAACAAAAGAAGAATAAAAAATAATTAGAATCAAAGACCAGAAGGTGAACTATGGGAATTGAAACAGGAGGTAGAAAAAAAATGAATGCAGACAATGTAGCAGAAAAGGACTCTGAGCAGCAGTAATACTGAGGTTTCTAGAAAAAGGAACATGCCATAATAATGAATAACCAATCCTTGTAAGAGGAAGCAAAAGCTAAACCAAAATTAAGTGATGCCAAGGCCACTTTCAAGTTGTGCTGGAAGATAAAAAGCAGAATCAGAGGAGAAATGTGATCACATGCTGTGTTACCAGGAAATATGAAAGCCTGAAAACATTTTTTTAAATACCAACTTAAAAGCATAAGCATAAAAAATAGATGTTGCAACAGCTGTACAAGTGAGGAATAACACCTTGAATAGAGATATCTAGTATGACCCAAATTTCATAGAACTTGTTGTGAATCCACAAGAATATCACACACTTTCTTCATTAACAAGAGTATGCAAATTAGTAACATTAAAACATTGAAAAAAAAAAAGAAATAGCAAAACTAGCGATCACCGAATTAATTTTCAAATCAAGGACAAATTAACAAGTCACTATTGCAGCAGAATTGGACAGTGATCATGTTAGAACAACCAAAAAAGGACATAGGATTCTTAAACAGGAAAACTGTACAAGTTGAGTAGTAGCACTGGAGAAATATCCAGAGCTAAACAGTGAAGATCAATCTTTAATTGATCAACCAGCCCCAAAAGATTTTTGCTGGGCTTTACTTACTCAAAATTGCAAAGTAACCCAAAAGATAAAAGCGTATTAAGGAAGGGAACTTGACAGGTTTGACAGTTCATTTAAGGCGCTGGTAAATTGTTGGTACATTTTTTTCATCCTGCATAATAAAGATCAAATTAAAATTACCAATGGATACACACACACACAAAAAAAATATTGGGTACCAGAGCCAGGGTTTAGTTACTGAGAATATTGGTGAATATTTATAAAGAGGGTTTCACACTCGCCATACAAGAAGCACTGAAGCAGGCTGAAGAGACAACTAAGCTCAGTAAATCCAGTAACCATGAAATTGAAGAATTTTGTAGATATTATGTGAAGAGCTGAAGAAATTTTATAAGAACAATGTGAGAGTTAAAATCCTAACAAGTTAATAAGTGTGGGGGAGGGGTGCAAAATTATTTAAGTGGTAGCCTTCTCTAATCAATGTCTAAAGGAGGTCTAAGAGATTTCACAGGTGAGTAGAATCATGGATAAGACTGTAATGGATGCAGCTGTGTATCCAGCAAACAGGGTGAAAGTATTAGCCTGGTCCTAAAAGATACTGCAGACAAAAGCATGCGATGGCAAAAAGAAACAAGAAAGGAATAAAGAGAAGAATTAAGTGGTTTATTGTTATTCTCAGAAATATGTGAAATCCATGGAGAATAGCCTACATATTTGAAGCCACCATGAAAAACTGAAAGGTTTTTCAAATTTAAATACTTGCATTTTGCACAAATCAACTTAAATATTCCTTTGAACACAATTTTTTTGAGTTATCAGCTGGAACATATTTTGGGTTAAATCCATGCAGACAATTGATTAAAAAATAGATGAGTGTGATGGAAAGACAGATACCTAAGTACTTTATTGAGAATTGTGTGGGTAGTGACTGTGGCATAAATAGTATAGATTTCACAAGCTTACCTAATGTATTTTCATTCATCTTTGATGGGCATGGCCATTATGAAAGCACCTATATGAGAAAATGGAAGTTTACACATTCTAGGACATTACAAAGTGGGCCCATGCTCTTTCCAATATCTACTTTTCATTAGTTTCAACTGTTATATACATTGCATAAGAATTTATCTGGATTGTTACCTGGCCTGTGTGATGAACTGGTATGCAAACCTTGTTACAAAAGAAAATTTACCGAAATTTAAGAAGAGTAAAAATGAAAAAAAGTTGTCTTCAGTGTGCTCTATTTCAGAAGGCTGCACACTATTACAAGAAGCTTTACAACATTACATTTGTGACCAAAGACAGTTTCTGTAGTGTTATATTGGGAATATTTTAAAATAAATACGTGTAAGTTAAAGGCCTTTGTCTTAAGAAACACTAAGCAATGGTAGAGGCCATCAATTCTTTAAATGTGGAGATATACTGATAATGAAAATACTAGAAATCTGTACGTGCAAGCATGTACTAATTTAGTAGAAAGATTCTTTCATTTTCAAGGAACTAATCAAGTAGCTTTGGAAATGTCCAACAATTGTTCTCTTGCTTCAGGAGAATAACAGCAAATATCCATCACCATGAAGAATCACTCCATGCAAAAGTTATCTTTTTCAGTCTGGAAAAAACACTCACTTTATGTACTTTGTCATGTGGTATCTTGGCAGTTAGATCACACTTGTAATTGAAAACCAAACTTTATCCAAAGATGTTTGGTGCTCTGTGCTCTCAGTCAGATGGCTTCAAGTGCATAATAAAACTTTCACACTTGCCATTGTTGTAATTGAAAATACCACACTGGCTTTAAGCTCATTTAAAACTGCTCCAACTGAGCCAATGGATGGAAAAATTATGAAAAAAAAACTTATACCTACATCTATAATGAACTATTCAGTAACAGAATCCCAGCAGAATTAAGGGAAACTTCAATAAATCCAGGAAAATGTTAAAACATGGGCATTAAGATTTGAAACAATAGCAATGTTTTTATAGGATTATATATTTTGCAGTTCCACAGTATCTAAACTACTGAATGTCTTATTTCATCCACTTACTGCATTTTTAGCAATATAGGTTGGGAATCTTCTAGGTACCATTATTATATTAAAACATTTATCGAAAACTTTTGCATATTACAGCAATGTTATTTGCAAATCATTATCAAAAGGTCAGTATCTGGTGAGGCAAGACCAAAGCATTCACAATGCTGTCCCAGCAGCAGGCACACAGCAATAACCAGACAATGCAGCTTTGAGAGTGCATGGTTCAGGCAGCTGAATCAAAAGACCACAGTTACCTGAATATATCTCTGTGATGAAAGGTGTTTGAAACGTGAACAGGACCAATGTAGGAGAAAGCAATCCTGACAGTGCAGCAGGGACCCCCAGAAAGGCAGGTACCAGAGACCCTTGAATGCAGGAAGAGGAGGGAACCAGAGACCAGACAGAAATTGCCGCTACCCACTGGTACAGATGTGTAACAGTGGAATCAAGCTGTACCTAAAACAGGAACCACACATGGGCTGGTTTGAGGGTGTGTTTATTACAAAACTGCCATGACAGCAACTGGTTACCCTACCCTGTATTTCAGAGCCACATTTGCCCACTATGTGGTAAATATTGTCTGAATCAAAACTTGAAGGCGACCTGTGGGTGTTTGGGTTAACATTTTGTTAATTGGATTGGGCTGGTTTGGTTGGATGCTTTTAAAGAGTAACTTAAATTTAGATGCATGGGAGATGACTGGCTGGAAAAATAGATTAAAACTCTGGTTTTTTGTCCTTCTTCTTTGAAGTCTGCAGTTTTTGTGTCTGTGTAGGTCAAGAATTTCAGTCCTAAGTAAGAATGTTAACCTCAGAAGACTGGTTGCCCCAAGACAAGGACAGATTTGATGGGTTCAGAGGGCGATACCAATGAAAACACAGTGATGGTGAGGCCGTCAGCCTTGGTGCTATTAATTTAAGAGTCATTTGTCATCAGTGTTAGCAACTCTGTGTTGATGCTTGAGCATTTAATGTGATTGCAGAGATGTTTGAAAATAACTTCCAATACAAAATGAAGTTGAAGCTTGTGGAGCTCTTCAGCAGAGAAAAATCCCTACTGAGCAGTATAGAAGTATGTTATAAATGAAAATAGAGTGTCTGAGCTGGGACCAAATGTCCATTGCTAGCCAACTTTATTTTGTGGCTGAATTGATCTTCCTTCTTTCAAAGCTCAGCATTCATAAATTGTTCTGGGGAACCTCAAAGTTATTTGAAAAGGTCTATAGCAATATAAATTTCTCTATGCAAAATGGCTGTTTAACAAGATTGTCTCCTTGAACTTTTCACATGATTGTGACAGCCACTTTCATTAACTAATGGAAGTTTTATAGCGGATTTTCCCCACTACTCCCACATCACTGTTTACTATTATTTTATGGAGAATACTTTACCAATTGGGTCTTTGAAACAAAGGAAAAGGCATTTGGTGACATTCCCAGGCTGCTATGTGGCTTGTTAGCAGGGCTGCCCAGGAGACAGCTTGCAGGAGAGCCCCAGCCCACATGGGCTGCAAAGTTGTGCTGCAACCAGTTGGCCCATGGGGGTTAATTCAGCAGTCATTATGGTCACTGCTGAAAAACCCCTTTTGTGTAAACCCTGCTTAGATTAAAATTAGGAAGAACAGAAGCTTCATGAGGAATTGTTCCTCATTAGTCATGGTGCAGACAGCAGAAGGATGGTGTAGGTGTGTAGTTAGATTTTACAACCATAGTGATCATTTAAGAGAAAAAGGAAGAGAGAAGTTTAAGGAGTAAGTGGTTTGGAAGGCATCTGAGGCTTCATGAACTCAATATCCATCATACTGTACCTGGATGAGTTTTGGAACTGATCAGGAACTCACTCTTTTCTCAGCTCACCAGCAGAGAAAGCGTTCACTTGGTATTTTAGGAAATGTCCCTTTCATTCCATCTGGAGATTCCCTGGGTAATTTTATGTGAAATGGCTGCATTCCCTCAGGGCAACAAGTAAAGATGTTTTCAGTTGCCTGGTGAGAAAGAAGAGACTAGAAAAGAAGAAAAAATATTTGGAGAAAGAAGACAGCTAGTCTACAGCTAAGTGTAGACTAGCATTTAGGAAAGAAGAAAACCGTGAACAAGAGAAGTGAAGGAATGATTTATTTATCTTTTATTTTTCCAAGTTATATGTCTTTGTGAAGTCTCTGTTGCAAAAGACAAACCTCAAGTTTGCCTGATTTGCCATTTTTCATTTTGTGATGGAAAGACAGTAACATTTCTCCTAGCAACTAAAGATTTTTTTCTCCAACAAGTTACAAATGTAGGAAAAAAATAAATAATAAATGTTCTGACTCTGAACTTCAGTGGAAAAATCTCATTTTTACAGTCAAACTTCATCTTTCAGAGCAGAAAAAAAGAGAAATATGTTTACAAATGTCTTTGTTTTTTACCAAAAAAGTAGTTTTCGTTTTCAGTGAAGTTTTAGAATTTCACATAACCATGAATATTTTTTATCAGACCAAAAGAATATTTTGTACATCCTTAAATGCAACAAAATGAACACCTCTCGACTTTGGAAGATGGGTCATCCTTCTGAACCACGGTCATCCAAGGCCAATGCACTACCCTCAGCACTAACAGAGAAGACTACGATTAATCAATTCTATACATGGGATAAAGGCATGAGAATGCATTTTTCTTCCAGATACACTCATTGCATTGCACAAAAATTGGTGGGAAAAAATTAGCCTTGAGACAGGCAGAATGTCACATCTCTAATTGAGATGGCTTGTGCTTACTCCAAGATTAAATTTGATATAGTCATTGTACATTGTTGACTAAGAATTGTTTTGATTCTGGCTGTGTGGTTTCATAGCAGCAACATTCACTTTAATGCATACTGGCATCACTGTAACTAAATTAAATTCATAAAATAAAGTTAATTTTAAAAAACTTTTAATTTACTTTTGTTTCTACATAAATGCTAAAATTGAAAAATTTAAGCACACAGAGTCACAGCAGGAGCCAAGGAACTAAATATGCAGTCCTACCTCCAGACCCCTTAAATTGGCTACTCTTGAGGCACATCATTTACATCAAAAGGACAGAATTCCAGCAGAGTATGTCCTCATTCATTACTGTGGCAAGTGAGGAGATGCACGATCAGATTACCATTACACTATGTAGATGCAAAGGATCAGAATAGGAACTCAAAGACATAGACTCTGTGCTCCTCAAGTAAAAGATTTCCTAAATGTTATGCAAAATATTATGTGTCATTTAATCTTCTAAGAGATTTAAAGAAAATGTCTTCTACTTTATACATTTAAGGAAAAAAGTCTTTTCTTCATCATGTTGGAGAGAACTTTTATCCTTAAACTGTCAAGATGATAAAGGTATCAGCATACATTTAAATTCCTTACCTTGAAAGATGGTAAATGATGTATGCAAAAGAAAACCAGATTGCACAAGAAATTTCTTTACACAGGGATTGTACCACGGAATAAAGTCAATGTAAAAAAAAGTAGGTGTGGGTTTTTTAAGCTAAAGTTAAGCATGATGAGGTGAAGTTCCAAAGAAATCCAGACAACTAGAGGCTTTTTTTTTAATAAGAAAAAAACATCTTTTTTTTTCAGATAGAAGACTTTTTTTTGCTTTGCTTTTGCTTATATTGACAGACTGTGAAGGTCAAGAAGAGATTGATCCACAGAGGCCAGAAAAAGTTAGAAGTAATTTAATTAGAGTTGTCCAAATCTGAAATATCTTCTAATCCGATTATATACTTATTTCTTGAGGGACAGTGTGTGGGCATCTATATTTGCTATAAAAGATCATTTTTTGTAATCTAAAAACATTCAGTTATCAACTCTTTTTCAAGAAGCAGAATGAGTCAAGAAAATAAAAACCTGAAGAATTTTTCCATAGTTAAAAAATAGAGTATGCTTATATTAATTTATATTTCAAATTAACTGTATGCATGAGTGCATGTCTTTTGTACATTATATCTATACTACATTAAATAGTCTTTTGGAGTCCAAGTGAGTGAAGGCACAGTTGCTCAGATGTGTCGTGAGGATCTGTTTTCGTGCTGTGCTGCCTGCCTTCTGTAGCTGGTGTGATTCATGGTAACAAAGGGCATTGTCTGGGACATTTAGAGATGTAATTTTGTGTGACTCTCTTAATATAAAGTAGACAAAATGCTTTCTGTGAAGAGGAAGGGTGTCATCCATCAAACATTTTTAATCCCGTCTTTGCCACGGTCATCCTTTGAGGGTTTTAAGGGTACAAAATGTACAGTAACTGTGCATAGAAAAGCTGGGGTGACTCTTAACAACTATGAAAGCAAATGAGTCATCATGTGAAGGTGAATATGCTGTAAATGAGAGTAGAGAGGCTGGGAAGCAAACTGGAGTATTGACTAAGGGCAGTGCAGTTGGCACAACAGAGCCCTGAGCTGTAGAGAAAGGTCTTCTTCCACTGCCCCAACTTCTTCTTCCACTTCTCCCACTTCCACTGCAGTGCCTCAGAGAGGTCTCTAAGAACTCATCCCACCCTCAGATAGGCAGGAATTGCAGCACAGGAAAAGAGATTTGCCTGAAAACAGCTCTCTAAAAATCCTGAGGTAAAGTAGATTTAAGTGAATAGAAAGCATAGGAGAGTGAGTCCCTTCCTCTCCCTGTGCCTATTTGTAGAAGCAAAACAGAAACAAGGGGATTTTTTTAAAGAGTGAATTGCATTTTTAAAATTTCCCCTCCCTTTCTGTTCCGAAGTCCAGAGCCAGAAATAGCAGTACCAGAATTCCGTGAGAAAGACCACTCCTGCCCTTCTGGGAAATACCGTCGTTATCTCTATAAAGTCTGTTGCTGTAAGATTTGGAGATGTTTTGCTGACTGCAGAGATCTGGATGTTCTTCAGATAAGGAATTGAAAGTTTGTCTCATTACCAGATGCAAATCTCCACTCTAAGGTCCATCCATTAACAGGTTAGGCTGCTGAAGTACATTGAAGTATAGCTATCGTACAAATTTGGTTGGGTGTCCTTGACATGAGAGTTTGCAGCACTGCTTTCAAGAGATTTATAAATATGAATGGCTTGGTGATGCCAGCCAACATGATTAAGATGCTTCCTAAATCAACACCACCACTGAGTTGCACACAAATGGCACAGAAATAATTTTATTTTGATAAATAAAATGTCAGAGACAAAAAGGCCTGTGAACTGAGTGCTGTGCCTCCTAAGCTTTCACTTTTTTACCTTAGATGAGCAACTGATACAAACAGCAATTAAGGGCTTACTTTAAGCAAAGGACTTAAGTTCCATATGCTCAAGTGCTTTGCCAAGCAGGAATGAGGTTATTCATATAATTAAATATTTGTCCTGCTATTAGATAAAGAATGCAAAATTTATATCCATGCAAATTTATCCACATATAACAGTTTTGCAAATCAAGGAATGTGTTGTATTTTTTGGAGCTGTCTGCATCCTGGGAAATGGAGAATATATTCTCTGTCTCACTGGTTATTTCCCTGCACAACTGAATTTCTTGAGGAGTATTGGGCAGACCATGCATTCCTAATGATAAATATGCCAGCATGATGACAACTGGTTTTACCTTGAACATTTCCCTGGATAGTGATTTTTTTTCTAAGCTGATAATAATATGGCTCAGTCTCCCAGAGGGGAATAAAACACTTTCCTAGGAGCCATGTTAGTCCATGTTGAATGAGAGCTCTGAAAGTAAGAAGTCGCACGAATGGTTTCTTAGACAAAAAAAAAAAAAAAAAAAAAAAAAAAAAACAAAAAAGGAAAAAGAAAAAAGGCTGGCCTAAAAGAGTTTACACAGCTGTGAGTGATAAAATATAGCAGCCATGGCAACCCACTCTCCAGTATTCTGATAATGCATCAGAAATGAGGCTATTAGAATTATTAATTCACATTAGCGGCTATTAAAATTACTACCTGCAGATTCACAGCCTGAAAATCCTTTTCTATTTCTAAGAGAAGGTTCAATTGCAGAGGGAACCTTTTTGCTAAATAGGTGCACTGTATTGTATGCTAGACATTATGGGAAGTCCAACAGATAATAAAGCTCACATTGAGCTTTATGAAGCTGCTTTGTAATGCAAGACTAGCAGATGTAATACTTCATTCTTTAATGATGGCAAAGAACCAATACACCCCTAATAGCAGTAACAATAACTGGACTCTTACTGGTTTCCTGGAAGCTAATACTAGAAATCCAACTTACTGCAGGGTATTTCATTAAATAGCAAGTGACATACAAAACGTTCTACACTGGTCGGTAATAAACAAAGCCAACAGAAAGCAGCAGCAAAACTGAGCCAGGTCCATAGAAAGGTTTTGTAGAGATGCTGTGGTGAGACTCAGGGAGTCCAGCAGAGATTTGGCTACATCCTTTCCATCCCCCATTAACTTAACTCAAAATGCAATTGCATGCTGTTTTAAGTAAAAGAAGAAACACTATTACACCAAGGCCACAGCAGGAAATAATCAGGGGGAAAAGCAACATGGCAGAGAAAGAACATTTTATTTATGGAAATGAGCAGAAAAAGTAACACGCCAGCTAGAAGCCAAATAGGTACCGGCAATAATGAAAAACAAGCAAAGAACATGAACCTGGATCATAACCAGTTTTTAGAAATTCACATCACAGTCTATCTCCTTTAAGATCCCATGTACCAAAAATGGCTATGACATCCAGTGTTCTTTTTAAAAACTATCATCCTCAGAAAGAGAAAAGGAAAACAAAAGTGACTGTAAAATGAAATTTAGCACATCCCCACAGGCTAGATACAGCAAATGATGTAGGTATACACAATGGGGCTTGAGCAGCCTTAACACTAAATGCTATTCTAAATTCCTTTTCCCTGGTCACTACCTAACGCAAGAGCGGCCAGAATTTCTTAGAGATTTATTTTTTTACAAAGCTCCCTCTGTGCCTACAGACATTTGTTTCATATTTGTGATGTATTCAAATTTTACTTCCTGCAAAACTCAATAATATCTGTAGAAGTAGATATTTAGCCATCTAAGCTTCCTGTGGAGCACGGAATGAAGGTCTCAGCAAAGGAAGACACTCTTATTTTCGGAAATGGTGGCAAATAATATTCTAACAAATAAAAAAATTGTAATACTTAAGGTTATTGATTAGATGACCTAGGGTTTATTTCTTGCTGGGGATGTCCAGACTTACAAACATTGGGTGTCCATGTCACAATCTCCCCAGTGGTCTTGGTCCTGCACTTAGAAAAGTTTAGCGCCACCAAAGAACAACAATTAAGGGTGCACTTATAATACCAAGAAGGTCAAAGTAGAAATTGGGCTTAGACCACTTTGGAATGTAAAGTCAAAGAAATTAGACATGCCAGAAAAATGTTACTGATGGTCCTTACAAGAGATGACCAAGTAACAAAAATATTTGTCAATGACTTTAACTGTAAAATTTCCAAGAGCTACAATTCTGTGGTATAAGTACCCTGCCCTTTTCCCATTTCTCCTCAGGCATTCAGACAAACATTGCTGGATATGGTATTACTCACACAGATAACAGCATCCCTGCACAACCAAAGGGCTTCATGCATGAAGAAAAGTATTTGTTATTTCTTTTCCCCTACTTGCTGTTCATCAGCTCAAGTTCATGTCAGCAGGATGACTCACATGCTTCTGTTCTGCACGTGCTTAATGCTCAGCTGAGTGGAGCAGAGCCTGCTGTGGCTGCAGAGCCCAGTTTGCCAGCAAGGATGGGAGAGCAGAGCAGCTGGCACCCCAGGACCAGCACACTGGTACCACCACCCCAGCAATTACTGAGCATTTATTCGTGCCATGAGGAGTGCTCACCCAGGACTCTGCAGATACAGCCACCCTTCCTGAGGTCACAGAAGTGTCAAGGAAGTATTTTTGCCTGAGAACTTGCTGACTTGCAAAAAATGAAAGTTTCAGCAGAAGTGCATTTGTTTTCACATCAAGTTTTGTTTTGTTTTCCAAATTAATGCTGGGGAAAAAAATTTAAAATCTTAAAATCTTCTAAAAGGTGAAATAACCTTTCTCTATACAGTTTCTGCACAATAGAATAACAAGCAGTTGTTTTTCCCTGGATCAAAAAGAGATTTTTAGGAAACATTTAAGTAAGAAACAAGCAAAACTTTGGAGGGAATAGCTGGAGAGATCATGTGAATCAGAACAGGCATTAGAAAACAATACAGAGTGAAGTGGGCAAAAATCGCAAAGTGTTTTTGCAACTTTTCCAACTTTTTTCAGTTTTTCACCTCACAAGATGGAGACCCCAAAAAGTTGGCTGAATGAGGCAGAGGAAGTAGTGGATGTGATAAAACACTTCCTTTTTTCCTTCTCACACACTATGAGTACATTTGCAGAGATTTCCAGTATGATGTGATAAGCCCCTAAAAATACACCAGAGTACATACCCCAGAAAGCAGCCCAGCACTGGAAGAAGAGAAAAGGTTGAAGTATCCAAGTACATTATAATTCCTTACAAAGTGTCCATGGTTTAAAGAAAGAGTCAGGTTTATAACAAAACTTAGTTGGACGCTTGCTGAAGGGTCCGTGATGAAATTCTCCAGTGGGTCAAGGGAGATGGACTCCAGGAATGCAAGGGTCACTCCAGGCATGGCTCCTGGGAGGTGCTCCCCATGCCCCACACATCACTCACTGCTTCAGAGTGGCTCTGCACAGGGAGCAGACACTTGCACAGCAAAATGGGCTTTCCCCATTAAACTATTCCTGCTAATAATGGCATCTGACAAAAGCAGTTTAAAATAATTTGCTTCCTTCTACTTTAACATTTTCTGTGTGTTTTCCTTCAGTTCATCTTTTATGTCACCACAAAGGAGTAGCTTCCATACATTGCTCATTGACTAAATGACTGCTGCTACTTACAGTCAATTTGATTTTAAATTAATCTCACATAAAAATCTAAATAAGGAATGATTTCAGTTTTTATTTGGAAGATGGAAGGAAGAGCAATGTGGGACTGTACCAGCTGCAGCTTTAGAGCTTTATTTGGAAGGCTACAAGGACACACTTTATTTCCTTAAGGATCTCAAAGGCCTGAACTAATTAGTACTTATTAGAAAACAAATTAGAAATGCATTTTATTTCTCCATATGGTGAAAGACAGAGCTACAGTAAAGGGGTGGAATATCATAAAAGCTGAGATGTTGATTTGCAATGCATAATTTATTTGACTAATTTTGCCTTTTCTTTTATGTCTGTGCATTGCCTATGAAGAGGTAACCATTATTTTGAGTTATTTGTCAAATAATTTTTGCCATGTAACTCATCTGTGAACAATTCATTGCATTTATTTGATCATTACAATTAAAAATTATAGTGGCAAAAATAATTGATATGCAAGCCACCCTAATTTTTTTTATAACATGGATACTACTATGACCTTTTTATATGAGTGTGCTTGATTTTACATTTTTCATTTTTGTCATCATAAATTCTTCAAAATTAACTTAAAACTGCGTGAACTAGAATTACTGTGGAAAACAGGCACTACCAGAATTAAGCATAATTCACAGAAGTTCAGACCTTATTCTCACTGTTTTGTGAATCTTTCTCCCAAGATATACTTCATGTATGTAGAAGGTAAACATGGTCAGTGAGTAAACACAGTTATAGAAATCTGATTTTTAAAAGTTAATGAATACTCAGAGACAAAGCAGAACAGATCTCAGTAACTGCTGTCAGAGACACCTTATGGCAATGCTATCAGAACCAAATAATTATTTCTGTTTGTAAAAGACGGATTTCCAGTATTTGGGGCTGGAAGGAAGAACTTGCTGTTCATTATGATTTGAGTACATTAGAAATGGGAGCCCTGATCACTTTGCTGATCACTGAGTTGCTCTCCTCCTGACACTGCTCAGCCCCAGAGGTGCACTACACCTGCAGAATGCCACCACAGAGATGGCTCCTATCCTGTGCAGTCGGAGGTCAGAGCATCTCAACTCACAGCTCTTACCTCTCTTTCCTGAGTAGGACATCAACATAAAGCCATGGTTTTCAGCCAAAATCCTCACCTCTAACTCTGGGACTGTTTCAGATATGGAAAGATGGTGATTTCTCCATGCTCAGATTTCAGGTCTTTCATTTCTGAGTAGACTGCTATTCAACAGGCCTTTATAGGAACTGTTTCTTGTAACCTGCCACCCACATTTGTTGTGAACATCATGTGGTGTGGATGTCAGTATTGCCAGTGCACTTGGTGTGCTTTCAACCCACCTACAAAACAGGATTATTTAGGGAAAAATGGGCAGAAATGCTAGATTTGTTCATCCCAAACAATTTCTCATCTTTTTCTGCTCTAGGCAATTTCAAAAGAGATAATTGTGTGCAGATAGAAGTAATTATATCTATATGCATGCTGACCATGTAATTGCAAGAACAATGATTCCAAATATTCCTTTTAATTCCCCCTACACCTGCCTCACTCAAAATTGTCCTCTTTAGATCCCAGTATATGGAGGTCATCTGCAGCCTGGTCCCATCAGTAAGACATCTAAATCCTTTGGAAAAAAACACATACCCTTCATGCTACTGAACATTGCAAGGAAAGGCATTTTATATACCTACTACTAGAAGAAAATACAAAAAGCATCTATGTAAGCATTAAAATTTGGAGGAATTGATTTCATCGTGTTTTTTTCACTATTTGTAGACTCCAGCCAGACATAATTTATTTTACTCCAGTGAGGGGGAAAGGATAGGAGGTCTGTTATCTTCCTTAAAATGTTTTTTGGCTAGAAAATGCTTCTAATTTGTATGATGCACTTCTCCATCAATGTTATAGAACTACATGCTTAATTTATACAAACTGTAAGTATGCATGGATCATATATAGGTTTTCAAATTATGAAAGACTTGTTTTTCTCTGTTTCTTTCCTTTCTTGACAGGACTGAGCTCACCTTTCCACCACCTCTTTTAACAGCACTTTGCTAATCTCTGTGTAGTTTATAAACTCCTTTTTCTGTTCAAAAATGTTTTCTTCGGTATGTTCCACACTCTGAACTATATTTCAAAGTGCCACTTTAATCCTTTTTATCTTTCTGATAACTTAGGGGTTGGTCATTACTTGGTTATTCTGGTCACATTTCACTGTTCTTCACTGAAATCTCAATAGAGAAAGAATGCTTTAGGCAAAATGAACTCTGAACTTTTGTGTCATCAAAATCTTAATGTAAGTATATTGAGTACAGCCTGCACAGCTAAGCCTAAAATCATAAGAAGCATATCTCATCATAAAAATTGCACCAACACAAAAGTGGATGATTTCGTGAAAAACAAATTTAATTTCTTAGTGTTATTTCTTACAATTCCAGGTACTTACTGAATTTGAAAATGAATTTTAAAAAAGTTTTGGAAATATCAGTATAAAATAGAAGAATGGCAATGCAAGGAAGAAAACACCATGAACCTTCTGCTACCTCCTATACCAGACATAATGATTTTTACTCTACATAAGCTATTAAATTATTTTGCTTTCTACAATTACAAAACTAGGATGTTTTCTTCATTTGAATACTTACAGGTCATGATGACACCATAAAAGCTAATGTGCATACTCTTTTTAAAATACCATTGCAGCTCCAAGAAAGTAGTGCTTATCATAAACTTTTGTTTAAATTAAAAAGACATATTAGCATGAGTTAAAGTATCCTTTTCTCTTTCATTCTTTGAATACTTTATCTCTCATTTTATTTCTCCATATGATGAAAGACAGAGCTACATAAAACTAGTTGTTTTCTGAAATAGCTATTTCTGTCATAGGTGTTTGGGTACATACTTTTCATGTATGTCTCCATATCATTATTACATTAAATTATCACATCTAAAAAGGATTTTGTCTTCTTCTCCTCATGTTCTGCATTAGCTATCAAACCTGCTGCTTTCTTCTTGATACAGACCAATTTTTCACAGTTTAATACTCAAATTATTATCTTAAAATTCCTAAAATGCAGTTCCACTGTGGCTTAGCCATTTCTGCTGCTTTTAAAATCGCTACTTATTAATGTTAATCATGTTAAAATGCTGGGTTTTCTTAACTAGTATAAAAGCTTAAGTTTTTAATCTGAGTCTTTTTTTCCCCTCACAAATTTCCAGAAAATTGCTAGGATTAAAATACCACAAAGATTTCCTTTCAACCCATGTGAGCCTGTAAGCCAGGTTGCTGAGAAGCAAACCTTTTATCTCGTTCAGAGGACATACGTGCAAACTGATGCAAAGCGTGATCTGCAGCACATGTGTGTTCACTCCTGCAGGACATCTGCACACGTTGCATGCTGTGGTTAACAAAAATGTAAGAACTGAGGAAATCTGGTTACAAGCAGCTATTTCTTCCTTTCACCTTCATGCTGTATGTATCTATCACTCATTTTTTATACACATTTTGAGTGTCAGTCTAGGTTAAATACATAAGGCTTTTAAGCTGTGCAGACACTGAAGGGAAGTGAAAGCTGGGTTTCCATTCAGAAGAATAAAGGTGACCCTACAGAGGAAGCCAAGCCAATCTACTTCACAGTAATTGATTACCTGGGGGAAAGGAGATGGACAAATGAACCCTTCACCCTCAGTGCTCTCCAAGACAGGCAGTGTATCCACCTGTGGTCACACTGGGACTGCAATAGATAAATGTGACTTCTTCTCTGGCAATATGTCAGCCAGTTTAAGCAGCAGCTTGGAAGTTTGAGGAATGACTTAATTTTGGAACTGAGTTGAGCACAAATGCATTAGACCAGATATTTCTGATTCCTTATAAGACCTAAAGATAGCATTTTTGCAAGACTATATAACCATTTGTTGTCTTAAACGACACATGTCTCAGTCCTTGCAATTCTGTTGCTATTATATTGTTCCACAATCTCCTTGCTGTGGATCTTCAAGAAGGAAAATGAGGATAAACAAACCAGTTTGGAACCATAATGTGTCCTTCAACATTTTTTTTCAGGTCCATTTGTGTCAGGAGAATAGTACAGAGGCTGTTCTAGTCTCACTGATTGGTGGTTTCTCCTTAGCAGTAGACAAAATCTTAGATGTCTGTTGTAATTTCTTAGATCAGTCAGTGGTGTTTGATACCCATGGCCCTTGGTTGTGATAAACAGCACAGCTTTTATGCTATCGCTCACTTGAGTGATTTTGTTCTTTCCTCTCCAAACGTCAACTCCAGTTCCCACTGAACTCAACTGCAAAACTGCTTTAGGCTTCAACAGAAACAGGTTTGGGCCCCAGGAGATGAAAGAAAGTGATTTTGATCAATTGCTCATCTGCCCAAAGAACACTTTCACACAGGTTCTGCCAGGCTATACTTTAGTGCACCTCCTCTATGTGATGCTGAGAGAGATAATAACACAGTTTGGGCTGTTGTGCTTTCAAGATGCAGGTGACACGCTGCTCTATGCCTCATTTTCATCAAACCCAGATGGTGCAGCATCTTTGCTTTGCCTGCGCCTGGCAGAGATTGATACTTAGATAAGGGCAAGCCGACAGAAGCTTCATTTGGACAAGATGGAGGAGGGGCTATCATGTAAGGGAAAATAGGTGTAATCTTACTTCTTTTCCACTTCCCATTTGAGAGGATTTTGACCTGGAGTGTGTTTGGATTCCTACTGCTATTTGAAATTGCAGGTGGCTTTGAGGGTCCAAGACAGATTTTCATATCTGCTTCAGTTAGACATCTATCACATTTCTTCTTGGCTTTGGACAATGCCACCTCAAATCCATGCCTTTTTAAATTCTAGATTTAATTATTATGATGTGCTCTATATGGGGCTACAGATGAGGACCAACTGGAAACAATAGTGCGTGCTGAAACCAGCTGCTTGCCTGGCTGGCAACAGGAACCACTGAGCACATACTAGATAGCTTCTCTGGCAAAAGTTCTGTTTTCCTCCCCTTTAAAAGAATGGCTCTCTCCCTATTGACACTGGCTCCTCCACTGAATTAGTGTTAAATGACCTGGGTCCTATCTTCTTGAAAAAACATCTCCTGCCAAGTGAAGTCTCAAAGCAATTTCTGACAGTATAATGTTAGAGCTCTAGATTTAAACAAATAGGAGGCAGTAGCAAAGCTTTTGAAACAAACAGCTCTCAGCTTCAAAATTGGCTTCCCCAACTACTCCAACAGAGCTCAAATGTGTTGAGCTTGGCACAGTAAATGACCCTTCACTTTTCCCTAGCTTTGGATTATCACCACACTTATCACAATGGACTGGTTTGAGAATCCTGTTTTAATTGCCTCTGTATTCATGAGGTTTTTAACAATATCATTAATACTGCACTGGAGTTATGGACTCCTCATCAAATTATACTAAACTGACACCAAGAGCTTGAACTTTGGATTCTTATTTTAAAGATTCCATCCGTGACCCATTGCCCCTCAAAATGTGTGGTTCAGATAAGCACTCTCAGGATTCAATATTTTTCTGACCTGCCTCTTGGGTCAGCAAAGTGATTTAGAAAGCTCAAGAGAGTAGCCTTATTTATTACATTTCAACACTTATTTTTTCTAATTCTTGCTAAAACCAGGACCTACAGAAAGAAATTCTTGGGACATTAAAAGTTTCTTCTTAAATTCCAGAAGGCCTTTTTGTTTAGTCTTAAGATAGGAAAAGCCTGTCATTTCTTATTGCAGCCAAATCATCCATTACAGGGGACAGCTTAAGCAGAATACCCCTGTCAGAAGTTTTCCTACAATCTATCTAATGCAGAATACTGAAACATTTTCTGTTAGACAAATATTGTTATCTGTATCCATGTCAGATAATGCTATTCTCCATCAGCAGTGAAACTGCCAAAATGGTGTAAGATACTCAGGACTGAGCTATGACTTTATGAGAGTAACAGTGGCAGAATCTGTTTTTTATGATAATAGTCCCAAGAATCTAATTCTTTCCTCCATTACTGCAGCTGACCAGTTCAGACATTGTTATCTGAATGCCACGTCTCTGTCTCAAATACTCCGAGTAAATGGGATTTAAATGTAATTTATAATTCTTGGAAGGAAAAATATTTCATTACTTCCTATATGGACTACATATGCCAGTAATAATTTAAATTCCTAAAGATATGCAGGTGCTTGGATGGAAAGAGTAGACATTTTGATTCCTTAGTCCCTGCTTTGCTTAATTGGATTTTACTGAGCATTTTAAATCGGCTGAGACTTTTGATCAACTGCACATTCGCCATCACTTCCAAGAGCTTTCACAACACTACAGGCCTGAATATCTATCTGACAGATATATTTTTGAATCTACTAACAGTTCCTTACTAAGATATTTTCATCAAAAATGTAAAACCTTATAAAAAATTCAAATGTTTTGGTTCAGTTGAGGCCCTCAGTTAGAATAATGTCATCTCATGTCTACATGGCATGGTGTTGTTTTTATTTGGGGGCTTTTAATGCTCCAGTGATAGTGATTTCAAAGGTTCTAGTTCCTTTTTAAGAGATAACTGCACCATTCTTGATTTTGATCTGTCACCACCTTGCCATAGTATGATATTCCAGGTTTCTTGTTTTGAGTAAATGTATTTTTTTTATCATTGCAGCTTGATAAAACAGAAGCCCATTTTGAACAATAAAGCATAAGTAATGTATTTCTATTTTTATATGTTTTCTTGGACATGATTGCAATTTATGAGAAAAACCACTATAATTATGAATGCAAATGATTTCACAGTTACTGCAACAGATTTTGTTTATATATGTTAAACTATGCTGAGAAAGAGCCGGCTTTGATCTGGGAAACTCATTAATGTCTTTGCAAAACAGCAATCAGAACATGGTATACAGCAGCGATAGGGACTGTGGCTCACCAGGATGTGAGTTAAACAACGCCAGCTTTGAAATTCAGACACCCTCTTGTGTCAGCACACAGAGGTGGATCATAGGCAACGTAGTAAGACTTTTAAAACTAAATTGTTTTAAGATTGTGTTTCTGCTCTGATAGAAATAATACTGTAATTTATTTAATCAATAGAATTATGTTTCCTACCAAGGCAAGGCAAAATTCCAGGGATTGACAGTGCACATCTATATCCTGAGAAATCAAAAAGGCTGAGGGTGCAAGCTTGAGCATTCAGCCCCTGGTGTCTGCTCTGCATCCTCTTTCATAGTGGTTTGGACTATTCCCCTTACATCTCTTCAGCAGGAAGCTTGGGTTCATCCTGAGGTTAGCTTCCACCAAGGAGCAGCATGGATGAGGCCATACTGTGTTTAGCTGTCTCCATCTGTCACCATCCTCCAACATTAACCCAGAAGACCTTGTACTCTCACATGCAACCCAAAATATTCACACAACACTCCAGGGCATGTGTATACTCTCCACATCACACTTACTAAAATCCCACTCTTGAGGCTGTAAGGTGGTTTCCTCATTAGCAGCATGTGGACCCAGGCCTGACGACAAGTGCTGTTAACACCATGTCAACAGATGTCTGAGGAACACTGTGGAGCCAGCCTGGGCCTCACAGAGACAGCAACCCTCCTTTCAGCATGCAAAAGGAAAGCCCAGGAGGGGAGAGCCAGCCAGATGCCCCACAGGAATCATCAGGGTATTGCACCATTCACAGGCCATACCAATAGCACCACATGACTTCAAAAAACAGTAGTTACTCCAAGAGTATCCCAACAGAGATATCTAATAGTTGTTCCTTGCCTTCCCCTTACACAGTTTCCTGATACCTATTCACACTTCAGTGCTTAACTCATTCACAGTTGGCCCAGGTGAGCTTAGAAGGATGAAGGTGGGCCTTACACAAAGCACAGGGAATATCAGTGAGTCATCCAGCAAACGGGCACAGATGGACACTGTGCTGCACAGGCTTGAGATCTGGAAGAGGAAGCCAAGAGGAATGGCATGAGAAGGGTCATTTACCACCACTGCCCTCAGTGTTTACTCAGAGCTCACCACCACACAGATGGTTTGGCCTGGCCTTCTACAGGATGGTGGGAACATGTGCAGGCCCCTCTTGTAGATAATGTGAGATCTACTCTTGGATGTGGTGGGGAGCAGATCAGCACAGCAACATGGGATGGTGCCCCTCTGTCTCTCTCAAAGACATCCTCCTCCTTCCAGCATTTGGAGTAACAGACACTGTACCCACTCCCCTTTGCCAAAGCGCAAGATCTCACACTGTGGAATACTGAAATGCTTCCTAGACCTGTCAGCCAGAGCAGCTGAAAACCTTGTGCACCCTGGTTTTTACACAGAAATCTGAGCTATTGTCTAGTAGATGAATAATAGGAACTTTGGAAGGGGAGGAATGATGAATCCTTTGCATGTCCTCATGCTCAAAACCATCCCAGAAACCCTGCCTGGAGGTATCAGCAGAGGGATTGCTCTCCACAGCAGGCAGCTGAGCAACAAGTGGTAGTACTTATGATCACCCTTCACTTTGATTGCTTCCTCTCCATACCAAAAATATGTTCATCAAAAGTAACCCTTCATTTTGGTTAACTCTCACATTCTATTTTCCGGACAGCATCAGCTTTTGCAAAGATGTAGTAATTGTCTGTGCAGCTACTAAAGCTGTGTGTATATTTGTTGGCCAAATGGATTAGAGATTGTGCCCTGGCCTGATGGCAACTAACTCAGCCTCCTTTCTGCAGGACAGCTTCACCCAGACTTCCTTTGGGGAATGCTTCCTGACCCATGTTGATTCCCCTAGGCCCTGCCTGCATGCACTAGCTCGCAGTGAGTAAAACCACACTGAAATCATGATAACAATTATCAGTAGTGCTCAGGTTCACCCCACACCCTCATCAGTGTATCAGTTTAATAATGGCCTGCACTGAAATATGAAACTATTTCAAGTTGACATAAGTAGGGATTGGAATGCCTGCAAGTTACAGAGCAACACTCTGTCCTTGGTTTATCCTTTGGACAAAGAAACTTTTCTTTGGACTGGAAAATAGGTTAGCAACTGAACAAAACTAACCTCATCTGTTTTACTACATATGAATTTGAATTTGACGAAGACAATTTTCCATGGGGCATAAGCAAACAGCAGAGTCTCAGAAACATTGACTTAGTTCAGTGAGTGTTTCTTAGGTAAATCTTCTGATTAGTTGCCAAGAAATTGTTTCTTTTCAATGTTTGCAATACCTTAGTTTGCAATGAGAGCCAGCTATGGCTGGCAGCATTCTCATCCTGAGGCACTGGGTCAATAGGTTAATGTCTTGGCTAAAGACCCTGAGTGTGCCTTGGCAGAGCAGCAGCATGGGCCAGAATGCAGCCACAGACCATAATAGTGAGCTTCACTGCCCAACACTCCCTTTTCACCTAGGGAGATATTACACTCAAATATCCCAGCCTCTCTAAATACCTGTTGCTGCCTTTCTGCTGGGTTTTACCATCTACATGTAGTCTTGTCACTGTCTAGGGATACTAAACTTTCAAGCTACTTTTTTTTCTTTTTTAAAACAGTCAATGCAGAAAGTGTTCTCATTTCATCTGCAAAAGTGTGAGCCTTTGGAAAAATGAGCTCTGACATGCCTCTGATCTTCTTTAGAAAAAGATTACATTTAAAAGCAGAAATTGTTTATTACCACTGTCTCATAATGAACATAATATTTTTTTCTTCAGGTATCACATTTGCATAATTAAGAACCATTTTTACACTTTGGTTCTAAATTTTAATTCACCTTAAATTGTTCAAAACAATGTGTCTATACTTCAATGGAGACTTGGAGAGATTCTGAATATACAAATGAATGTAAAATGTGTTATTTATTCACCGATTGCAACAGGATCATATATGCATGCCACAAAATTATCTTGTAAGACAAAAATCAAGGCAGCAAATAAAAAAAGAAGCTCTTTCAATAAATCCAGTAAGTTCTGGTCATTCTCCAAAAAGTTATTTCAATTAGATTCAGGGAGTGATACCACACATGTCAAAAAATCAGTTTCATTAATTTTCTCATGTTTCATCCAGATACTGTATCACAAAGGTCTGGAAGCCCTTTTCTAATTATGGGTAATTAGGTGAAAGAACATTTGAATTTAAATTAGCATGTGAACTTTCTGCATGAAGGATGCAGAGCTCTCCAGCAACGTGCTGAGTGTTGTACTAAGGAGCTGAAAAAATATCAGCTCCTCTTCAGTGCTGGATGGCAGCTCAGGTTACTCACTCTTTGATAAAATTGCTCAGTATCTTGCAGGATTAATTTGAAGTGGGGTTCTTGGCCATTGGTCACAGCATGTGATTTTCTGCCTAACTGAAATCATCTTCATTCCAGTCAATAAAACCCAAGCACCTTTTGGATTCACTACATGCAATTGCCAAGCTGTTAAAGTGGGCTTTGACCTTTTTCTAGTCTATATGTGGTACCTGGATTTTGTCTGTTTATTACTCATTAAGATCTTTGTGATGGAAGAATTTGCCCCAAAGGAGGAGAAAATAATTGAAAGTTTTATGATATGCTATGGCATGATGCACAAGCCATGAAGGAAATTTCAAAAAC